>NC_064853.1:54766021-55066021 GCF_024139225.1 Suncus etruscus
GGATTCTACTCATCTTCTCACTAGCATAGCAATCTTATGTCTCCTGGGGACTCCACAGTGAATATAGGACAGTGGGAGGTCTTGCTGCCATCACCTCTGAGAACAAAGCAACAGGCAGAAGGTAGGCTTAGAGTTTTGGCTACACCATGAACTCTGAGCATATGCTGAAGCTTGAGGGCAGGTTATCATATTCTGGGATGCTGTTGCTTGAGATAAAGCAATCTGTGGCTCTTTCCTTGTTGAGCTTCACTTCTATCCATTCTCTGGTTCTGATCTTGCAGTTTCCTGTGGATTTTGTCGGACCCCCAATATACTTCTATATATATTCTATTCTATTCTATTCTATTCTATTCTATTCTATTCTATTCTATTCTATTCTATTCTATTCTATATATACTTCTAATATAAGTTCTATTTTGTGCTCCTGAGATAGTGTCAGTCACTATTGCTTGCCACCATTCACCCTGACTCAAGAATCCATATGCCCATCTTATGCATGAAGAAACTGATGCTAGGAAATGTAAAATAATTTGTCCAGGGACTCACAGATAAGGAATGACAAAGCCAGCCTCTGCACCCAGGTCTGTCTGAGTTTAAACCTAATCTATCTCTAGAAGAAAAAATAGAAAACCTTTCCTTGGAGCCAGACCCTTGGTTCCACAAGATTTTCTAATCTTCTCAATGACTCTGTGAGAAATTGTTCATATGGTTCCAGAGATGGGAATACTGAGATTCTGGGAATTGAGGGCATTGTTCTGCAGTTGATAGAATTCTGATATCTGCTCTTGACTCTATCAGCATGTCCCTGCCAAGTGCTAAGAAGCAGAACTCAGAGGGAGGCCATTAACACACTAATTTGGGGGTTGAAGCAGCCCCTGGGATGAAACCTGCCCCTTAACTTATATCCTTGTAAACTAGGGGTCCTGAACAACCCTCAATACTCATAAATATTTGTTGTTGCCTTAGAAAATTCTTTCACTTTTTAAGAAGTTAGAAAAGTTTATTGGAAAGTAGAGGAGAAAGGAGAGGGAACTTTCAACAAGGGGAGGAACTTAGCATAGAATAAAGTTTAGAAAATTCTCTTTTGATATTGTGGGTGTAGCATGACAGAGCAGAGCTGTAAAGGTGCTTTCTGAGTTGAAGCTGGCATCCCAGGGGCATCTCCCTGTCTCTATTCTGCAGGTTTCAACAAAAGTTCAGGAGGTAGCATTTGGCTTGTGGAATGGACTCATTTGGGTTCTCGTTTGGCAAAGGGCAGCATGGGGGTTAAAGCAAATAAAAGAAAAAAGGTTCAGGTCCAACTCCTCCATCAGGCCCAGAACTGTCATGGTCCCAATCTCAGAGCTATTCCCAACCTTTCATCATCATTGACCTCCAAACCTCCTCTGGCCAGGCCTTATCATTAGTATCAGCTCCAACTACCATCTGCAACCTCCCTCACACCAGCTATTCAGCATTTCAATCAGATGCCAGCTTTCTCCCAAGCTCAACCCGAGCTCAGCCATGCCAGGCCTAACCTCAGACCCACCGAAGCAGCAGTCTGGTTAAAAACTCATCCCTAACGCAGGCCCTCAACCCCACCCTTAGCTCTGCTTGCCTCAGTGCTAACCTCAGCTCCAGCGTGCCCGGGGCTACAAGGCCCACTAGTGGTCTGCTCTGTTCAAGGGCAGAAAGATCACCAGATGGCTTTCCTTGGCCTGGAGGTCTGGAAACCCTTGTTTCAACAACTTCAACAATTATTTATAAAATTTGGACTCCATGCCAGTTTTGTGGTGGTTGAGACACATCTGGAATATGCACGTTGCCTTGGGCAGAGGGAGGATAATCTTTGTCCCAGCTGCTTCCGCCCCAGCTAACTTTTCCCATCCCATCCTATATCTCTTTCCCTCCTCAGCTTCCCTCCTTCCTCCATGAGCCCCACTTCCCCTTTACCCCAGCACCCCTCAGCTTTTAGTCTTGCCCCAACTCCCACCACATGCTCATAGACCACATCTTTTCTTTTGCAGAGGCCAGAAGTTCAGTGATGCTTTTGTTTAGAGCTGTCTCCTCTGTCACTGGGGCAGGACCCTTCTCCTGGGCCTGAATAAGCATCACAAAGGACAAGGGGAGAGGGAGGATTAGACAACTTGGCCTTTGCAATTCCACTTGCCAAGGTCATTGATCTATGCCCAAAGTTCATTGTCTAAGTAGTGAGCAGATGTTGAACTGTGCCAACTGGATTTGGGCTGAGAATGGAGGGAGCTTCTGGCATCAGCAAGCGAATCAGCATTCTCTCTGCTGCATAAACTCTTCTCAGCCTCAAGCTGGAGTTCTGTGGTGGGAGGAGTCATGTCACTCCAGCTCTGTGGTCACCTCTCCAAGGTCTTCAAATGGTGTTTGGGAGCCTTTATCTGGACCCAATCCAGTTTCTGACTTTGCCCTCCTCCCTGGTTTCTTGACTCTTGCATCTGTTGGTTTAGCCTCAGTCCTTGTCCTCCTCACTGTCTCCAGCTTTAACTTTCTCTTCTGCCATCTTTATTTTTGTGTATGTGGGTGTGTGTGTGTGTGTGTGTGTGTGTGTGTGTGTGTGTGTGTGTGTGTAGTGTAGTGTAGTGTAGGACACATCTAGTGGTATTTGGGGGTTACTTTTTAGGAATCATTCACAGTCCTGCTCTAGGGGTCATGCTCTATTGACAGTGCTAGGACCTTGCTGTAGCTCTGGGAGCAGAATCCAGACTTACTGCATGCAAAACTTCAGTACTTTTAGCTGTCTCTTTGATTTGGTCTTTGGTTTATTATGCATTTTTTTTTCCAATTCCCCTAGTTGTCTTTTGTTTTGTTTTTGGGTCACACCCGGCAGCACTCAGGGGTTACTCCTGGCTTTACTCTCAGAAATTGCTCCTGGCAGGCGTGGGGGACTATATGGGATGCCAGGATTTGAACCATGGTCCTTCTGCATGCAAGGCAAATGCCTTACCTTCATGTTATCTCTCCGGCCCCCCTCTAGTTGTCTTGATGCCATCTATTTTTCTTCTGTTCTATTTGCATCAGTTTCTCCCTCTGCGTCATTCTCTCTGTCTCTGTCTCCTTCTTTCTCAGACAGGTACAACCAAAACAATGCAATGGAATAGGAGCCTCAGGTGGCAGCTTGGGGAACGCGGTCAGTTTCCTTGGCATGGAGGCGATCTGTAATTTTTGCCTCTAAAAGTAGATACTACTGTGACTGTGTTAGGCATAACTCTGCACGACTTTTAGCACATAGATTCTTGGGGTTGATCACAAAAAAATCTCACAGGATAGACATTCATGTCCCCATTTTTTAGAGAGGAAATAGATGCCCAGTGGTGTGCTATGCATAATTTTCCTGGAGATAGGGGGTGGTGTGAGGGGCTGAGAACTGTGGCACTGATTCCCTTTATCCCTCCATGACCCTATGAACTCTAGCTTCCATCTCCCAGAGGGAGGAATACTCCCAATTGACTCTGGGGTACAGAGGGGTCCTCATATCTGGGAGTCAGTGATGCTTTATGGTTCAGCTTTATGTTCTGCAGGACATTCCAGTCTTGAAGGAATATGATATGAAAGAAAGTTTCCTAGAGACTTGGAGGAGAAGTTGTGTTCTTCAAAGTCTTGAGAATTAGGACCTTCCAGAGAAGACCCACAGCAGCAAAGGGGGAAGTTGCAAGAGAGGGGAAAGTTAGACAGATTCCTACCCAAGGGAGGAGCTGCCTTAGCAGAGAACATAGGGTGGTGGGAGCAGGCATAGATGTGGCCAGCCATGCAAAGGGGGTGCTTCCTTACCTGGTGTGAAGATGGGGAATAGTCAGTCCTGTAGGCTCCTGAGGCACAGGCATTTCCTGTGAGTGCTCCCAGAAGCTCCCAAAAAAAGCATATATCTCTCTGCTGAACCCTGCAAGCACCTATCAGAGTTGGTGATCCTCACCCAATTTGATAAAGCAGTGGTATTTGAATTGATTTATTTCACATCTTAAAACTTAAAATCTCAGCAGCTGATAAGCAACTCATTCACACAGGTTTATGTGGAATTGGGCTGAAGTCAGATGAGAGGGTGGAGGCTGTAGAGACGAGTTATGAGTGAGCACAACTCATTGCTAACTTTTAAATTTCATTGAGTGCTTGTCATCATCCAACAACTGTTAGTTATATGCAGGCATTCTTATCCTGAAAACGCTATAGGGGAAAAGTCTCCACTTTCTGGACAAGGAAACCAAGGCCCAGAAAGATGCCATGCTTGTCCATTCTTCTTTTGTCTTTGTTTTTGAGCCATACCCAGTGGTACTCAGGGCCTATCCTGGCTCAAAGAACCATACAGGGTGCTGGGGATTCAACCTGGGTCAGTTGTGTGCAAGGTAAGTGCCCTTCCCCCTGTACTATTGATCTGGTCTAGTTGTTTACTCTTGGATCAGGCTAGGAGTTCAGAATTCAGATTCTTTTGAATGGGGAGGAGTCCTCCCAAACAATGCTCAGGGGGATCTAGGGTCCACTTCCAGAAATATATAGCCAATCTAACCGGCAAAGCAGTACTGGTTGGATTTGAGGTGCCTGGAGAACACAAGACCATACCACATCACACCCCAGTGGTACTATTGCCAGGAATAAAACTTGGGGCCTTATGCATACAAGACATGTGCTCCTGGGACCCTGAAATTAAAATTCATGCCCACTATGCCTACCCTGTTTATTTGTCTTCTCATAATCCTGCTAGGTCACATTGATAATTATCACAGCTAGCATGCCGGAGGTTTTTGCTCTGTGGCTGATCCTCTGCAAAGCATAAAACTTGCATCATTTCAGTTTACCCTAACAGCTCTGTAAGATATCTCAGCTTTGTAAACAAAGCATTGCAGCTAAAAATAAGGTTCAAATCAGCTTCAGAAACATTTCCAAGCTCCTTAGCCATGATTGGGGTTTAGGAAGCTCTCTATTATCTAGTCCCTGCTTCTTTCTCAACCTCATCAGCTGCCTTATCCTTCACACTCAACACTGTCAGCTCTGGCTGCATTTCTCTGAGAACATCCTGGTGCTGAACACTTGTGAACCTTCTAAAACACTGTTTCCTCTTCCAGGAATATTGGTCCCTCTGTACTGCCTGATGCCTACACATTCTTTAGTTCTAGCTGTGTTGATGCCCTCCCTCTTTGCTGATCATTGGCTGGGTGTCTTTGTTCTGTTCTTCTGTAGACCTTTGTCTCTTCATAGCCTATACACTAAGTTATCACTCCTCTTTACTGGACTGAGACCATTATAAAGGGAGGAAGCTGTCTGTCATGCTCATCATTGATTCTCTACTTCCCAGGTCAGTACCTAATTCCAGGCAATGGTCAATCCATGAGTAGCAAGTAATGCTACATCAATAAGATTCATCAAGACAAGTCAAGTCACTATTTACCCATGATAAATGTTTTATTTTAAATTAAATTATATATATATACATATATATATATATCCTTTATTTTGGGCAATACCCAGAAATGCTTAGATGTTACTTCTGGCTCTATGCTTAGTAATTACCATTGGTAGTGCTGGGTGGGGGCATATAGAATGCTAAAGATCGAACCCAGGTTGGCCATGTGCAAGGCAAGTGTTTGCCTGCTGTACTATCACTTCAGCCCTGGTGGCAAATATTTTAAGTGTATAATCTCATTTAATTAAGGCCACAGCCTTAGAAAGCAAAAGCTATAATTTTTTCTCATTTAAAGAAAGGAAACTGAGGAAGATAAGTTAATTCTGTGTCAAGATCAAATACCTAATACCAGTGAAGCTGAAATTCACCCCATTCCAACTTCTCTCCAACCATTCTGCTTCCATAGTCAAGATAATTGCAAAGGAACAAAATACAAGTACAGTTATTTATTCAAAAGAGCAAATGTTTTAGTGAAAAATGAACAAAAGGGGTTATCCTTTAAAAGCTCAAGAGAGGGACTGCTGGAGTGAGAGAATAGGGAATTAAAGCATTTGCCTGTTTTCAGGGCTGGAAAGATAGCATGAAGGTAGGGCATTTGCCTTGCCTGCAGAAGAACAGTGGTTCAAATCCCAGCATCCCATATGGTCCCCCGTGCCTGCCTGGAGCTATTTCTGAGCTCAAAGCCAGGCATAACCCCTGAGCGCTGCCGGGTATGACCCAAAAAAACAAGCAAAGAAACAAACAAACAAAAAAACCCCCAAACAAACAAAAAGCATTTGCCTGTTTTCAGCAAACCCCTGTTCAATCCCTGACATAGTGTATGGTCCTTGACCCCTACCAGAAGTGATCTTTGATCACAGAGCTAGAAGTAAGTCCTAAGTATAGCTGGGTATGACCAAATTTGTTAATAAAAAGCTCAAAAGTAGGTCAATCATGGGGAATCCCCTAAAAATGTTTCTCCATTTCCCCTTAAAGAGGTGCTGATTGATGTGGGGAACTGGTGTTGCAAGCAAACTGGTCCCGGGGAAGCAAGACTGTTCCCTGGGGAGGAGGAAGCCAACCTGCAAGCCAGACCAGGTTAGCTGGCCTTCCTTCCGTTGCCTTCCTCTTCCTTTTGGCTGGACCTAGCCAGCCTGCAAGATGGACAGGCAGTGTTGTGGGGGGAGGGAACTCCCCCCACCCCCGCCTGTGCCCAGGACTCACGTGCAATGCTCAGATCTGGGCGTCACCAGCCTTTTATCTGCTTTGAATTAGATGCAGGGCTCTGCAGAACCTCCCGCTCATTAGTGGTTTTGTCGCCCAGCCTGGCGCCTGCAAGATGGTAACATTTTATTGTTTCCTTGCCTTTCCTTTCTTTTTTGTTTCTGTCTCTTTTTCTCCTTTTCTTAATTGTTTCAAGTTTCCACCTCATGCCACAAACATGCGAAAATCTGTGGCGATCCCACTCAGACATCTCTAGTCACCACCAGCTTCTCTGGTGCCTGGGCCACTCAGCTCCGTTCAGGGCAAGGCTAGCAGCAGGGGTTCCTTAACATCCCATGCGCCATCCATCAGTCCCACACTTGCACTTCTTAAGGAGAGGGTATGCACAATAATTAGTGTCATTTCTGAGTGCCTCTTGCCTCTGTTCCCCTCCCAGTTGGAAGTCTGTTCAGCAGCTGATTCTGCTCTGAACAGTGCAGAAATAGATGGCATGGAGGTCTGACTTCTACCACTGATTTGTGGTTGAAAGAGAGAGCAAGCCAAAGAGCTCTCAAAGCGTGTGGAATGACTGCTTTGCACAGAGGATGCATTGTGAGGGTCCTGCTGGTGGCAGGGACAGCACTGCCATTGAGATAGCCCTGATCCCTGTGAGTGCAGAAGAACAGACACGGAATCTCACTAGAACTGCTCAGTGAGGAAGATCTGTGTTCTTTTTCTTCTTCTTCTTCACCATTATCAAACATAATTTCTCTCATTTTTCCCTGCCTTTCTGGGGTGGGATGGGGGCAGAATGTGGGAGAAAGGAAGGAAACCTGAGCAGACTTGGAATAAGTGTAAATTGCAAGACCTGAAAAGACCCATGAAAAAAGAGATGGGCTAAGTCAGAAGTCAGGGGAGGGCTAAGGGGAACAGTGTGGGGCCAGGAAAGTGGGAACTTTGAAGGGCAGGATTTATTTCTGATAATCAGGAGAAGATCTAACCTTGTTTTACCTGGGAGCGAATGAAGAACTTCCAGCAAGTTCTTCGTTTTTCTTCTTTGTGTGTGGGCCACATCAGGTGGTACTCAGGGATTACTCCTGACTTTGCACTCAGGGCTCACTACTGATAGTGCTCAAGGGAACCAAATGGAGTGCTAAGGATTGAACCTGAATCAGTTCTGTGTAAGGAAAGCTGTGCTATCTCTTTAGCCTATCTGCAAGTTCTTTAACCCTCACAGAACACTGAGTGATGGAGGCTTCCTTTCCAGTGCTGTCATCACCTTCGAAATGATAGGGCTTATGAAAAGTTGCAGCAGGCAAGTGCTATCTTTGTAAGAGCAGCATGGCCATGCTTGGGACAGTGATCTGTGCAGGACACAGACTGACATTGTCTAGTGACACTTTGGACATCAATGTGTGCAGAGAAGCCATCATCGGGCATATCTGTGGCTGGAACTGAGCAGTGGGAAATCAGGATAGGCTGATGGAGAGTAGATGCCTCCCAGGGGGTGACCCAGTCTCACCTTCCTCCCCACTCTGCTTCACAGCCTTGTCAAAACTCTCCTTCCTCCCCTGTCAACACTGGTCCAGAACACCACACTCTGACATCCTCTGTCCTTGGTCCCCTTTTCCACCTGCTGGGCTGAATCTCCTCTTCCTTGCTGGTAATGTTAGAGCCGCCCAGAACTCTCTTTTGTCCCTCAACGGCCATCTATGTGATGGCATCTTAAGTAGCCTCTCCCCAGAACCCAGGCCAGACATTGCTCTGAAGCTCAGCTTGTCCACCCACTTCCTCCTAGAGAACAGGCACCACTTTTCCAACTGATGGTTATCAGAACTGCTTTTCTGCTGCTCTCTGGTTACTCACATTCCACCTTCAGCCATCCTGCTCTCTTCCTCTCATCCTGCATCCCATCAGTCCACAGTCAGTGCTAACTGAATCATGAGCCTATATTTTGCCTCTGACCCTGATGGAAGAGTGCTGTCCCAGACACTTTGGGTTCCTACAGTTGAGCCAGCTTATGCTGTCCTTCTCCTTTGTTGCTGACCTCAGATCCACAGAAGACTGGTCATCCCCCTTGCTGGAAACTGCCCAATACTTACCAGTTCAGATGTAATACAGCTTTCTGCCCTGGCAGAAGATCCCTTGTGTTACTGTCTCCCAGATGCTTCTCAGTCCAAGTCCTCTCACATAATCCAGAAACACTAAGCCTCTGGCTGTGCTTTCCTTCCTTGGTTGTTCATGCCCCCAGGGTCTTAGTACTGCCCTTGCTAGTCTCAAGTCTGCTCTCTCTTTTGGCTTTCAAAAATGCTTATTTGACATGCCTCTGACAGCCTTTCCTAAATGATCTCTATTGGCTCTTCCATTCAATCTCCCACAGCCATAGGGTCTGGTCCTCATCTGCTTTTTTCACTCTCAAAGGACTTTCTCCCACCTCAGATTACCTCAGGGGATGACTGCCTTGTTTCTCTTATATTCAGTTGCAAGCTATTTTATTACACTGCCATTTGTGTCACCATTTTCTAAGCACTGTGCCTGGCACACAGCTCAATAAATAAATTTCTGCCAAGTTAAGACTGAACACATTTACTTCTAGCATCTCTTGCAATGGTAATGTGAGTTTGTGGTTGAAATTACCTTTTTGAAATTTATTTGAGAAGATCTTTCCCCAGAGGTGCTGAGGCTTGATATCTATGTCCTATGAGCTATTTTTCCAGCACCCTGAACTTGTATTTTTGACTATTAGCTCCTTGAAGGCAGACCCGTAGCTTGTTCCTCTTACACTACTTTTCTATGCTGTGTGATCTCAGGTAAATTACTTAATTTTCTGGGCTGAAGTTTCTTCATCTGTAAGATAAATATAATAATGTTCTCTATGTATAAAACATACTCTCCATACACACATCCTCATTGGTACTGGGAATTGAACCTAAGACCTCATCTTACCAAGGCAAGGGCTCTGCCCCTTGCCACATGCCCAGTCCTTAGAATAAGTTCTTTTTTTTTTTCTTTATTTAAACATCTTGATTACATAAATGATTGTGATTAGGTTTCAGTCATGTAAAGAACACCCCCTCCACCAGTGCAACATTCCCACCACCAATGTCCCAAATCTCCCTCCATCCCACCCCACCCCCACCTGTACTCCAGACAGGCTTTCCATTTCCCTCATTCATTCACATGATTATGGTAGTTCTCTGTGTAGTTATTTCTATAGCTGCACTCACCACTCTTTGTGGTGAGCTTCATGGAGTGAGCTGGAAGTTCCAGCCCTCCTCTCATTGTCTCTGAGGATTGTTACAAAAATGACTTATTTTTCTTAAAACCCATAGATGAGTGAGACTATTCTGCACCTCTCTCTCTCCTTCTGACTTATAGTAAGTTCTTATTGATGCTTTTTTTTGTTTTGTTTTGTTTTTTGGGTCACACCAGCAGTGCTCAGGAGTTACTCCTGGCTCTACGCTCAGAGATCACTCCTGGCAGGCATGGGGGACCCTATGGGATGCCAGGATTTGAACCACAGTCCTTCTGCATGCAAGGCAAACACCCTATCTCCATGCTATCTCTCCGGCCCTTATTGATGTTCTTTTTTAACCATTAGTTATTACTATATACCTGGTTTCCCAGAAGCAGGTGCTTGCAGAGCTCAAAAAGAGGGGATAGACTGACTTTGCTTGAACCAAGCCCCCACACAGCCTGCTCCCATTGCCTCTGCCTCTCTAGGAGCTGGAGTAGAGAACTGTCTGATCACATGAGCTGAAATTAGAAACCACATTATGTCGTCAACTCATGCAGAGTTGTGGTCAGTCAAACCCCAGAGCCTTTCTTCACAATCTTCTGGCTCAGTCAGAGATCCCGCAGCCTCTATTTGCGGGCTTCACTCTATTTCTTGTGGTCTTTTGCTTTTTTTGAATGTTCCGGATTATGAAAGCACTATATGCTCCCTGTGGAAAGTTTACAATGGGCATAAAATTACAAAGAGCAGGAAAAGAGCAGGTTGCAAATCAGCATGAATGGTTTGAATGAATCCACTTGCATAAAATGTTTTCATATATTTATAACAGGAGGCAGAGATAGACAGCAAGGAAAGGAGAGAGTGAACGAGCAGATTACTTGAAAGGTGGTTCACTGACATGTCACAGAGCTGTTCTCTATCTGCTCATATTTTGGGTGATTTTTAAATTCTTCCTTATATATTTATTTCATGTGGTGTAAATTTTACCCCCCAGTAGTGCTGAGGTGAAGGTGGCCATGCAGTGCTGGGAAATTCAACTGCAGATCATGTGTTCTATTGCTTGGGTCAGAGCACTGGGACAGTGCTGTCTGAATTTTTATAAGAGCAAACTTATATGTCTAAAGTTAATTTTTGATCATTAAAAATGAAATTTGGAGAGTTCAGCTTCCCTATTTAAGGCCCTTTGAAGAGTCTTCATTCAAGACTATGATCCAAGATCTCCTTTCTCCTCCCCTTTATTCCACAGTCCTCATGATTCCTATCACCATTTCAAACTATTTCTGGATTCCTGTCTACCCGCACCCCAGAACTTAATTATGTGACCACAGCACTCGGGATAATGCCTATGTCTGTCTTCTGCCTTTATTGTCAGAGCCTAAAACAATGCCTGTCTGTGTGGGGCACCACTTGAATAAACGCATGGATGAAACATTAAAGAAACAAGAGGAAATGTCTCATCATTTCACCCTCCAGAGATTACTATGATCTCCCGGTATGTTTTTCCTATTTTATGAATAAATATAATAAAAAACAAAATTGTTTTTATATTTTCCCCATTTTAAACTGGCTATAATAGTGTACACTTTTTAGTGGTTTTACAAAATATACTTTTACTTAAATGGATAGCAGTGGGACCTCAGCCAGCTTGTCCTCTGGGGGAGAAGCAAGAGGGCATTTGGAAGTTCTGGAGACATGTTGGTTTTACCACTGAGGGGAGTGGGAGACATTGCTGTTGACTGTTAAACAGCCATTGCTGGATGTCCAGGGATAGCCCCAAATATGGCTGGTTCTGAGGTTAAAAACTCTGCTATCTGCTAAACTATCAAACAGGTATTTAAGATTTGATGCAACTCCTCTTGTAGGAGCTGGTGCTATCTCTAATTTTTCACTAATACAAATAAAGTCAGGAGAAAAGGTTTCAACGTAAATTCCTACCTATGTTCTAGATGATTTATTCAGGACACAAAACAATGCTTAATCTTGTAAAGAAAAGCACAGTCATGTCCTATTTTTTCTGTTTTAATTGGGCTTCTTGTAAACTCCAGGCTTTATGTCTTTGATTGGTCTTGTGATTTCTCCCAGGCAAGTGCTATCTTAGAGAAAATATCCAGACCTCTATGGCCAGGCCATTCTGTAAGCATCCCAACAGCCCCTTACTTATCTGCATCATCTAGGCTGCTCACACATGCATGTGAGACTGTTGACTTGTTTTCCAGCATTGTGAGAGATCAAGATACCTGCAGATCTAGGTTCAGAGAAGGACCACTCCATGGCTACAGGTCCAGGTTGCTACCTTCTTGCTGTCTCCTCCTTCCTGGAGAATTCCTTCTAATTTCCTTTTCATCCCTTATATCTTTTTTTATTCTACCACCTTCTCATAATTCGATCATGAGGTTCATGAACACAACTCCAGACCCTCATCTCCTAATTCCATCTCAATGAGGATCAACATATGGATTGGGAGGTGCAAATGTAAAGAATATCACCTGTTGAAGATTTTTAAAAAATCTCATTTGGGAAAGGCCTAGTTATCCACAGCCTATAAATGATGTGTGTCAGAGGCCACAAGGGCAGAATCCAAGACGGGATGTGGGATCTGCCTCCTAACTTTCACAAACTAAACTGTTCCTCTTTGGGAATTGCTTCTACCATACATCAAGCTCATCTGTGTGAATAGCACAAACTATACAATTTTCATTTGTTGTCAATAAAGGCTGAGTTCCAGCCACCTATTTGGGACCATACCATGCACTAAGAACACAGAGATCAAGGAAGAGTGAGCATGACTTCAGTGTTATCAACATATGATATAAAATTCAATGCCAGGAATTGACTGAGAAGAGTAATATAGCTGGAATAGAAGACAGAGTGGAGAGGTGGTAGAAAATGGACATTATTTAATTTATTTTTTGTTATTTTTTTGGTCTTTCCCAATGGTGTTCAGGAGTTATTCCTGGCACTACACTCAGAAATTACTCCTGGCAGGTGGGGGGAGGGAACACATGGAATGCTAGGGATCAAGTTTGGGATGGCCACATGCAAGGCAAATATCCTACCCCCATGTGCTATAGCTCCGGCCCTTGCACATTATTTTAGATGAGATAGAGATAGGCTCTCTAAGGAGGGGACATCCTGTTTATTGTTTGATTTTGAATGCATGCCTGGTCTATGCTCAGGAATAACTCCTGGAAGTTTCCTGGGAACCATAGGCAGTGCCAGAGATTGAATCAGGGATGGTCACAAACAAGTTTCCAGTTCCAGGAAAAGATATTTTATGTGAATATTTTATGTGAATCAAGAGAATATCTGAGCCTGAGGACACTCTGAGCTAGTAGCAAGTGTGAAGTCCTGGGGCAGGAGTGTGTCTAGCTAGTGTGAGGAGGAACAAAGAGTTGATAAGAAATAAAAGACAGGTGAACTACATAGGAAGTGAGGTTGGAATGACAAGCAGTAGCCAGGTCACATGTAAGACTTGGAGAAAATTTTGACCCTCCCTGGGCCTCCTCTGCTAGTGAGATAGTTAGTGACAAAGACCCCTTGGTATCTTTCCTAATGCATTGCCTGGGAACTACCTGCTGCTGACAACAGAGACTGTTTCTGGGGTTCTGACATTAGCACAAGGTGCACAGTGTGGGGGTGGGGCCTGGAGCATGGGAAGTAATGGTGTCTCTTTGAAACTCTAAATGGGACAATTGCTAATGACAGGCTTCATGCTACAAGTACCACCTAGCCTGCTTTGGAGATGCTTAGGGTATTTAACCATGTTAAAGTCAGCTCATGCACTATAGATTCCTGGGGGATGAAACTGACCTGAGGGATGTTGGGGCAGTCCTAGACAGGGTGAAGTTGACCTTGAGTGAGCGTGTGCATGTGTGTGTTGGGGAGTGGGGAGTGTGTGTGTGTGTGTGTGTGTGTGTGTGTGTGTGTGTGTGTGTGTGTGTGTGTGTAGGGGGCAACTGAGGTACTGGGTTGGAAGTAAAGGTTCTGACCCAAGAAGGACTTTAGTTAACACTAATTTAGTTCCAGACATGATAGCTGAAACCATGGATAATGTGAATGACAGCCACTGAGTGTAGGTCCAGACCCAGGGCCAGACAAAAGTGTAGCTAGGTGTTGGCAGCATCTCCATGGGGGCTATCACTCCTCTTTACTGGACTGAGACCTCTATAAAGGGAGAAAGCTGTCTGTCATGCTCACCATTGATTCTCTACTTCCCAGGTCAGTACCAAATTCCAGGCAATGGTCAATCCATGAATAACAAGTAATGCTACATCAATAAGATTCATCAAAGTAGACAAGTCAAGTCACTATTTACCCGTGATAAATGTTTTATTTTAAATTATATGTATCCTTTATTTTGGGCAACACCCAGAAATGCTTAGATGTTACTTCTGGCTGAGGTTCTGGGTCTCAGTTCCAGACTTAGAAGCAGTCTCAGCTCCCATTGATCTAGTAAGTACAAAAGGCCACTCTTCTAGGTCTCAATGCTTTTCTCAAAGGGGAAGGAGTCCTGCCTGCTGAAGCTGAGCGAGGATTAGTGAGACAAGATGCCTATGTCGGTGGCTCACTTTTCTATGACAGGAGTCCTGTCCTCTGGACTTCCCAGTCTAGAATACTTCTAGCCTTGCCAACTGCCACTGTGCTACAGGGCCTAGTGACAAGGCTCCAAAGGTGGTGCAGCTTCCTGGCGCCTCCTCCATCGACATCCCTAGAGATTTATTAGTTCCCACATCCGCCTCTCCAGTAGAGGGTTGCTGCTACTCCTTCCTCTGAGGGCTTAGGGGTCCAGGCCCACACTCTGCTCCCACAAATCCCTCTTCCATCACCTCTCCCCACACCATAGTATGTTTATCAGACAGATGTGCTTTCTTGCGCCCTCTTCAGGTTCCAGTGAGACCAGCAGGGACTCTGTCCCAGACGCATGTTTAGCATCTCCTGCTGTCCCCTTCCTTCCCAGGCCCCTCAAGAAGACAATCAATGATGGAGTGTGACAGGGGGGTGGGGGATCCACCCACCAAACGATCTCCTTAGTGGATGCCTGAAATTCCACCACGAAGACTTCATTCTTTTGGAGGCTATTACTGCCTTATCTCAGTTCCACTCTTTCCACATAATCCCCTTGGGACACATAACATACCTGAATACGGATGAGCATGTCAAAACATTCCCAAACATTCCCTTCCCGGGTGTGGGGGAAATCCAAGCTAGCAGGCCCCAAGTTCACCCCTCTTTCTAGTACTTGGCATGTTCAGTTCGTTGATAGATTCCAGCTAGTTCCTAGGACACAGGCAGTGCCCCGCATGGCCCATAACAGAACTGTAGTGTTAGTGGAAGGCTGGACTCAAAGGCCCTGGCCTGTCCCCTGCCCTCTGGTCCCTGGTGGAAGCTCACTCAATACTGGATGTATGGATTAGTGCAGTCCCACAGACACCCATTGTTCAGCCCCATAGCAGGACAGGAGTGCAGAGGAGGAAGCTGTAGTAGGGCGTTTCCCCCACCCTGATCTTTGTCCTTCAAGATTTTTTCCCTCCTGCAAGAAAAAATCCTGCAAGATTTTTTCCCCTCAATTTCATTATATGGTTAGCTCTGAGGCCTTGTAGGAAGTTAGGGCATCTGCTAGCACAAAGTAGGTACCATGTGCTCAAAGGGCTGAAAAGCAATCAGTCTTACTGAGCACTTGTGGAGGGGACTGGGCACTGTGGTTGGTGAATATCAAGATGCTACATGGTAGGTGCAAGATGTGATTCTTTTTTATCTCCTTAGGACAGACCTTAGAGCTTGCTGGTCAACTTGACCATTATCCTATGCCCAGGTCTTCATTCTTGCTTTCCCACTGGAGCTGAGTGGACAGACTCCATGCTGGGAGCAGGCGCCGGTGCTTTTGGAGTATGATTTTAAAATGTTTTACATTTATTTTTATTGTTTGGTTTCTAATACTATTAATAATCATTTCTCACGAACATAATTCTAACACCACACTCCATCACCAGTGTACCCATTTCTCTCTGCAAAGGATCCTTCTACTCTGAGTTTTAGAGTTGCACAGGTGGGGGTCCTGTTTGTGTCAGTGCCTATAGGGCCTGTCAGTACAAAATCATATTGACCAGGGAACACTCAAAGCTGGGGCAGGAAGGAGTGATGTGGGTCCTTGGGGGCTGTGTCAACTCTGAGTCTGTGATGGGGGTGGTCTCAAATCCAAGAATTAGTTGTTTTTTGTTTTTTTTTTTTGTGGTTTTTGGGTCACACCCGACAGTGCTCAGGGGTTATTCCTGGCTTCACGCTCAGAAATTGCTCCTGGCAGGCACGGGGGACCATATGGGACGCCGGGATTCGAACTGATGACCTCCTGCATGAAAGGCAAACACCTTACCTCCATGCTATTTCTCCGGCCCCCAAGAATTAGTTTTTATTTATTAAAAACAATTTGGGAAAATGAAGACCAAAAAATAAAAAAAAACAATTTGGGGAGAGTTTTGTTTTTGTTTTGGAGGCACACCTGACTGTGCTCAGAAGTTATTCCTCGCACTGCAATCAGAAATTACTTCTGGCAGGCTTGGGGGACCAAATGGGATGTTTGGAATCAAACCTAGATCAGCTGTGCGCAAGGCAAGTTTACATGAGCTCTTGGAAATTTTTCTGTTTTATAATTTTAATTAAAATAACCATGTGGCTGCTATTATTTTTATTAAAATAACTTTGTGGCTTTTATTTTAATAAAACTGGTGATTAAAATTAATTTTGGGGGTATTCAGAGATATTCAGGGCTTTCTCCTGACTCTGAGTTCAGGAATCACTCCTCATATTACTTGGGAGTCTATAAAGGGTACAGGGGATCAAATCTGGGTTGGCACTGTGCAAGGCAAGCGCCTTATCTCTGAACTTTCTCTCTGTCACATAAATTGTTTTGGGAGCCCCATTGGCAATTTTTGGCCACTAAGGTTGGTCACTTCAGTGCAAGGACCTGAAGATGTGATGCTGCTATTGTCCTGTGATTCCATAAACACCTGGGCACTCTGTCAGTGCTGGGGGCTTCCAGAACCATACTCATTGATGCCTTCAGGGGGACATGGGGTGCCAAGAATTAAATATGCATTCCAGGCATATGCCTTAACTGCTGTATTTTTTCTTGGCCCCTAAAACAAGCTTAAAGTCATCTATATTAAAGTACACTATATACTAATACACAGATAATATTCATGGAACAAAACATATCAATTTTAAGTATAGGAGGAATAATTTTTTTCAGAAGATATAACTTGGGGATCTAGAGGGTCCCCAGCCTGGCAGGAAGGCCTAATAGTTTGGTGGTCAGTTCTGGCAGAGTTTAGACCCTGACAACACCCTACTTTGACTATAATCTTAGATCTGCCATTGTGGCACCATCAGGTATGGAGTGCCACACCAAACATACTACCCCGACACAGCACAGCCTGCAACCAAGTGTACAATCCTAGGCATTTGACACACACTCTGCTTTGTGATGTCCTGATTTTTCAAGGCAAGCACAGAGTTTTTATTAGATGCCTATTAAACCCAATGCAACTCCAAAAGAATCTTCCAGGTCTCTCTGCCTGCCCACCCTGGGAACTTTATTGCCTTTCAACCTTGGTTTGTCTCTATATACCCATGACCAGATACTATAATCTCAATGTGTGGAAAAGTCCTGGTTCCCAGTGTGAACCTCTGATTAAGGGGGAGAAGGGAACTGATGGATGCATTTCCTCTCTTCTTTTCACCCCAAGGGTGGCCCAGATATGGTCTGGATGGAATTTCCCAGGTTTTCTTCTCAGGCCCTTGCTCATACACCCTTCCAAAGAAACCTGCTTATTCATTTTATTCCCCTGTTCTTCATGCTCACTTCTGGAGGTCTCAGAGAAACAGTAGGAGTCTCTCAATGTTGATATTGAGATCAATCTTCCTATATATAATGAGGTGAATTATTATTCTTCCAGTGTGGAGAGTGAGACCACCCATGAGCTGTGTGGATAACACTGGATAAAAGTTGGTACCATTTCACACTAGGTCTAAAGGGGTCTGAGAGTCAGGGATGCTGAGAATATTAGTCTTAACCCATTGACCAGGGAATCAAAACCTTATCTGGCACTTTAGGGTAGCAAAGAGAAAACATTCCTTCCCTCACTTTTTTTTTTTTTTTTTTGGTTTTTCGGGCCACACCCGTTAGATGCTCAGGGGTTACTCCTGGCTAGGAGCTCAGAAATTGCCCCTGTCTTGGGGGGACCATATGGGACACCGGGGGATCGAACTGTGGTCCTTTCCTTGGCTAGCGCTTGTAAGGCAGACACCTTACCTCTAGCGCCACCTCGCCGGCCCCCCTTCCCTCACTTCTAAGGTCTGATCTGACCCTCATCAAAATAGATGACAACTGTCTGCATTAACAGTTATCTGTCTTACTCAGCCATTTATTTAAATTCTCCTGTCTACTAAAATCACCCTTACAAACGCCCCCATAAATGTCTCACCCATTATTTGGACAACTTTTGATCCAGTCAAGTTGAAGCATCAGATTAACCTTCTCATTGGGATTCCAGCTCCAAAGGAAGAAATGATACCAAACCTGCCAATCATCCTGCTTTGAGAAGGCTGAGGTAGGCAAGAGCTAACTCCTCTCATGCAGTATTTCCATAATTTTCAGACTTTACTTCCTCCATAGCTTGAATGAACTGCAAAGTTGCACTGCAGGACAGTGCTGCCTGCCTGCTTGCTCTCACTTACCTGGTGGTAAGGAGTTGCTTGTTATACATAGGAGGACTGACATGGTACCCAGAAGAGCTTTTATAGTGAGAAGACTGGATGGTGCAGGTGCTGGAATGGCCGGTTTTTAATTTAGTGTAGGTGAAAAGTTTCTAACCCAAATTTTCCTGAGGCCTATTTGAAGTACAAAGACCTGTACATCTTTCAAGTGTGTTATTTCAGCCAGTTTTGACATATTTGTAGGATCATGAAGCCATCGTGATAATAGAAACATTCTCATCAACTATCATCAATTCTTTGTATCAGTGACAATAAGTTGCTTGAATTTCAGGAGTTTTATGTCAATAGAATTGCTTAGCAGGCATTCTGGTTTTGCCTTTCACTCAGCTTCATTGTTTCAAGATTCACCTGCATAGTTGCATGTAACAATGGCTTATCCCTTATAATGGCTGAGGATAGTCACCCTTTATGTGACTATATAATGATATATTTATACTTTCATCTATTCATGAACATTTGGGTTGGTCCCAACTTTTAGCTATTACGAGTAAAACTGGTAAGAACATTTACAGATGAGTTTGGAGTATATATTGTTGTTTTTTTTGTTTTTATTTTTTAGCTAAGTACCTAGATCTAGAATGGCTGGATCATGTGGTAAGTATATGCTTAACTAATTGTAGACTGTCAAACTATTTTCTAAAGTAATTATGGCCATTTTACATTCTTCTTCACCCAGTACTTATATTGGTCAGACTTTCTAACTCAGTCACTCTAATAGGTCTGAATAATATTTTGTGATTTTGATAAACTGTTTTCAAAGAATTAATTTGTATTTGAATTTTATGTGTTCAATGGTCATCCTTCTATCTTTTTAAAAATTCATGCTACCCTAGGAAGGCAACAGGAGGTTAGGGACAACCAGACCTACCTCTGGATGGGCTGGTAGTGAGGTGAGGGCATGTGGTCTTAAGGATTGATTTCAGGACCTAGGCATGTGTTCTAATATTTGAGCAATTCCCCAAGCTCCCTCCATAGATCTTCACTGGTGAAAAATACCCTGAAATGTTTTGTCCATATTTTATGTTGGTTTCTTGCTTTCTCATTGTTTTTGAGAGTTCTTTATATATTCCAGATGCCAGTCTCTTAACAGATATGTTATTTGCAAATAATTTCTCTCAATCTGTGCCTTATCTCTCATTGTTTTAGAAATAGATTTTCTAAAATCATAAGTTCTTAATTTTTAATAATGTCCAAATTGCCCATTTCTTCTTTGATGGGTAGTATTTTGGGTGCTGAATCCAATAAATCTCTGCCTCACAAGACCACAGAAAATTTTTCCTATGTTTTCTTCTAGAATTTTATGTTTTTAATGCTTGGCTAAGTACCTAACATAAAAATAGTTTTATGTTATAGTAGGTATAGGAACCTTTATATTTTATGTTTATATATGATGAATGATACAACCCAGAGAAGAAAGTATGTGGTTAGCTCTAGATTATTTCATAGATACTTTTTATGTGTACCTATTTTATATATTCAGAGATAGTAGTCTATTATATATATTCAAGATCTTTATATGTCAAATGATTTTCTATTGTACCTTGGACATTGTAAATGCTTTGTTGTGTCAACTTGGGGTAGTTCCTATCTACTGAAGAATGCTGAGAGGTTTTTTTTGTGTGTGTGTGTGTGGGGAGGTCCACAACCAGCTGTGTTCAGGGGTTATGTCTGGTTTTGCTTTCAGAAATCACTCCTTGCCGAGTCAGAGAGATAGCATTGTGGTAGGGCATTTGCCTTGCAGCAGCCAACCCAGGACCAACGGTGGTTCAAATCCAGGCATCCTATATGGTTCCCTGTGCTGCCAGGATCAATTTCTGAGCAGAGAGTCAGGAGTATCCTCGAGCACCGGTGGGTGTGGCCCAAAAACCAAAAAAGAAAATAAAAAGAAATCATTCCTTGTATTCCTATATATATATATATATATAAATCACTCCTATATATACATATATATATATACATACATACTACATATATATACGTACATATATATAGGTTGAGGGACCATATGAGATGCTGGATATCAAACCCAGTTGGACATGTAGAAGGCCTATCCACTGTGCTATATTGCTTTTGTCCCACACTGAGATTTTTCTTTGGACAGTCAAGCATCCTGTCCAGGTTCAGATTACATTTCCCACCTTCTCTTGGTTGTTGGCAAATGCCATGGGCTGTATACTTAAATGCAGATTGAGCTCTGCCAAAAGTAGTACTCTTAGTCATGGCACCCCATACTTGGTGGTGTCACAGTGGCAGAGCTGGGATTTTACTCAAGATGGTGCCAGGATTCAAAGTCTTGGCCTCACATATGCCTGACTCTACCATTGAGCAGTACTCTAACAACAGACCATAGGTTTTCTAAGGTTTTGGAAGTTGGTAGTTTAATTTTTATTTCAGTTTTCTAAACTTTCACCATGTCAATTTAAATCTGTCCAATGTTCATGCAGTTCTAAGCAATGTTGCCCTCATTTTGGTTCTCTGGGCCCTGTCCTAAATTGAGCTATCTAATGACAACTTGAAATAAATGAGAGAAGAGCCAACCTTACTACCTGGAGCTAGGGTTAAATATACACCAACTATCCAAAAACAAAATAGAATAAAACCATTATGCTGTATTATGTTCCTTGAAGCATAATAGACAAAATATGTAAGCAAGCAACCAAGTGTCCAAGAATAGATTACTAGATAAAAAAGCTATGGTACATATATACAATGGGATATTAATTGGCCATAAGAAAAGATAAAGTCATGTGATTTGCTGCTACATGGAGGGACCTAGAAAGTTTCATGCTGAGGGAAGTTAGAGGGAGAGAGACTGACACAAAATGATCTCTATCATAGATAGAATATAAAGAAACACAATGGTGGAAAATAGAATACCCAAAGACAAAGGAAACAAAGAACACAAGAACTGATATTCAGTAGGAAACATGCCACCTGAGGGAGTTATGGATAGGACAGGGAGGGGAGCAATGTCTATGGCGAGGGAAGCAGTCAACCCAGAGGACGAGGTGGTGCTGAAAGATGGTAAAGTGTATGTATGAAACCCTATCAGCAATAGTACTGTAAAACACTATAAAAACATAAACATATTATATATACATACATATGTTTAAATTATCCCTTGTAGAAGCAGACTGGTAAATGGGAGGCACTGGAGGTAAAGGGAATGGCATTGAAGCATTGTATGCCTAAAGCTCAATCATGAATAATTTTGCAATTTCATGATCATTACATAAAATTTCTTTTTAAATAAGGGATTACGGGGCCAAGTGGTGCAAGTGGTAGGGCATTTGCCTTGCATGTGCTAATCTATGATGGACTCTGGTTCGATCCCCTGGCATCCCATATAATTTCCCAAGCCAGGAGTGATTTCTGAGCACATAGCCAGGAGTAACCCCTGAGCATCATAAAAAACAAACAAACAACTATCTCTCTACCTACCTACCTACCTACCTACCTACCTACCTACCTACCTACCTAACTAACTAACTAACTAACTAAATAAATAAATAACTAAATAAGGGAATTAGAGCCACATAGGTAGTCATTGGCAAAGTCCACAAGTCAGGAGCTTCTTCCTTGCCAGTTGTGCAAACTGAGGGAGTTGGATCCATGCACAGTGCTAGAGGCAGAGGTGTCCCAGTACTTTTGATCTGCCCCATAGGTGCAAGGCAAAGAAATGACCTCTCCAGCCACACTCTAGCTCAGGCTGAAATCTCCTAGCACAAGCCACTACCCATATTCCCCTCCCAGATAACAAGTACTCTGACCCTGAGAGCTTGTCCTTAGCCCAAGCAAGACCCAAGAGGCAGTGTCTGGGAGGAGTAAGGGACTCAAGTTCAAGGGAGGGTTGGTGCCATCTCTCTGGGTATTTCTGGGACTGGTTTTACCCAGCAGAGTCCTAGGTGCCAATGTCAGGGAAAGGGAACAACTGCAACCCCTTTTTTGGAGGGCTAGTTGAATTCTGGTAACCATGTAAAATGCATGGATGTAAATGCATGTGTTCCTGGACTTTTGGAGGAAATACCATTAAACAGATGAGAAAATAAAGCCCCCACAGAGGCAAAATCCTTGGTCTCAGATCACACTGCTTATTAATGGTAAGGTCCTCTGAGAGGTAGAACACTCCGGACAATGGACATGTCTAATGGTGGAATCAGCTTCCTAAATGCTCTGTTCTCTATAGAAAATCTTACCCTCCTAATACCAGTGTCAGGGATAAGATTTCTTTCCTAGGATGCCCAGAGGAATGAGCCCCCCCCCCAAACCACCAACTGATAAAAGAAGATAGAACTTTGCAAGGGGCTCAGGCTGAGCAGGCCCCTGCCGCCAATGGGAAATGAACCCAAAGGGAGAAGGAAAAAGGGAGCTGTCTCCAGAGGCAGGAGATGGGGATGATTGTTTTCTGTTCTTCATTAAGCAGCAAAGATGGAAATCAACTGGGCATGGTGTATGAGCTTCCCCACCAGCACCACCCAGACTCTTAGAACATCTTTATCCACTTAATAGGAAATTCTCCTTCAAGCTCATTTTATTGGAGACTTTGGAGGCATAGCTCACAGTTTCCCCAATCAATAACAGATGAACCATGCACACAGCACATTTTTTTCAGGACTGTTTGGCCCTGGTCTCTCCCATCTGACAGCCTGAACTTTCAAGTGGACTTTCTTATTCAGTTGAACATTGCTGGGAAATGAGATTCAGGATAATTCTGAAAGCCAGAGCCATTAGCTGTGGGTGGGGTGAGAAGGGATGTTCTACTCTGGGAAGCCCCGGGTCTTACAAGAATAGGGGTGCCTAGCAACACAGCTCCCCCAGCATCTTTGCTCATCCCTGGCTTGCTTTCTACCTGTGTTTAGCATGGTAGAATCATCCAATCAGTCCACAAGGAGGAGAAATAAAATAAAACCCTTGGGGTCCAAGTTATAGAGGCAGGGAGCAATTGGGGCAATGACCCCCAGAATGTGCAGAAGGAATTTTTGCAGAATCCTTCCACCCCACCCTCCCTTGGCCTCTGTGCCTCCCATCCCCATAGCTATAAGGCCACAGGAAACTGTTTTGTCACCATCAGACTCTCCAGGTCACAAAAATAAACTAAGAATGGATAGCTGGGTTTCTTTATTCATTTCCACCCTACCTCAACATTTATTAAGAACCAAATGGCATTTGTTTGGGGAGAGGATGGGGTATGACTCTTCTTGCTCCTTTGCAGAGATGTCATGGCTTCCCTGGGACAGTCCCATCCTTATTTTTGCTGAAGAATTGTTTTCAGTGATCCTGCTACAGTTGTGTGACCCACTGGTATATTGTGCTAAGCTCCATCTGGTTTAGTCAGGACTGAGTAGACCTGATCTTTGCAGATAGAAGGTGTCCAGTGGTTAGAGAACCTGAAGGTCTATGCAGCTTGGGTCTATGGAGCAAGATGCCTTACAAAGCTGGGCAGAAGAATGCACAGGTCATGCCTGACTTTGCCAGTGACACAATGTCATTGGGTCAACAGTCCCATTCTGGACCCCAGTTTTCTCTTTAACAGTGATGGGAATTGGGTCATTGGTGGTGAAAATGTTGCACTGGTGAAAGGGGGTGTTCTTTTTTGTATCTAAAACCCAACTACAAACATGTTTGTAATCATGGTGCTTAAATAAAGATAATTAAAAAAAATAAAGGTGATGGAGATAAGTGAGTCCTTCTACAATGGTGATTTGTGGACCACATTCTTTAGTTATCTTGCAGCCTGAGGCCCTGAAGAATATTCATTGTTTCAGGCTCTATGTTAGCTTTTAGGTGAAGGTCCTCAGATGGGAACATGCTTTTGTCTCTCAGTCTCCTTGAAAACTTTGCTATGACAAAGCTTGATAAAGTGCCTCCAGAGGAGACTATCTAAGTGCATTGAAGGCTTGTCAAGTTGGCTTATGCTACAATGGAAGAGGGGGCTAATATTAACTTTTTGTAGATGGAATCCAGCTATACCTGAAAAAGTAATAATAATCTCCCCTGGTGCCAGGGAGATAGCACTGGGGCTAGGAAAGCAACTTTGCCTATATCAATTCTGATTCAAGCCCCAGATCTCATAAGACTTTATGAGAATTGCTTGGCCCAGCTCTTGAGTACCTGGGTTGAACTGGGGGTTCAGCACCAAAGGATCAAGCAGCATTGAGGTTTTGAGTTGTCCAGTATTGGACAAATATTTCTAGGAGTGACCCCTTGCATCTTTGAATACTGTTTGGGAGGCTTCTCCTTCAAATAAGAATACTAAGTATGATAATAATAATAAATAAAAATAAATATAAGTCATTATTGTGCCTTATCAAATGCTTTTTAAAGTACCAGGCCCTGTGTTTTACATGATGATGTCCTTTTTCTAATGCGGCCTTAGAGATGAGACCTGCTTATCTCCATTTCACTTAGGAGACTTGGGCTCACCAAAAGGCTAAGTGATGTCTAAGATGTTGAGGGACATTCTCGCAAAACAGCCTGCCAAACACGTCCAGCAAGGGGCCACCTTCTGGTTCCTCTATATCCTGGTGCTTTTCAGGATCTGGAGGTCTGAGCATCTGAGGCACAGAGGGCAAGAAGAGGTTATTGTCCATGTCCATTCCATTTTTTTTTCTTTTCTCACTCATTTGTTTTCTCACTCCTTCACTAATTAATCCATGTAGTTATTTACTTACTAACTCATTTGTGGGTTTTGTTCTGGGGTCATAACTGACACTGCGTAGGGAAACACTCCTGATGGGGCTATTGAGAACCATATGTAGGAGATGAAACCTGAATTAGCAAATTCACATGTTTTATCACTCACCCTCTCTGTTTGTAGCAGACTTTATTTAGCAGAAACACATGTCCAGTAGGCGTAAACAGAAAAGGAAATTTCTAGATGCATGTGTCTGTTTACAGCTTCACTTATGACTGATGTATGTGGTCAGATGCTGCTGTCAGGAACTCTCCATGCACCCCTTAGTTCTTCTTTTCATGATCTTGGCTTCATGCTTGAGGACTTTTTCCTCTTTAACATCAAGTTGTCCATCAGCAACTACTGGCTTGTATCTTTTAACTCCTCCAGGTGAAAGAAGGTGCTTCTTTCACAAAAGGGCAGCAGAATCCCCAGAGCCTCTTATTGACCTCACACCCAGGCTATTTGGCAGACTTAGAACTCTGATTGCCCACACTCATTTCTGGATTGATTGTGTCAATCCCCATAGGTTACATAGATCAACACCAGGAGGGGTAGCTTCCCCAAGGAAATTTGGGGCACTATCACAAGAAGAGACACTGGATTCTGCATGGGAAAAACATGCACAGAAATGAGAGGTTTGCAGTTCTTAGTCAATTTTGGGCACATCATGATAATGTAACTTATAATTAAAAAAAGAAATTTTGTCTTTATCTCATTTATTTTTGGCACAGTTCTCCTAAGACATTTGTAGTTTCTTTAGTGTTGAAAGGACAAAGGAGTATCTTGGTATGATAATGAGGTGACTTTTGGATCTCACCTAAGCAGGGGACAGGTAGACAGAAGAACTAACCATATTATTAGAGTAGTGGCTCTCTCTCTCTTCTCTTCTCTCTCTCTCTCTCTCTCTCTGTAAATTTTGAAATGATTTATTTGAGGAGAAAAAATTTTCAAGCATGTATTATAGTTTAGGCTATATGTTTGCAACAATGTTGATGTTTTTTGTTCTTGGCATATATAGGTAGGAGTAGTGGTTTTCAACCACTGGTCTGAGAACCAGTGTTGGCCAAAGGTGCACAGAAGTTGAAAACCTCTGGATTGAAACCTCCAGTCCCATCCCCTGCTCTCCATTGGGGAGAAGGGCAAAGGCTGGAGGTCAAACTCATCATCACAGGTGAATCAATTTCTGCAGTAAGACTTTACTCCTATCTATCTATTATCATCTATCTATAAATCCATCCATCTATCCATTGATCTGTCTGCTATAAATAATATCAGTCTATCCAATCTATCCATCATCTACCTACTTACCTAAAAATATTTATCCTCTTCTTTCTTCCATATCTCAGTCATTCTTCCTCCGTTCTTTTATCTATCTATACACCTATCATTCATTCATCTACATATCCATTCATCTACTCATCTATTGCCTTCCTATGTATATCCAACTGTCACCTATTTATCTATATATCCATCATTCTTTAATATACTCATTCCTCTACTCATCACCTGCTTATTTGTAATATACATGCCATTTATATATGTATAATCTGTCTTTCTTTTCATTCATCTATCTATCCATGCATCTATCTCTCCATATACCCATGAATTTATCTATATGTCTCACCCATCCATTTATCCAGAAATCCATCTGTATAATCATCCACCCATCCACTATCTACTGGTATTGTTTTTCTGAAGAACTCTAGATAATACAGATAGTTACAGCTGCCAAGTGACAGAACTAATGTTTCAATTAAAGTTTCTATGACATGATAGTCCATGCTGTTTTTACTGTGGGGTGAGGGCAATTTGCTGCTCATATGTAAAGTTTTTGTTCTGTAGAGGAAGGCCAAAGTTTCCAATTCAAAACTGATCAGAAAGAAGCTTACAAAATTCTTATAGGTTTTCTAAGAACTACCTGAAAAGAAAAAGATTCTGGTTTCTGTTGCAGGCAACCTGAGATAGGCAGGGCATACCTAGCAGAATGTCTTTTGAGTTCCCCAAATTGTGCAGTAATTGAGGTCACCATAAAGCCAGGGAGGTTGAGAACCAAATGTTCACATACTGTACTGCATTGTCAAAGCTGTGCCAGTCAAGCAGGCTATCAGGAAGTCAACTATCTAATCTCGATAGCACTTGGAGAGCTTCTGGCCTAGCTGGTGACCTGCAGTGGTCTCTTGCAGAGCCAGCAAACATGGGTGATTTTTATGGCTGTTTGGATGACATCAATACTACTAGAGGAGCCTGAGTTCTAACAGGGGGCATGCGGTACATGAAAACCTGTCTCTAAGTACCTGTGAGTCATAACAGCCATCACTTGGTACCTGCTATGGAAGAATAAGACCATGCTACCATGGCTTTGGAATTTTCAGAAATAACCCAGAAATCACTCTTGTGTGAACTCCTCTAGCCTTTAGAAAAACAAGGTTAGTGCAGGGAGAGAGTCCAAGTGGTTGAGCACAAGTTTGGCATGGGTGAAAACTGAGTTCCATCCTTGGCATTGGACATTGTAGGGTATTGTAGTCCCTGGTCTATATACCAGCAATGACCCTAGAGAAACACTAAATATATAGGGCTGTTCACTGCTGCTCCTAAGCACTGCCAAGTGTGGCTCCTATATATTTATATATATATATAAATAAAGAAATAAACTCGAATTTTTTTCATATCCCTTCTCTTCACTGTTGTTGCTGTTGTGATGATACAATTGCACACATATCTGGCTGTGTCATTGTAGTCATAGTGTTTGCTGGGGATCACATAGCAGTGATTTAGCCCTCACTCATGGTCACAGAATGCTCATTGAGTTTTGGCCTTTTTAGTTCTATGCTTGCTGTGTTTTACAATACTCTAGTTGTGACATCCACACTTATTTCAGTTGTAGTGTTCCCTGGGCAGTGGATGAGGGTGTCACTATAGTGCTTGCACTGGGCTCAGCAGGTCTCACTTCTGACCCAGGTGCTTAATTTTTTTGTTTTGTACTTTAGCTGTGGTGTGCATGGTGGTAGGGGTGATCATATTTCTTTAGTCGTGGTGATTATGCACACCTGAGTGCAGAAGGGAGGGAACACTCAATGGCAAATAATTGTTGAGGGCCTGGTGCTGACTTTACATTAGGCTAAGCTGAAGAACAAAGTGCTTACCTGTTATTATCTCCTGCCTTCTGTGCCTTATGTGATGCAGGCCTCTGACCACCATATGACAGGGATTCTACAATACTGTGATATAAGAAAAGATGTATTGTGTGTTTGCTTTTGGGTTATACCTAATGGTCCTCAGGAACTACTCCCAGTTTAAGGCTTGTGGGCCATTCTTGGCATTGGTTGCAGACAAAGTGTGCCAGGAATCAAACCCAAACCCCTTTCACACAAAGTATGTGGTCCAGCTTGTTAAATTATCTCTCTGGCCTCAGTGATACATAATTTTAATCTTTATCCCTGACTCCTGAGTAAAGATTCTAAAAACCTACTAAGTGATAATAGAAGTATGTACATAAAGTACAAATCTTGAATTCATATTAATGAGGTGGCGTTGAGACAGGCCCAAAGGATAGGAATGTTTGCCAGGGAACTAACTATGTGATTAGAGGAATGTTCAACCCTCTCCAACCTCAGTTTTGGAGCAGTTGAGGGAGAGAGGCTGGGGGAGAGAAGCCTGGATACTGAGTCAATTGCTGATAATCAACAATATGTCCTGTCTACATAATGTAACCACCCAAACTCTGGTGGGGTTTAAAGTGCTCCATACTCCTTCCTCACACCGTGTATCTCTTCACATCGATTCTCTGTGTCTTTTGGGAGGCGCTTTATTATAAAGCAGCATGTGGAAGACATCCATCTAGACTCTTAATTCCTGTAGCTCAGTTGCATGTTCAAGGCAGCCAGACCCAACCTCAGAGCCTATGTCCTCTCCTTTCTCTGCAAAGCTTTCTGAGGAGCACCACATTTTTGTTGTAATTAATATTGTCAACAGCTCATTCACTTTGGGATCAATCGACCTTTATTCAAATCATGGCTCAGGCATCTCTACAGAGTAGCCTCGAACCAATCATTCTCCTCCCCACCTTCTAGAGTTTTGTGAACCATTCTAGCAAATGACACTGATGTGGGCTTGAGGGAACCTCTGATTTGTAGATGACTTTCTGGTGGCTATGAAGGACTTGGGGAATGGTATCTGAAATAAGGGAAGTCTTCAGGGACTGAGCCCCTAGCCAGTACTTTTGTAAACACTGAGTAACATAGTAAGTACCAGGACTGAGTTAAATAATAGGACAAACAGTTTGTAACTTCTGGGAATTGGAGATTCTGCTTGATGTAGCAGAAATCTGCAAGTCTATCAGGATTGCTATGAATGGAAAAAAGAGGAAATGAATTTATCTTGGGTTCCAAGAGAGGCTATTCTAATTGTGAATATTCTAAGAACCAGCTGAAAGCTGTATGCTTGACCTCATTCAATCTTACAGGTGCGATTTCTGCAACTTTCTGTGCGTTGAAAACAATTACCAGCCAACCAGCTTCCAGTGAAGGGGCTTATTGGGGTGTGTCAAAGGGAAAGCAAGCCCTCATTTTTAGGCTCTTCTCTTGTTCATTTTTGTATCCTCAATACCCGGGTTTTTTTTTTTATATTGGGAAATCACTGAGCAAATGTAGATAGAAGAATGAAAGAGAGAGAGGGAGAGTAGGGGGGCATAAAGGAGAGAGAAAGATAAAGAGAGAGATGGAAGGGAGGGAGAAAGGAAGAGAAAATAAGAAAAATTTCAGCTAAAAGGTCCTACTTTTTATTACTGCAAATTTTTCAGGGGCTTCATCACACTAACAATATTTAAGAAAGTAAAATTTGCCTTTTATTTCTGTTTTCCTGAAGATAAAGCACCTTTTTTGAAGCTTCAGGTTTTTGCTAGTGGGGTCTTCTCTAGCAATGTTTGGGAGCCCAGCAGCTACACAGGGCAATAAGTCAATCCTGCTGTGCAAGCTCAGGGTTCTGTGCTCAGTTCTAGGAATGTGGTTGCTCAAGCCCAGCAGAGCAAGGATCACTAGGAACATTGTGGCAGTGCTTGGGACCTTGCACATGCCAGATCTGAGTTCTAGCCCTGGAAGCTACCTCCCTGGCCCTAGATATGCAGTTTTATCCTGGACCATGACCTGGCAGGGTCCCCAACGTCTGTGCTGTGCAGATCTCTGTACTCCAGCCCTGTCTAGTGCCTAGACCTGCCTCCGGGTCATGGACACCTACCTGTACTCAGCTCACTGGCTCTGAGCTCCACCCAGGCTACACAGTGGTCTGCTGGTGGAGGGGGCAGGCCTTCCTGTGAATGCTTCGATTGTCAAAGGCAGAGAAAGGTCCACTCACCTTGAAAGAGGCCACTCAGCAGGGCAAAGCAGGATGACCTGAACAGGGCACAATAAAACAAGGCAGACAATGAATCCATTAGAGGCTGAAGAAGCTGTAGGGGCTATGAGGAGTTGGCTTTTCTGTGTTAAAAAGAAAACAGGGTGTCTGCTCACATGGGAACAGCAGAGTTTATGTCTTTTGATCTATAATCAGAGTCAGCAGCCCCAAGGGCCAAAGGACCCCAGAAATCAAGGGAAGCCTCTGAATTCCTGCAGCTCAGTTACATGTTCAAGGCAGCCAGACCCAACCTCAGAGCCTTTGTCTTCTCCTTTCTCTGCAAAGCTTTCTTCAAGGGCCGGAGTGATAGTGCAGCGGTATGGCATTTATCTTGCACACGGTGACCCAGGAACGACCTGGGTTTGATCCCTGGCATCCCATATGGTCCCCCAAGCCAGGAGCGATTTCTGAGCATATAGCCAGGAGTAACCACTGAGCGTCACTGGATGTGGCTCCAAAACAAAAATCAACAAACAAAAGCTTTCTTGAAAGAGCTTCATTTCCCCCTCTATCAAGTAGGACCATCATCTCTCATTTACTCTTCCTTCATTGTCCTCCCTACAATTAGATTCAGTCATTTATTCATCATTCAAACACTCATTTAACACTTTCCTTTCTATAATCTTATAACCTACTGGTTATTCTTGGTTCTGAGGTTGAAGCACTGGTAGGTTGAAGTACCTAGGTTGGATTCCAGTTCTGGTTCTTCTGGGAGGCCTGGGTCCTGCTACAATCACACAGAGGTAGTGAGGGAAACATTTTCCCTTCTCTACTCAGCTTTCATTCTCCCTAAATTTCTAATCAAACCAAAAATCTCAAGAGATGCACTCTTTTGTTTGTTTGTTTGTTTGCTTTTGGGTCACACCCTACAGTGCTCAGGGGTTACTACTGGTTCTCTGTTGAGAAATTGCTCCTGACAGACTCGAGGGACCATATGGAATGCTGGGATTCAAAGCACCATCCTTCTGCATGCAAGGCAAATGCCCTACCTCTGGCCCAAGAGATGCATTTTTTAAGAGATTCACTTTTATTTTGTTGTGTATCCCCACACAAAATGGTCTATATCTATAGAGATATGTTATATCTATATATCTATAGAGATATGTTATGATTTTGCAACTGTTTGTAAAGTAAAACAATATATCCCATTCCACTGAAATGTAGCAGCATGTTATTTATTTTGGTGGTGGGGAAAGGGATTGGGCCACATCTAGCATGCTCAGGGGCTACCACCAGCTCTATGCTTAGGGGTTTCTCCTGGCAGTACTCTGGGGACCACGTGGTTTGGAAAAATCTATTATATATTTTAAAAATTTAATTAAATTATTTATTAAATCATTATAAGATACAGAGTTAAAATTATTGATAGTTGAGTTTCAATTATACAATATTCCAACACTCATTTCTTCACCAGTGCTCATTTCTCACCACCAATTTCCCAGTTACCCTCTTGTCATCCCACCCCAATCCTCCCCACCTCAGCCTGCCTCTATGGCACTTTTCTTCTCTAATTTTCTCTGTCTGTCACTCTCTGTCTCTCTATCTCTGTCTCTCTGTCTCTGTCTCTGTCTCTCTCTCTCTCTCTGTCTCTCTCTTCTATCATAGTCTTGAATCCTTCTGATGTCCTAATAATGTATGTGCCATGACTCAGGTCCCTTTTCTAGATGGCAAAGCCATAGCTCAAAGAAATTGAGAGCTTTTCTGGGGTCACACAGATGCCAAGTGATAAAAGCCCCATAGTCAGGCAGGATGGGGTGGGGACAGTATTACCTCAGTGCACAGAGAGGGTAGAAAAAGTGGTAGAGGTTGTAGTGACTAAGTAGAATTAGTCAATTTAAAGCAAGCAGTAAGGTGGGTGTCTTATATAACAGACGTGTGCTTGTGGCACAAAACAAAGAACAGACAAACATAAGAAGGGACTATAAAAAGAATTCCAGGCCCACCTACCATCCAGAAATAGAGTTCAGAAGCTGGTGATATTTTTCACTCTATTTTCATTTAATTCTAAATGTATTATGGAAAATATTTTGGAAAAGGCTTCTTACCCCTATACAAGGATGTCTCTTTTAGAAAGGAATTATAACACTAAGACACCAATGGTTATTTCCATAGTCTTTGGGGGAAGGTAATCATTAAAATTCATTACTTTTTCATAAAATTTAATTTTTTCTAAATGTCATGGTATTCTACTGGATAATTTATTTCTAAAAGATATATAAATTTTCTATATGTGTATGCATATGTGATATTTAAATATTTGAATCATATCTTTATTTTGACTCCTAAGCAGATGACTCAGAGATAAACTTTTTTGGTGTATGGTGGGAATTAACTTTTGACTATACCTTGTAGTGCTCAGGGTTTACTCCTGGCTCTGTGCTCAGAAGTGATCCCTGGTAGTTCTCATGAGACCATAGACAGTGCCAGGGATCAAAGTGGGGTCAGCTTCATGCAATGTAAGCACCTATTTCCTGTACTATTTTTCTGGCCCCTGGAGATCAATCTTTCCCAGCTCTTCAGTGATTTTCTGGGCTTCTCAGAGAGGAACTTTTCTGTGGAGGGTATGCAAAGCAGTAAGTGTTTGATGCCCAGTGAGTGCCAGGACCAAAGACAATTTGTCTCATATATTCATACCCTCTCAAATTCTTCTCATCAGAAACAGGATCACTAGTATCCAGCAGTGGGGGACTCATGCAACAGTCCTATTCAGTCTTTTTATTCTCAATTCAAGCAGAATGTAGACATTTTGTCTATAATGTAGAATTTATTTTAAAATCAAGCGAAGGCAGTTCTATGACTCACAGTAGAGCATGTGCTATATAAAGCCCAGGTTTGATCCCAGCACCACAAAATTAAAACAACATAAAATGAAATCAGAAGAAAGGTATGGCATTATTAGCTGTCAAGAACATGGAATACTATGCAGCTGTTAGGAAAAATGAAGTCAAGAGACTGGCTTATACATGGATGGACATGGAAACTATTATGCTGAGTTGAAATGAGCCAGAGGGAAAGGGATAGACATAGAATAATCTCACTCATTTGTGGGATATAAGAAAAACAAGTGATAGTATGGTAATAATACCCAGAGACAATAGAGAGAAAGGTCAGGAGGTCCAGCCCAGGGTAGGAAGCTCTCCACAAAATGTACTGAGTGTAGCTAGAGTGGAGAAGTGTCTACTAGGACAATGATAGGTGGAACTGATTACTCTGGAGAAGAACTCGGTGCTGAAAGTTAAAAACTAACAGGCAAGGCATCCCTTCATCAACTATAGTGCAAATCACATTGTCAAAAAGAGAAAGTGAGAGAGAGAGAGAAAGAGGGAGGGATGGAGGAAGATAGGGAGAGAGACAGGGAGAGGAGAGAGAAAGAGAGAGATAAAGAGGGAGAGAGAAGGAGAGAGAGCAGGAGAGAGTGAGAGAGACAGAAGCAATTAGCTTGCCCTTGTGCAAGGCAGGGGTGGTGTTGGGTGCGAGGGAAATAGGAGATATTAGTGAATCAGTGATGGGAAGAGTGCACTGGTGAAGGATGGTATATATTGTATATCAGAAACTCCCAAATAAACAATATTGTAACCATGATACCTAAATCATTGTCTTTTTATAAAAGAACATGAGAGCAAACAATACTCTTCTCCTGGATGATGAGGACTACAAATGAACTCCAAACACACTAACATGTTGGTTATTTTTCTTTGCAAGTAGGTGCATATTTTTGACAGTTTGGGATCATACCTTCTACATTGTTTGACCCCCTGTGTTGATGTTTACACAAAGCAATGTTCATGAACATTCCTACATCATTAGCAGATCTTAGAGGTTCTTGTGATTCATGAGGATCAGGCTAAAACCTGGCTCTATCTGTGTCTCTGAGCCTCACCTTCAGTATCTATACAGGGAAGATGAGGGCTTTACTATTGGGGTAATTTGTGGGTGAACAGGATAACGTAACTCGATAGGTGTCAACACAGTGTTTGCCACAATACTGGCAATAATGGCATACATTCTAATGTGCAGGCTTACTCACACTGAATTAAAAAATCTCCCTGGGGCCAGAGAGATGGTAGGGTGGACAGGACACTTGATTTGCATGTAGTCAATCCATGTTCATTTGCCTGTGCTCAGTATGGTCTCTCCAGTGCTGCCAGGATTGATCCCTGTGTGCAGAGACAGGAGTAAGCCCTGAGCATAGCTGTGTATGGCCCAACCTCCCACCCCATGCACCTCCCCAAACCCAAAAGAAATCAACCAAAAAGGAAGAATTTCATCCTGCTGGGTGTGGAGATGTCCCCAATGCTCTGCTTCTATGAATGCCAAGATACTTACTCTGGTCACAAGAGGAACAGGAAATGCCCTCCAGGCAGGTGGAGCAGGGCATTCCAGGCTACTGGACAGTAGGAATCAGCCAAGCAGAATAGGATCTGGCCAAAAGTTTGTCTCATGGAGTGTGGAAGTAAAGTGATCTGAGGAGAGCCACTAGGGCTCAGGTCCTAGAGGAAATCTGATTTGGGGTTCTGTCAATGGTCTCTTGGTGACTTGTCTGGCAGATTAATAACAGAATGAAATAACCACTCTGCCTGCCAGGAGACAGACTGAGAAGTGAAAAGATGGGAGGGGCATGAAGAAACATTCTAGCCATAAAGAGAAAGGAGAGGGAAGATGTCATTTTGGCACTATGCTAAGAGACCATCTTGGCCCTGCTGACTATGAAAACTGGGCAGGTTTTTAACATTTCTGTGCCATTGTCTCCTCATCACTAAGATAGACATAATCACACTCCCCACCTCTCAGGACTTCTGTGAGGGTAAAGGAGTTCATATGTATTGTTTCAGAGCCACGCCTGATAAATAGTGCAAAATGTATTAGCAATGTTTGCTCTTTCCTTTCTGGTAAAGGCAGAGTGAGAAGGGCCAGCTCAGTATAATCCTGTTGGCATCAGGCTCACATACCAGGTGTAGGAGGACCAAGTCTTCCAAGGAGGAGATTGGAGAGCTGCTTCCTGCTGGCCCTTGGCCCTGGGCCTGGGGGAAACCTGCCCTGATGACTTCTCTGCCCTATCACTCTCTCCTTTCTGACACTTCCTCCCCCTGCCACAGATTCTGATTCCTTGCATGTGTCTGTATCTATTTCTGTATATCTGTATCTCTGCCTCTGTGTGCATCGGCTTATGTATGCCACTGTACGTTTGTATGTGGGCCTTTTTGTGTTGTGTGTATGTATATGTTTCCATGTGTTTTTGTGTACATGTGTATTTGTGTGTTTTTTTGGTGTGTTTGTGTGTCTGTGTCTGTTTTTGTCTGCATCTATGTAGGGAGAGTTTGAGACTATCTGAGGTTGAGGTGGAATGTTCTGCACAGACAGCTGAGCTAGGATCTTTCTTTCTGGGAAGTTGGTGCCTCTGTTCCACTGTGCCCTGCAAAAGGCACATGTCCTCCCGTTTCTGCTCGCCAAGAAACTGGTAATAAAAATAACCTTCTAGATCAGTGTGTGGCTTCCTTCTGACCTTATTCATTCCTGTGGTCCTACCGGTGTGCGCTCCCCAGCCTCATGCTAAGGTCCACTGTTAATTTGAATTTCACCTGTGGTCCCTGGGGCCCCACTGGGGACACATAATGCCTACTGAGGAATGCTGTTCCAGGCACTTTTTGTTTTTCCCTCTTTTAATCCTCCTCCATGGCCTGAGAGGAGAGAACTGAATCCCCATCCCCATTCACAGAGCAGGACAGCACCCACACAGAACCCCCCACCCCAGTCAGAAGACTTCTTTTTTCCTCACCCTGTGCCTGAGAAGACTGTTAACCTCCCTCAGTTGCAGACACATTCTTCCCACCATGGGAGCTGAGGTGGTGGGAGAGGGCCATTGGTATAGGGAGCAGGAATGGGTACCATGGCACAGATTGCCACGGATGTGCAGTAGTAATTGTCTCTGTACTGCAGCCTGTCCACTACTGGTCAATGCATTCAGTGCTTGTGCATTCCAGTGTGTTACAGGGAACTACGCATTTTCCCCTTTAAGATCTTCCCCTTAAATACGACTCAAAAGGCTCAGATAGAAAAAGACACTTTTCTAAGGTCACACTCTCGCCCCAAGGAGAGCTGGGCTCATGTCAGGGTTTTTACCTCCTGCTGGGCATTTATTTGCCTGAAAACTCAGATGCCAACTTGGGCTGTGTTTCCACAAGTAGCACCCAAGCAGAGGGTTGTATGTATTGATTTGACAGGGGAGAAGTGTGGGGTGTGGTAGATAGTCAGAAGGTGGAGAGTGAGGGCAACAGGTTAGGGTCTTTAAGCAAGCCTCAGAGCGCCGTCATGCTGGGTGAACTGCAATGCTGCAGAGTCCATTCAGCTTTGGCCCAAGCCAGCCTAGTCTCTGCAGCTTCACTCAGTCCTTGGCATCTTATATAGGGACTGTAGGAGACAGAAAATCCTGTTGCCTCAGGGTCAGCCCCAGAGAAGGGACCACCAACATACAGGAGCTCCAGAAACTCTGGAGAACAGAGACCCCTTCCCTTCCATCTGTCACAGTTCATTTCCAATTCATCACCAAGTGCTCTTAGCTCCCCTTCTCAGTCATCCTCCTCTTTTCCCTTGACCTTTGTCCACACCACCTTTGCCTGTTGCCCACACTGACTCCATACCTCCCTCTAGCTGCTTCCACCTTGACCTCTACCAGCCATTCCTCACCCAGGGTAATCTTTCTGTAACATAATTAATACTAGTTCACTGTTTCAATCTCAAAATCTTTAGAAACTGCCTATTTCACTTGAAATAAATCTTGACCTTGGCCCACAAATTTCTGGATGAACTGACATCACCCTGCCTCATTGGCCTAAGTTTTCATTCTCCTCCTCATCATCATCTGCTACACTCCTACCCCCAGCCCACTTCAATTTAGCTCATTCCACATTTATAATTCTCCACTGTGGGGTACTACCTTTTAATACAATATTTTATTGGTCACTAATAGTCAAAACAGAGTCCTAATGAGCTTGAACAAAAAAGAGGAGGTGCTGGCAATATCATTGAGGCTTGAATGTTATGGAATGGGGGAGATATTCATAAAGGACAGATCGTCAGTACAGAGGGAACATGCAAAGACCTGACTATCAAGAAGTCAGGAGGATAAGGCCCATGAGGGTCTAGGGTCAGAAGTGGGCAGTGGCTAAAGCTTGAAATGGTCACTGACAGGTTCTGACTTGTTTCAAGAACAACAGGAAATTTTGGGAGGAGCTTGGCCAGGTTGGCCAGCTAAGAGTGTTCAGAGCCATGGAAGAGCTCAGCGCTGAGTAAACCCTGTTATCTCCTTCTGCCCTACCACTTTGTAAAATCACTGCTCACATTCATAATCAGTGTGGATAGATTCTGGGTATAAGCCCCAATAATTGCAATTACCCTCCCAACCAGCTCTGGAATGCTAATTTTCAGTATAGCCAAGCACTATCCTCTTTCAAACAAAGGTATTTTGCATACTCTATGACTGTAGGGTGGGATTTCCAAGGTGGCACTGAAAGTTGAGGGATTTCAGGATTCTACCATTGAAAGTCAAATGACCCCAAGGATATATGAATAGTCAAGGCTAGAATGGGGCTCCCCCAGCTTCACTCTAAGTCATCATGACATCCAACCCCAATCCAAGATCACCATCAACATCCTTTGACATGGGCATCTACCACTCTTGAAACTTCCAGTCATGCAGGAAGGGGGTACCCACCATCTAGATGACAGCCTGAAGATTTGTGATGCAACTGAATCACAGTATTCTTCAGCTTATAGATTTCTGCCTCAACAGAATCTGGTGTGAGTGGCTCCCAGATTGCTCCCATTAGGGGCCATGCTTGTATAATTCCATTGCAGGAGCAGAATTTGGTCAGAGAACAACTCCAGACAAGCTGTCTGAATAGATTCAGATGCCTAATCATCACAAGGTGAAAGTAGAGCAGATGAGGTAGCAATGATAAAAATCCCATTTTATGCCTCACAAATTGAGGGGGAAATAATGGAGGGCATCAAGACCAAATAGTCATATGAAATTGAGTAGAAATAAAAAATGATCAGACTTAAACACCAAATCCAAAGCCAACTACAACAGAATCAATACCCAATCTACAACAAGTTAGACACAGAAGGGACCACTTATACTAGCAGCCCAGTGGGGGGGGGCAAAGGAGGGACAATATGGGATGCATGTTGGGAACAGAGATGGAGGGAGGACAACATTGGTGGTGGGAATGCCCCTGATTCAAAGTCACTATGTACCTAAAATACTACTGTGAATGATTTGTAATCCACTTTGGTCAAAATAAAAATTATTAATAAAAAATTCAATTTTATAGAGGAGGAGGAAACTGAGACCCCAAATAGTATTCATATAGCCACCAAATAGCAGATCTAGCCTCCAAACCCTGGCATTGTGATTGAAAATCTGGTCATTTCCCTACTACAGAAGTATTTTCTATGGGATATCAGGAAGCAATTTGGCAGCTGTCATTGGATGTAATAAGAAGAGCTGGGCAGGGATGAGAGATGACCTTGGCTTCCTAAGCTTCAAATTGAGAGCTGTATCTGTGAGTCAATAGAATTTCATTCTCCTTCAATCTGAGTTGTGTCTCTGTCTCTTCGATCAAGGTTGAACAAATCCTAATTGAACAAAGGAGGGATTGAGCCACTTAATCATAAGCAGTTATTCAATACTCATTTAGTGAGCAGCTATTATGTTGTAGGCCTGCTATGAGAACAAAAAAAAAAAAAATGAACAGAGAATGTATATAGGCCTATAACCCTACTCTCCTGGAACTATTTAAAGTCTAACTAAATTCATTGGTTGAATTAACATTAAAATGCTCTTTTGTTAGAGAATAGGCAAGGCTAGCATGGGGCTCAGGAGTAAATCCTGAGCACTACTAAGAGAGATAGCACAGGGATTAAGATGCCTGCCTTGCATGTGGCCAATCCTAGTTTGATTGCAAAACCACATGGTAATCCAAGCATCCCTTGAAGCCTACAGGTGATCCCAGAAACCCAGCACAGGAGTGTTCTCTTAGGTTCATATGTAGAACTGTTGGCTTGGTTGGCAGAGAATTGCTGGGGTAGACCCCAGGCCTCCTGAGCTCTGTGAGATTCCACCAATTCTTTAGTTTTTGTATTTTTGGGCCAACCTGACAGTGCTCAGGGGTTACTCCTGATTCTGCAATCAGGAATCACTCCTGGAGGTGCTTAGGAGACCATATGGGATGCCAGGTATCAAACCCAGGTCAGCTACATGAAGGCAAATACCCTACCCCACTATACTATATCATTCCAACCTCTTTTCATTAATTTTTATCTCTTTAATATGCCCATTATATCTCCATGAAAATGAAAGATATTCTTTTTGATGTTTAATTGTAAAACTAGTCATGCAAATTAGTTGGAAATAAATATTTTTAGAATTATAAGACATAATCAATGTCTTCAGGTACACCAGTTTGGGGTCTGATATCACCAGGGCTCTTTGGAGGAGTGTGGGCCCCCCATAACTTCCTTCTTCCTGGAAGCCTGGCAGCTATAATCTTGCCCAAAAAATGCAGTTGCCATGTTCAAACTGGGTCAGCTCCATAGACCCATTCTTTTCTCAAATGAGATATAATCTGAGCTGTGAAAGACTATGGATACACTGATCCATGCAGCAGAAAGCTGCCATTTCTGGTGGAGAGGTTGGGCCAACCCCCCACTCTGATGAAGACATGCTTGCTGCCTCCATCACTCAGAACCACCATTCCCCTGATGGCCCTGCCTCATCACTGGAGGTTTGCCAGCTAAATACATGCCCCTAAAAGTCATAGTATCAGTAATAGTGCTTTACATTTCTGGACAACTTCATTTGTTTAATGCTGTCATCACTATAGAAACTCATACATTTAACAGAATGGACAGCTAACAAGAGCTTACTAAACCTCCGCCATTGTATTATGACTTCATTGTAGATACAATAATTTTCACAAATGTTTGCTACTATACATTTTTTCTTTCTTCTTCTTCTCTTCTATTTTATTTTTCTTTCTTTTTTTCAGTAACTTTTACTTATATAGAAATAAATGTGGGGCCGGAGAGATAGCATGGAGGTAAGGCGTTTGCCTTTCATGCAGGAGGTCATCAGTTCGAATCCCGGCGCCCCATATGGTCCCCTGTGCCTGCCAGGAGCAATTTCTGAGCCTGGAGCCAGAAATAACCCCTGAGCACTGCCGGATGTGACCCAAAAACCACAAAAAAAAAAAAAAAAAAAAGAAAGAGATGTATTATGATCAACTATGTAAAGTATTTTCTTGAAAAAAAAATGTGTAAGACATAACTTGCCAAAACATTAAGGTAAAAAATTTCTCTCCTATTTTCACCATTCAGGACTAAACCCTTATAGCAAATATGTTTTAAAAACTGAAAATGAAAAGAGGACCAAACAGGTAGAGGAAAAGATAGGACAATTTCCTTGCACACAGTCAACCTGGATTCAATTCCTGATACCACATATGGTTCCCCAAGCTGGCTAGGAGTGATCCCTGAGTTGAGAATCAGGAGTCAGCCCTGAGCATTGCTGCGTATGGCACCAAAGCGAAGCCTAAAATTGAAAATATATGGAATATATGGGTTTTTTGCATATCTCTACAAATGAAATTTTGAATATTTTCTGTGTATTTTTTTCTCAAAATCTTCATTTTAATAAACAAGTGATTAAAATCACTGCTGGATCAATTGCTGGTCAATCTGTTAAAAATAAAGATGCTGGGGCCGGGTAGGTGGCGCTGGAAGTAAGGTGTCTGCCTTGCAAACGCTAGCCAAGGATCAGGACCGCGGTTCGATCCCCCGGAGTCCCATATGGTCCGCCCAAGCCAGGGGCGATTTCTGAGCACATAGCCAGGAGTAACCCCTGAGCGTCAAACGGGTGTGGCCCAAAAACCAAAAACAAAAAAAAAAAAACAAAAAAAAAAATAAAGATGCTAAAAATAACACAAATTTATTTTTTCTTTTTTTAATATGTAAAATGTTCATTTAAGCACCATGTTTACAAGTATGATGTAGTTGGGTTTCAGTCATAAACAGAACACCCCCCTTCACCACTGCAACATTCCCACCACCAATGAGAGATTAATTTCTATACATATAACCTCATCCATACCTTTTTTATTTCTTTAGATAAATCTCCAGAGATGGCATTGAGAAGGGAAGGATCATTTGAATGTTTCCCTGCAGTTTCACACAAAATTTGATCGTTCTTAACATCCTGCCAGACTGGAACCTGAGGATAATGTACGTACTTATTTACATATTATGAATTTTTTTAAAAATGTTTTTAAAATGCTAAAGTAGTTGAAAAAACATCAAGGAGTTAAAAAGTAGATATGTTAAAACTCACATTTTTATTTTCAGTTTAAATTGGAAGTGTAGTCATCATTTTAGAATGTACTTTATTCATCAAGCGTACTTTTTTTTCTTTTTTTTTTTTTTTTTTTTTTTTTTGGTTTTTGGGCCACATCCGGCGGTGCTCAGAGGTTACTCCTGGCTGTCTGCTCAGAAATAGCTCCTGGCAGGCACGGGGGACCATATGGGACACTGGGATTCGAACCAACCACCTTTGGTCCTGGATCGGTTGTTTGCAAGGCAAACGCCGCTGTGCTATCTCTCTGGGCCCCTCGTCAAGCATACTTTCAAAATGTTTTCTTTTTTTTTTCTTTGTTTGGTTTTGGGCCACACTTCATGGTGCTTAGGTGCCACTCCTGGATCTGTGCTCAGGAATCACTCTTGACAATGCTTAGGGGTCCATATTGGATGTCAGGAATCAAACCCAGATTAGTTAAGTGCAAGGCAAACACTCTACCTGCTGTACTATCGCTTTGGCCCTCAAAGTGTTTTTATATTCATTGTAACTAAGGCCTGGCCATGGAAAAAGTAAATAAACAAGGAATTAGGTATTGAATTTTGATTGTTATTGATGAGTTTGCTTTCATTCAAGCCAGAAAACCAATAGTGTAATAAATTCTGATTTGAGTATAAATAAAATATATAAAGTTAAAATAATGGGAGTTTTACTTAACTTGATTTTCATTTTAAAAAATATCATTGAATTACTTTAATGTTTCAGAAGAAATTCTTTGCTATTAAAAAGATATAAGAAAATGTGTTGGGGACACATTCCCTCCTTGCTTTAGTCTCTGTTATGACTAAACACAAGGCTGGCATTTAGCCCATTGGTTGCTGATTTAAAAATTAGTTATTGGGGCTGGAGAGATAGTACATTGGATAAGTCCTTGCATGTGGCCAACCCAATTTATCTTCGTAGCATTATATCTGCTTCCCCAAGTCCCACCAGGAGTAATCCCTGAGGAGATAGACAGGAGTAAACCCTAAGTACCATTAGGTGTGGCCCCCTACAACCAACAACCAACCAACCATCCAACCAAACAAGCCAGAAAATGAGTTTTTGTTTTTTTCAGATTCACACACTCAATCATTTTCTATTGTGCACATTCTGCTTTTGGTCCTGGGTAGAGGCATCCAGAAGTAAGTACCACATAGATGCTATATTAGATTTTAGATGGGAACTCTAGATTAACTGAGTTCGTGTTAATCCCCTAATCAATACTGGGTCCTCTCATTTACTCCTTTAGCCATGAACAACTAACTTTTCAGGATTGAATGTTCCTCTTATAAAACAGTTACTGTAAAACCTCCCTCACAGGGTCATTGTAGATGAGGCACTTTCACACTGATGCTTAGAACTTAGTAACAAAGACTAAATTATCAGATCGTTCATTCTGCCAACAAGTATGAACCAGCTTGGCTCCAAGAAAGGAGATAACAAATTTACCTCGACCCTCATGGAACTTATAAACCAGCAGAGTCAGCAGAGACAAGTGGACAAATCACAAGATAATGCAGTAGGTATTTAAGTTAGGTTAAGTAGGAAGGGGGTTGCCAGGGAAGAAAATGGAGAAAAGAAGGGTGATAAGTGGAACAAGAGGGGCAAATTATAGGGATTAAAAATTTGGAAGATTAGTGTAGGCCTGTGTGATCACAGATAGTACACAGAGGGACTTCAACAATCTTTTCTTTTTGGAGACTCCTCAGCAAGGTCTCCTCATGTTGGTCTCTGATCACTTGCCTTGAAGAGGCTGAGTAACTGAGGGACTTGGGTCAAGGCACAGAGCAAAGAACTTTGGACCAATTCATTTAAAGAAGACCAAATTTCATGCATATTCTTGGGAAAGCTGGAGTCATGTGGCCTCTCTCTCTCTCTCTCTAGATTCTCTCTCAGAAAGCCCATGCTTGATAGGCTTATTCTTCCTCCTGCCCTGTTCCTGGCCCATTCCCTATACTCCTGTGTTCAGAAAAAGTAAATTGACTTATAAATTACATCTAGTATGTTTGGACCCCATGTGATTCAGATTGGGGGAATCCACCTGTCCACAATAATCAGCCAGTGATCTTGGGAACATCCCAGGGATGCCAGGAGCACAGCCTGGCTGCTTCCCCAGTGCCAGCCTTGTAGGTGGTGTGCCGAAGGTGTTGGGTGAGTTTTTTTTGAACCAACACCATCCATCTGCCTCTGCTAATTCTTTTCTCAGGACCATTTTCCTCCCCAGACTTTGAATGCTCCCTTTTACTTTGCATCTTTCCTCTTTTCCCTTGCTCTATGGCAGGGGGCCTCTCAGCCTTTCTGTCTGGAAGTTACTGAGCTATAAACAGACACTTAAATGAATGAGGGCAGCCTTTAAAGAATCCTTTGAAGAAAGATTGCAACGTGACTAATCATCCCCTAATTTATTAGTCTGTAAATTTGCATTTTTATTCAATACATTTTTCCTAATGGAGGTGGGGGGCCTCCCACGCTATGGACAAAGGCAATTTTAGCTGGGGTTGAGCTGTCCATTAAGAAGCTATGGAGAGTCATCTTTTCCAACATTAGAGTCATTATGGCTTTAATGTCTACAGAAAGATCATAGTTAGGCAAGAGCTAGAAAAGGGTGGGATGGATGGGGCAGAGCTGGGGACTGGAGGCTTGAGGAGGCAACTTATACCTTTACTCCACCCTCTCTGCTCACTCTCTTGGCTCTGGTGAGGAGCCCCCTCTTAGCTCCTTTCATTCAATACCTGGAATAGCTCCCTACTCCTCAACCCAACCTTTTTTTTTTTTTCTCCTTTCCCTCATCCCTTGGCCAGAAGACAGGCTCAAGCAGGATTTATGGAGCTGGCCCCTGTGGAGAGGATCTGGGAATAAATCTCAGCTTATTTGGGAGCGTGATCTACATTTATTACACTTAATGTGATCTTTTACGTGTCCAAGAGGGGCCCATAAATCCCAGTCTTGCCGGCTCTGTCAGCAGGGCCCTGGGGCTGGCCCCTGCTCTCCCCAGAGCTGGAGCCAGTGGTGGGACTTCCTGGGCCTGTAGATTCCCTCCAAGCAAGACTCCCACCTAGGCCCTACAGCTGATTGCCCTCCTTGGCTGCCCAATGCCACGAGGGCACTGGTAGTTTTCTCCAGTGTATACTGCATACGACTCAGGCTATGGATCTACTTTGGGACAGAAACTATAGGGCTCATGAACCAGATCACTTCCTTACCCAGATTTGCAAAAGCAAAGCCTTTGCCATGGACTAGGCAAGAGTTGAAAAGGAGGGCAGTCAGTGCCTATATACCAGTGCAGGGCACCAGGTCGAGGGAGCAAATAGACATTTTTTTCACAATGATGAGCACTTGTATGTAGAACATATGAACCCTTCAGTGAGCAGAGAATTCCACAATTTCACATCCATACCAGTCCTTCCCTCCTCCTGAAGAAGCAATGACTCAGAAAAGTCCCAACTCACCCTCATTCCCAAGGTTAGTGAACACCAATGTAAGCTTGGCAGTTGGCTATTTTTGACCCACCAAGAGCAAAAGAGCCACACAGTGTCGTGTGCTCAGGTCCCCGGCCTCCTGCGTGTATGTATAATAAAGTGTGCATGTATTTTGGGGGCTTCATGAGGCATCCTATAGTCTTAGTCCTCAGTTTTCATGTTCTTCTGCCTTAATGCCAAGAATGCATCTGCAGGTGTGTCTCTGTAACTCCAGTCTGTGTGTGCATACACATGCACTTTGGGGATGGAGAAATAAGTGTGAAGAGAACTCAGAGCTCCCTTTCTCCGTGAAATCATTAATGCAATGAGCATTTTTTTAAATCTTGGTTTGTGAAGGACTGGCCCAGCTCTTCTATTGCCATTCAGTGGTGGAATGTCCAGTCCCAATGTGCACAGATGTGCGCATATCTGTGAGTCCATGTGCAGGTGACAGCTGGCAGGGCTGCTCTGGCCACCAGAATTACTGAGAGGAGGCCTCTCTATTTGCCATGGTGTCGTGTTTGTAATAAATGTTTGTAACTGATTTTTGCATAAGAAACATCAGGGGGAAAGAATGCATAACTGGAGCTCCAATGAATTTAATAAATACTGTATGTTAATTACTAATTATAGCATTTGCACATTGCCAAAAGTTTAGAAAATCAGAAGGTTATAATTAAGGAAAAACTCTTTTTATTATATCATTTATATCGCCTACAGAGATAAGAATTTTATTTGTTTGTAATGCAGCCATACTCAGTGATGCTTAGGAATTTATCCTGGTTCTGAGCTAAGGAATTAATTACTCTTAGCAGTACTCAAGGGACTATCTGGGATGCTGTGGATTGAATCTGGATTGGCTTTGTGCAAGAGTAATGCTCTACCCACTATACTATCTCTCTGACCTAAGGTAACATTTTAAATTTTGCATATATATATATATATATATATATATATATATATATATATATATATATATATATATATATATATGGGGGGCACACTTTGGTGCTGGGGTCTACTCTTGGCTCAGTGTTTGAGCATCACTCCTGGTAATGCTCCGGGGACCATGCAGTGTTGGGAGTTGAACCTAGCCTCCTGCATGTGATTTTAGCTCTTTGAATCTCACCCGAATCCTTGATTTTTAACTTAAAAAAAAAAAAGGTTCTTATCTTGGGGACCATGGGGTCTGGCATCTTGTTACCATCACAGGACACCGTTTTTTTTTCTAGGGCATAGGTTAGGCATACCTCTTCCCCCTCCCCCCTGCCTTCTCCCAGTGCTCACATTCCCCCCTCCCCCCAAGCTAAGCCTCAGTGCACTCTTGATGGGTTCCTGAGATTTAGTTCCTAGAAGTGCCGTTTCTGGCTCAGAGGTCATGCACACTGGAGAGATTCTAGAAACTTGCTGAGAGCAGGATCTGCTTCCACAGGCCAGAGAGGGAGGACCCACTCTCCAATGTGAGAGATTTTTGTGAATAAAGGAGAAGTTTGGGAGTGAACTCTTTGGACCCCCAAGTACCAGGCGCATCCAAACATTCTGCACAGATAGGGGAAATGTGGCGATGTCTCTGCTCAAGGCCTGGCCTGGTGCTGCCTGGCACTCAGTCCGACTCAGCATCTGCAGTGGCCCGCAGTAGGCACAGGGCAGGAGCTGAGTCAACACAAGTGGACGTGCAAATATTTGTTGAATGGACCCGTGTTTGTTGAATGTTCAGAAGTTTGCTGATAGAACAAATGTTTGTTAAAAGAACATATTGTTCTTGGAAATATTCCTGATGAGTCACCAGCAATTTTCCCTTCTCTGGACCCCCTTGGACAAGAAAGCCAAGTCAGAAAGCCCTGTCCACAGAGCTAGCTGCACAGAGGATGGGGGCCCCGATTGAATAAATGACTGGCTTTACCTCCCCATCTCCTGGTGGCATGGCACAAACCCATCTAACCTCCTTGCTAAAACTTCCTCTTTTGAATATAAAATGAAAAGATTGGTCAGAGTCTTTCCATACCAGCTTTCCTTGAAAGAAGAATTTGTTCTTCAAATGAATCCCTCTCTGCCCTTGGTGGAAGGCCAAGGCTCTGTGGCACCAGAGGAGGGAACAGCCAGCAGTGTTCAGGTCTGAAGTCCCAAGGAAGACAGAAGTGAAGACCCATACGGCTCAGCAACAAACATACTCCATTTACCCCAGACTCTGTCCAAGAGTGGAATCCTGAGTGAGCTGAGGAGTAGGAAAGAGCATTTGCACGGAGGACAAATATCCTGGCTGTGTCACTGGGCAGTCTGAGCTTGTGTTTGCCAATTGGGCTTTGTTCTTAGAAACACATTGCAGCACTGAACAGCCGAGTGACCTCCTTCAGTTTCATTTAAACAGCTCAGGAGAATGTGCGTGTGAAGGAGCACAAGGGTGCCAAACAGGCAAACCTTGCACCACCACAGACTCTGACAAAGATGAAGAATTGCTTTTGCCAGGCTTACTACTTTTCTGTGGGGTCAATGTATCTCCAGGAAGATTTTTTATTTTATTTTTGGGCCATACTCAGCAGTGTTCAGTGGCTGCTCCTGGCTCAGTGCTCCAAGAAAGCCTGTCTAGAATACAGGTGGAGGCAGGAAGGGGAGGAGGGATATTTGGGTCATTGGTGATGGGAATGTTACACTGGTGATTGGGTGGGGTGGTCATCTTATATGACTGAAACCCAACCACAGTCATGTTTGTAACGAAGGTGTTTAAATAAAAAATATTTTAAAAATTGCTCTATTAGGGCCAGAACAATAGCATAGCAGGTTGGACATTTGCCTTGCATGCAGCTGACCCAGATTCAATCCACTACATCTCATATGGTCCCCTGAGCCTGCTAGGAGTGATTTCTGAGTGCAGAACCAGGAGTAACCCCTGAACATTGCTAGGTGTGGCCCAAAAGCTTAAAATAATTTCTTCTGTCAGTGCTTGGGGGACCATGGTTCTAAAATTGAACCCAGACTTCCTGATTACAGGCAAAGAATATGTTCCTCCTGATTGAGCTCTTTCCCTGCCCCCCATTAAAAAAGAAATTTGGGAGCCAAAGAAACAGTATAGTCAATATAATTTTTTTTGCATGTGGACAACATAAATTTGATCCCCAGCATTGCAGTATGACCCCCAAAGACCAGCCAGAAGGAAACCTTGATAGCAGAGTCAGAGGTAAGCCCTGTGCACCACTGGTGTGGTCTAAAACAAAAACAAAACAAAAAAGAGAAAAATTTAAAAACCATCAGTCTTTCAGGTCTTGATTCCAATTACAGAGCATATGCCTTGCATGTGTGAATTTCTGGGTTTGATCTCTGACATTGTATGACCCTCCCGGCACTGTCAATGGTGGCCCTGGTGCCCCTGAACACTGCTGGGTGTGGCCCCCACAACTCTGAGTAAAGCAGCAATCTTTTTCAGAATTCTTGGCAAAACAAATAAAATGTTTTTAATACCTCATGGAAAAAGAATAATAGGAAAGAAAAGAATGCCAATACCTCCCAGGTCCATTCTAGGCTGATACCTGTGTGACATTCTCAGAAATGGATAGGGGAGGGGAAATTCCTCTCTCTGTATGAATTACAGCAGTTCAGTAGGGTGTGCTGAACCCTACACCCTTCAACAGAAATGGCCCAGGTCCACAACTTAACTTAACCTTATCAAGCTTCCAAGCCACTAAATCTGTTTCTGATCAAATATTGAGGTGCCTTGTGACATCTCAATATCTTATAGCAATGTCAGCCCAGTAGTATCACAGGAAATTTGATGGGAAAGTTACATAGTAATCTACCAAACTCAGTGAGCCTAAACAGTAACTAGCACCAACTAAATCTAGCACCAGTAAATCCTTAGATACAGACTTTAGTAACGCCATGGAGAGATATAACAATTAATTGACCCTTGTGGATCTAAGTTTTGATCATTTCATTTGCCTTTGTGCTATAACAAACAACATGGAGTAAAAGTTTGTTTGTGCCAGCAAGGAGGCAGGCTATGATGGTGGGTGGGAATTCGAGGGCACTAGTGAAGGGATTGGTGTTTGAAAATTTGATGCCTGAACAACTGTATTATATATATATATCATGGTGTTATAATAAAAAATTTAAAAAGGAAAAAAGAAAAACAATAATAGAAAAAGGAGAAGGTCTAATTGAGTCTTTGGGGGCATGGTCATAGCCTTTTTACTTGAGGAGAGGGATAAGAGACCTCCCCTCATCCTTAAACACACCTTATGAAAACCTCTGGCCAGAATATGGGGATTCAAGAAAAAGTCTGAATCCTCGCATTAGTGTAAGAAGTGTGAAAATTTCCCAAGCTGCCAACTCCCACCTAAAGGAATCAAGAACCTTGGCTGCATCCTGATTCAGGCCTTCAGAGCAGAGGGGGAGGGTTTAGAGGGTGGACAAGGAGTGCTGAGGTGGAGAATAGATGCTGAGTGTGGCCAAGAGGGAGAGTAACACCAGCGGTCTGCAGAAACCAGCTGGGTAACCACTTGGTGAGGGTGTTGTGAGAATGTCAGGAGATGCCTGGAAGGCATTCCCCCAAATACTTGGAATACTGACAGAACTTACAAGAAAAAAAATCTAACCCCAACAAAAATGGGGAGAAGAAACAAAATTGACACTTTCTCAAAGAAGAAATACAAATGGCCAAAAAAGCACATGAGAAAATGCTCCACATCACTAATCATCAGGGAGATGCAAAAAACAAACAAACAAAAAAAGAACCCAAAAAACCAACAATGAGGTACCATCTCATGCCACAGAGACTGGCACACATCACAAAGGACAAAGATTGCAGTGCTGGCAGGGATGTGGAGAGAAAGGAACTCTCATTCGCTGCTGGTGGAAATGCTGTCTAGTTCAGTCTTTATGGAAAACTATATGGGGATTTCTCAAAAACTGTACATTTGAAGTTCCATATGATTCAGCTACACCACTCCTAGGAATATACCCTAGGGACACAAAAACACAATACAAAAATGCCTTCTGCACACCTATGTTCATTGCAATGCTATTTACAATAGTCAGACTCTGGAAACAACCAAGATGCCCTTCAACAGATGAATGGCTAAAGAAACTGTAGTACATATACACAATGGCCTATCATGTAGCCATCAGGAGAGATGAAGTCATGAAATGTTCCTATACATGGATGAACATGGGAACTATTATGTTGAATGAAATAAGTCAGAGGGAGAGAGATAGACACAGAATAGTCTTACTTATCTATGGGATATAAGAAAAATAAGACATTATTGTAATAATATCCCATACATACCCCATAGAGATGAGGGCTGGAAGGACCAGCCCACGATATGATGCTTACCACAAAGAGTGGTGAGTTCAGATAGAGAAATAACTACATTGGCAATTATCAGGACAATGGTAGTGAGTGAAAGAAATAGAATGCCTGACTCAAATACAGGCAAGGAGTGGAGGGAGATGGAGGGCATTGGTGGTGGGAATGTTGCACTGGTGAAGGGTGTTGTTCTATTTATGACTGAAACCCAACTACAAACATGTTTGTAATCATGGTGCTTAAATAAAGATATAATTAAAAAATACTTGGAGGGGCTGGAGAGATAGCATGGAGGTAAGTCATTTGCCTTGCATGCAGAAGGACAGTGGTTCAAATTCCGGCATCCCATATGGTCCCCTGAGCCTGCCAGGAGCAATTTCTAAGTGTAGAGCCAGGAGTAACCCTTAGCGCTGCCGGGTGTGACCCAAAAACCAAAAAAAAAAAAAAAATACTTGGAGAGGCTGGAGCAATAGCACAGTCCTAAGGCATTTGCCTTGCACGCGGTCAACACAGGACAGACCCTGGTTCGAATCCTGGCATCCCATATCATCTCCCGAGCCTGCAAGAAGCAAGTTCTGAGTGCAGAGTCAGGAGTAACCTCTGAGTGCCACCAGGTGTGATCCAAAAGACTATATATATATATATATATATATATGTGTGTGTGTGTGTGTGTGTGTGTGTGTGTGTATGTATATATATGTATATACTTAGAATACCCAGGGAAGATTCATACTTATCTCGCTTCCCCCATGAGAAGCCCTGAGATGCTGTTTCTTGAACATGGCAATGAGCTGCCCACCCTGCTTGGGGATTGTAAGGGGCCATCTCTTACCTACAGCCCTGAAATCTAAGGCAAAAGAAAGCCAAGGGTTCTCTTAACACCACAGTCTGAAACACACAGCTTGTCACTTGGCTATTTATGGTCTGCATTTTTCCCACTTACTGTGAATATTCATACAGTCAAGGCAGAAATATTAATGGGCTTGCATACAGAGAGCTGCTGGTCCCATAGGGCTCATTAGAAACTGGGGTGTGTACCAAAGTACCCCTCTAAACCCTGGACACAGGTCAACCCAGGCTTTTAGATCAGGGGCTGTGGACATGAACTGTGGTGGAGCAGTTTCCAAAGGAGGAGGGGATCACAAGACACAATGTACCTTGTATGTACTGATTTGAAAGGGGAGTGCTACTGTATGGGAAGAACAGAACTGGTATATAGGGGTGCAGAAATGGAGGGTGAACCAAAGAACATGGTTTATGTAAGGGGAGACAGAGCTGGTGTATGGGGAGCAGAGCTGCTGTAAAGGGGAACAGAGCTGGTAAACTGGGAGTCGAGCTATTGTATAGAGGCAGGGCTGTTGTAAAGTGGCACAGAACTGGTGCAAGGGGTGGGGCAGAGCTTTAAGAAGGTAGAGCTCTGCCTTCTTAGCTTGTCACCTGAAACTTCCAGAATCCACCAACCACCATGGAAAGGCAAATTGGCAGATCCAGTCTTGGTTGTTGGAGCTGGGGTGCAGGGAAGAGAGCTGAAAGGGGTGGAAGCATTTTAGTTGTGGGATGCCCCAGGTTTAATCACATGTTCCTTCATCCCAGTACTGCCATGGGTGGGGGGAGAGGGATCTAGTAGCCCTTCCCTGCCTATTGGACACTGCAATGCTATTTTAGAAACTGAAGCTAGAATCCAGACTCCATTGATGACACCAAGTCACTCTGGGTGGCTCCATCCCTTGTTCTCGCTCATCTCACAGGCCTCTTAGGGTGATTTTTCTCTTGGGATTTCCCAAGTGAGATTGTCCATGATCATTAGGATCAGAAAGCCTCACTTATATGGGGATACCTATCCCATCAGAGTAGGCATGGACCCTGGAGTCCCAGACTCGATGCCCAGTGTGACAGGAGGACATCAGCCTGCCCTTCTTCCCCTGTGCCTCTGTTTCTTTCTGCTAGGTCATTCCATTAGCACATACAGAGGCAGCAATGTCCCATACTGAAATGGGGAAAAATCCCTATTCTTGAGTCCTGGAACAGAAGAAAGACATTGGTGGAAAACCCATGAACTCTGACTGAAATCTGGAGTTTGATGAGTAGTATTGTAGCACCATCAGTCTTGGTCTGGACAAACGAGCACTAGCTCTGGAAGATGTCAGTTGTGGGAACTGCAGGAGGAGGACGTGGGAATGCTAGTATCTCTGCCACTATTCTGTCTATTTCCAATTATTCCCCAAAACAACGGTCATTTGTTGGGAGTCTGTACCCAGATGTGCTCAGATCACTCCCAGTGGTGCTCAGGGCACCACACACATTGCCAGGGATCAAATCTGAGCCTCCCACACATAAAACATGTGCTCAAACCATAAACTATGTGTTGAACTCAAAACAGAGATGATTAAAAAAAAAAAACTCTTGATTTCGTACTTCCTCCTCATTTTTGCTCCCTATTTTCTCAATGCCTTCACTGTCCAAAGTCATAGCTCACAATTTCTCTACTCTCCCTTATTTTGGCTCACAGCTGCTCACCTTCACATGGCCCCAAATCAGCCCTTCTTAGGTCTCTTGGTGTTGCCCTCCCAGGGCCAATTCTCACAACTTTCCTAGTCCCTCTTTGGAGTGGGACTGCCCTCCTCCTGTGACACTTCTCAGCCTTGGTTTTCTTCCTGCTTCTCTTTGGCCACTCTGGCCTAATCTCTGCAACTTCTTGCTGGGCTGGAGGCCTGAGACAGCTCTGGTCATTTCTTGCTCCAAGGTGACCTCACCCAGCCATGATCATGTACCACCTACCTGCTGATAACTCCTATGGCTGTTCTCAGCTGAGCTAGTAAGATCAGCTGCCCACTCATGTCTCATGCAGACAAGCAATAGGACCCTCAGCTTGTACTCAGATCTTGACACATTTATCCCCCACTTGCTCTGCATTTAGCCTAGCCTACACAGTGAATGGTGACTCTATCCTTCCCATTTTCTGGCCCCAGACCTTGAATTTGTCTTTGACTTGTCTTTCTCACACACATTCCACACACATCCGGTTCACCCATAAACTCTAATTGCTCCACATGTCCAGAGTCTGACCATGATTCCCTGCTGTCATATTCACCTCATCCAAACTACATTGCCTCTAACATCTGTAATGTAAGGACTTCTATATAGGTCACCCTCCTTCTATCACCCCATTTCTTCTCTTATTTATCTTTGTGTTGCTATAATAATAATTATTATTATCTTTGTGTTGCAGTGCAGGGGTGGGGAGGAACAGGGAGACAAGAGGTTCCAGGGAATGGAACCCAGGACCTTATAGAGGCCAGGCATATGCTCTACCACTTGATCTCAGTGCCCCTTTTCCCCATTTGGCTTACTCTTAAAGCAGCAGGGGATCCTTTCAAAACATGTCAGATCTGCTCATTCTTAGCTTGAACTTTCTAATGAGTATCTGTTTTGTTCACATTCAGGTCCCTTCAATAGCCATAAAGTTCCATATCACCTGATCCCCCATTTCTCTGGCCTCACCCTTCAGCACACTTCCCCTTGCAGTCACACTGGCCTTCCTTGGACACCTTGGGCATGTACCTGCCTTAAGGCCTTAGTATCTGCCTCTCCCCTTCACTTTCACTGTTTCTGCCCCTTTCCTTAGAAGGCTCTCACCGCCCACCTTTCATTCCATAGAGGTCACCTGGCTGATTTCCTTGGGTTAAATTCTTACCTTTGTGTGTGTCATGACTGACACATACTGTTCATTGATTTTTTTTTCCAACCAGATAGAAAGACCTCAGGAAGACACTTGTTTTTGTTCTTGACTAAAGCCTAGGATAGATATCCACCAGACAGGCTGGTGGATAGAAGTGGTTTTGCTTGCTTGTTTCTGTTCTTTGATTTTCTTTTTTTTATTTAATCACCATTTTTACAAAAATTTTCATACTGGGGTTTCAGTCATAGAATGTACACTGCCCTTCACCAGTGCAATCTTCCCACCACCAATGTCCCTCCATTTCCATCCCCAATCCCAACCCTGTCTCTCAGTCAGGCATTCTGCCTCTCCTTCATTATCATTGTCATGGTAGTTATCACTGTGGTTAGTGCTCTAGCTGGACTCATCGCTCTTTATGGCAAGCTTCATGTCATGAGCTGGTCCTCTCAGCATTCAGCTCGATTGTCTCTGGATATTATTGCTGTACTGGCTTTTATTTTCCTTATATCCCACCCAGTGGTGCTCAGGATGCCTCACAGTGCTGAGAATGGAACCCAAGGCTCCTGCATGCAAAGCAGGTGCTCCAGTTCTTTCAGCTGGTTTCCTGGCCCTGCTTTTATTTTCCAATCAACCAAATTGACTTCAATCAGAAATAAAAGAAATAGGACCTTCTTGGGTTACATGTTGCCTGAAATGTTCTCAGTGAGTCTGGAAAGAACTCACATGGCCATCAGGCTCTTGAGAAAGCCTGATCAGTTGGGCATTGGGCACCACTGTGATCTGTCCATTCATATGTTTGCCATTCAGATGGGCATGGTGAGGGTATGACCATGCCTGTGGTTTGTCCCTATATATACCAGTGAGCTAGGGGGAGGGTCCTCCAGGTGTTATTGTGACCAACAGGGTAAGAGAGAGTCTGGGAAGAGTTATGAGTACTCTTCCTCTTTTGCAGTCAACCCACCTTGGCCTTCCCTCTAACTAGCTGCTGCAAATTTTCTCTGGGCATCAGTGGAGAGGTGCTGAGAGCTGGGGAAGCTATGGACCCTTGGTGTATTGAAGTGGAAGATCCATAATGAATGGGTGCCCTCCCCAGGCATCGTGGAGCAGCTGCTTAGAGCTCAGACCCCAACCTGGTGCCCAATTGAGACCCTATCAGGAGTGTGTCCCTCTCTCTGCCTCTCCTCTGCTCATTGGCTCTTTTCACGATTTCCTTCTCATCATTATTTTTATTTTTTCTTCTATTATTTTCACCTCCCGACTTCTCATTTCCCCATTGCACCTCTCTGCCCCTCCAGCTCTCTTTCTTCTTTTCTCTCTCTCTTTCTCTCTGCTTCCCACCTTGCCTTCTTTCCTACACCTTGTTCTTTCTTTTTCTTCTTCCCTCTCCTTTTCCTTCTTGTGGTCTTTCTCCCCGTATGTCTGTCTCTCTCTGCCTGTCCTGTCCTGTCCCAGGCATCCTTGCTGGCCTCATTGGTCTCTCCAGCACCCTGTCTGACTCTCCCTTGGCTTTCCGGGAAGGCCGCGTGATTTACGAGCTGTGGACAGGGCCAGCTGCGGGTGCGGGCGGCCCTGATTACAGTTTCCCGGAGGAAGCTGCCTGCTCTGGGATGGCAGGGTGACAGCGTTTATACAGAGCCGCACTGGGCTGGCCGAGCGGCTGTCAGCCCGAGACGGATGGAGTGCTGGAGAAGGCCCATTACTTCATTCACACCTCTCTGGGAAAACAATAAAACACTTACACACGGCCTTGACAGGGCTGGCGGGTGGGCCTCCCCCCACCCCAGAACATTCCCAGGCTGACCGAGGGTCTGGGCTTCTTCTAGTGGGAAGAGAATGGCACGGTCAGGGGCAGTCCCTAGTGAAGACACACCAAAACCCCTAAGCCCCAGAGAAAGCCCCAGAACTGGCTCCCAGCCCAAGCTTTAGCAAAGCCTGGGGGAGCCACTCATCCCTGGGCCTCAGTTTCCTAATCTGTGCAAGGGGAAGCAGTCTGCACACACAATGAATGAGGTGAGAATAAATCACATAGTACGAACTGTCACACATTGCCCCTTGTAAGGGTTGTTAACAATATAACTGAAGAATGATATTTCCAGGCTTGCTCTCCAAGCGCATGCTCTCCCTTGAACATGTGTCTCGCTTGCTTGTCTCTGTATTTCTTTGCCTGCTTATTTCCACTTTGGAGAAATCTGGTTCTTTCTTCACAAGTACTTCTCATTTTTCCCCCTTTACTTTTTTCTAAATATGTTTCAACAAAACTATCTTGCTTCAGAGAGAGAGAGAGAGAGTGAGAGAGATTGAAGAGAGAGAGAAGAGAGAGAAGTATATTCTCAAAGACTGAGAAGATGATTCAAAAGGTCCTCACTTTGATCCCCAGCACTGCTAGGTGTGGTCCTAAATACCCCCACAGTGGCTCTGGGTCTCCAAGTCTACAAGAGCATTGAACCCTCAGACTCACACAGTCAGGCCGAATGTCATAAGCAGTGGTGTCTTCTGCTCCTGCATCATCTCTAGAGAAGCTTTCTCCAATCAATACAATGAAAATCGTATTTCCATACTATATTGGGTAGAAAAAAAACTAGTCCAGAAACCTGGTCCTGCAAAGTTGAAGACAGAACCCAAGGTGCTGTATGATGGGCAGAAAGTTATAAGTTGGGCACAGGTGCCCTTTTCTGCCTGTCTCTAGGAGGAACCTCATTACCCAGTTCCCAATTATGAAATTTTCAATCATGTGGAGGTAAAAGTGACTGATCATACCCACTCCTGGATCAGTGTTCTATTCCTCCTGCTTGAAGCTGTATTTTCCCTGGAGTCAAATTCTCAGTAAAAGACAGTAGCCCTGGTCAGCACTCAGAGTGCAGAAAGGACTAGATAGTGAGGAAAGACTGAGGAACCTGGTTGATGGACCTGTATCTGACTTGTGTTTCTGGAAAACAAAGTATCAGTACTCGGGATGGCAACCTATTCCTCCAAGTGCCTACCCTCCCATTACCTGCCCCAACCCAGTGCCTGGTCCTTCCAGAGGCTGCAGCCAGCCCCCTCCTCAATAAAGGGAGGATACTGGCAAGGATCCTGACCTTTACACTTTGACCTAGGTCACAGGAGAGTTTGCTGGGAGGGCACAGCAGAGAAAATGACCTCAGGCAGAGGGCAGTAGAGTTCATAGCTAGTGACCATGGTTAGATATTGGCCTTGGACTTTGGATTTGGAGGGAACTTGACCATTAGAACCACCCTCAACCCCAAAGCCCAAAAGTCTTTCAGACACCCAGGGTGAATTTGCATAGCATGGCCCCATTCCTGGGAGACCCTCATCTGAATGGAGTACCAAGTTCCAGATGGCATAAATGAAATGATATAAACCAGACCTCTCCAGACTGCAGGTGGGTGCTGGAAAGGTGGCCAGGAGCTTTGTTTATCTGCCCGAAATGAGGGCTTGAGAGGCATGAGTGAGGCTGTAGGGCAGAGAGAAGGAAATCCCTTCTCCCTTGAGTGCAGTCAGAGGAGGCATTTGGAAAAAGGGTATCTTAAGGATAATAATGGTTTTCTAGTTTTATTTACTTATTGGGGATCTAACCCTGGGCCTCACTCAGGCATGGGCAGTGGTCAGACTGAACCACATCTGATCCCAGGAAAGGTGGTCTTAAGGCACCTGGACTGAGTCAAGGCCTGTGCAGAGCACGTGTACTTCATTATCCCACATAACTAGCTCATGAGTCATTTTGCCTGGGTTCCCCAATTGCACATGTTCTGAAGGTCAGGGCTGGGACTGCACTTAGACTTGGGGGTGTGGTTCCATAGTCCATCACTCAATACCACTAGCACCCCAGAGTGCTGTACCTAAACATCACCTTATGAGAGAGGGGAGAGGACCAAAGATTCTGAGGGTACCCTCAGATATGATGTGAAAGACCCACATCACCTCTGTCCACCTTTGTGTTCTTGAGTTTGAGGGCAGGCTGGACCCTGAGAACTAACCCAGATGTGAGATGGGGGATGTGACAGGTATACCCCATTCTAAACATTTGTTTGATCTCATTATCTCCCCCCTCCCCGACATTGTTCATTTTCCATCAGACACCTCTTATCCATGGTTTGTGTGTTTCCATATAGCATTAAACATGGGGAGGCTGGGGCTGGAAATGTAAGACATCAATACCCTGCCTTCAGAAGGGGTCTGCTACACCAGACCATGCTCACCTGTGTTGGAAAAGCGAGGCTACAAAGTGAACTTTCTTTTGTCTTCTAAGAACCATCTGCAAATGTGACAGGAGGCTGTAAGGGGCCTCCTGGCCCAGTGACCCAGAGGGGGTGTTAAAGGGGGTCAAGAAAGGCTTCAGAAAGTTTCTCATCTCTTCCTACATGCAGATATCTCAATGCTTCTGACCTTGAGGGCTGCTTAAATGCATGACCTCATGACACAGATTTGCTAAGATATCTACAGTCTTTACAAGGGTGTCAGATACAAGCCCCTTTTTATCATATTCCCATCCCTCTTAACCTTCTTCTTCAGAATTCTGTTTGTTGTTTACAGTTCCCCTGCCCTCTAAGGTCTCTACCACAACCTCTCACTCATGTGAACTTCCCATCTCCCCCATCAAACAGGGTTTCCTCTCTGGTCCTCTAGACACTATGTAAGTGAGACATCTAGAATGGTGCAAAGTGGTAACTCAGCATGGAGAGAGAGGGTAGTGAGAAAGAGGAACAGAGAAAGAGAAGGACTGAAAATGCTTATTAAATTTTTATAGGTGCCATACCCCAGTGGTATGGGAAGGGGAGCTTTTGGGACTACCCCCATGGATGCTTGTTTAGATTATGTATTCCTGATGGTGTGGTCACCAGTGTCACACCTGGCAGTGCTCTGACAAACACATGGTTCTGGGGCCAAACTCAGGACCACACACACACACACACACACACACACACACACACACACACACACACACACACCATGCATACTCTCTGGCCTGCACTATTATTGCTACTGATGTTGTGGATGGAATGAACAGGCAGATAGGAATAGGAGAAAGCATATATCTTGAGGCAGGAGGGGATTTGGATGAGTGGGTAGGGGGCTTTGCAGTGGCTGACCAGGAAGGAGCAGAAGTGCAAAAAGAGGCAGTAGCAAGGGCCTTGAGTGGTGTGAAGCCCCAGACAGGGATGCCTGGGGGTACCGCGGGGGAGGAGGAAGGAGAGTGCTGTGTGATCCTTCACCCAGATGAATGGTCCTAGCAACAGGCCAGACAGGTAAACAGTGGGGCTGGGACCAGACAGCTCCTGCCACCCCAGCTCCCACCCACACACTCTGCTGGCTGTGTTGGTGACAACTCCTGTCAAGGCTTGATGAGAAGCTGCTGGCTGCTTCTGCCCCCTTGGACCTCAGCTCCTTGGGTGAGAGTTTTTCCCAAGGTTGCTGGGCCAGGGTCTATTCAGAACCCAGCTGCTCAAGAAAGTTTAGAAAAAGAGAGAGAACAGGGGTCCTTTCTTTCTCTCTACCGCCATGGGAATTCAGGAATAAATTGGTTTTGCCAGATGTTCTGTGTTGCCAATGCCCCCTTATTCAGGAAGTTGCCCTGACCACTCTCCCTTATCTACCCTTCTTTTCTCTTGTCACTATAACCCCATGCAAATTTATCCCCCAGAATTGGTTCTAGCATTCACTGTCTATCCCAGGCCTTGGCACTTGCATTTGTGTTTGCATGACAGAAACTCAGCTCTGCTCTTGCTGGCTGTGTGGCTAGATTACTCTGAACTTGAATTCTGAACTGTGTCACTTCATAGGGAGAGCACATACTCTTTTCTCCCTGCATTACCAGGGATGGAACCCAGATCTTATGCATGCAAGGCATGTGCTAATGAGTCCCATCTCTGGTCTATAAAAAGAAAGTTTTGTGTTGACTTTGGGCCATACTTTGAAGTGATCAAGAGTTATTCCTGGCTCTGCACTCAGGCCCCCACTCCTGGAGGACTTGGGGGACTAAATAGAGTGATGGGGGATCAAATCCAGGCAGGCTATGTAAGAGGCTCCCTTCTGTAATATCTCTCCAAGCCTCATAAATGTTTTTAAGGTAGATTCTGATCCTTGCTCTGCCACACTCCAACTTTGAGTCTTGTTTTCTACATGCAAGAAGTGGGGTTCACCATTAAGTTCACCTCAAGTGTTTGTGTGAGGATGAGGGGAGACTTTGTGCAAAGGACTCAGCTGAGTAATGACAGCTGAGGTCCTGAGGGTTAAAAATGGCCACCATGAGCAGGGAGGCACAATGGTTGCAGGGGTAGCCCCAACGTGGCACCAGGGCAGTGAGTCAGAAGAAAGTGACCTGCTTCTATGTTTCTGAGTCTGGGTAAAGAATTTGGGAAGACATAATGGTGGAGTCTGACATATTCCCCTCAAGTCTGGTGTCCTCAGTTCTCCCTCTCCAGCAGACCTGATTGCTTTGCCTTCTATAATCTCTATTGTTTAATCAGACTAAAGACATTCTGGAAGGGCAGAGAGATAGCACAGCCATAGGGTGTTTGGCTTGCATTAGGTAGACTTGGGAGGGACCTGGTTTTATTCCTGGCCCAATATGGTCCCCTAGCCTGCCAGGGGTGATTTCTGAATGCAGAGCCAGGAGTAGACCTTGAGTGCTGTTGGGTATGACTCAACAACCAACCAATTAATCAATCAATCAATCAATCAAGCTTAAAAATAAATATTCTGGCTAGATTTAGGGGTGTTCATATGCACTTCTTAACTAGTTTTGGGGTCTGAGAATGCATTCTTTTTTTTTTTTTGGTTTTTGGGCCACACCCGGTGACGCTCAGGGGTTACTCCTGGCTATGCGCTCAGAAATCGCCCCTGGCTTGGGGGGACCATATGGGACGCCGGGGGATCGAACCTCGGTCCGTCCTACGCTAGCGCTTGCAAGGCAGACACCTTACCTCTAGCGCCACCTTCCCGGTCCCTGAGAATGCATTCTTTTAAAATTATTTAAATTCCTGAACTGGGAGGATAGCTCAAGGGGATGGAGTAATTTTATGTGTAAGGCCCTGAATTTGAGCCTCAGAACTACATTCTCTTCCTAGCACCACTAGGAAGCCACCCACCTGGTAATCCCCAAGACCCCAATACATGTAATCTCCAACTCTTTATTGTTCTCCATTCTTGAGAGGGAGAAAGAATGATTTGTGAGTGAGAACTATAGGCCCAGGTATTTGAGGTGACTCACAGAGGACCAGATTTTAGGGGAACTACAGCAACATTTCACCATCTCATCACTTTGTCCTATTCATCAACTTCTACCCCCAGCAGATCCACTCACCTCTTGACCTTCCATCCATCTAACCTATTCCTGTATCCCCTCACTCAATCATTATCTATCATTTACCATCTTCTAGACATCCATTGACCTCCAAGTTGCTCCACCATCCATCAATCTATAATCTATCATTCATCATCTATTCATCATTTATCCTTCTACCCATCCAACAACCATCTATGCATAAAACCAGCCATCTACCCACTCTATCCATTATTCATCCATCCATCTATCCATTCATCCGTCCATTCATCATCTATGTACCATCCACTCATTTACCCACTATCCACAAATTCATTTATTCACCATTTATCCACCATATATCTACCCATCTAACTACCACCCATCCATCTATTTAGCAATTACTCATACATTTATTCATGCATGTATGCATGCATGCATCCATCAATCACCTATCCATCTATTTCTACATGCATCCATCTTATCATCTACCCACATGACTATATGTTGATCCTCCTACCCATTCATCTATTCAATTAAATGGGAAAAATTTTGGGAGGACTATATCCAATGGTTTTCAGGGCTTACTCCTAACTTAGTGCTCAGATATCTCTCTTGGCTGGGCTCAGTTTTAAGAATTGAACCTGGTTGAGTGAATGCAAGGCAAGTACCTGACCCACTGTATTATTTCTCTGGTGTCACAAATAAAATATTTAAAAGAAGAAAATTGAAATGATAATAAAGACCCTGGTGCAGGAAAGAAGACAGAGTTTAGGAGTATATAAGGAGACCTCTAGCTACAGGTGGTGGATAAAGAAGTGAAGGGTTGGAGAGAGTGTGCAGGGGTTTGGATGCCCATGCACCTAACCCCAGTTCAATTTCTGGGATCACATAACACATGGGCACCACCAGGAGTGGTGCCTCTTTTGGAGACCTTCAGCACAAATCATGTGTGGCTTTGGAGGCCCCTAAGAATTGTCAGGATAGCTCTGGTAGTGCCTGACACCATAGGGCTGAATATTTCCACATCTACTTTCAACTGTCCAACTGACTATGTATCACCAGGAGAGGCCCCTGTGTCATCTAAACACTGCTAGGAACAGAGAGAGGGGGGGGGGGTGTTCTTTAGGTGTAATTTGTTGTTCCCGGGAATGCAGGGACTGGGTATAGGCAGAAGCTGGTGGAGAAATGTGTGTGGAAAAGCAATCACCTGAGTGTGGGCTGGGCTCTATATTCAGGGTGAGATTTTCTGGGCTTTAGTTTGCTTGTTGATAAAATGGGCATCATTTTCTTTTGACTTGCTGGAGAAAAATTAGGAAGAATTGTGAGGATACTAGGAGCTAGCATAGCTGAAGCCTGGAAGAATGCAAAGTAACAATGATGAGGTCCTGTTGCTGGCTGAGGTCAGCTCAGGCCCCTGATCTTCTGGAGGCTCTTACTGTGGTCACAGAGCTTATGGTAGCAGTAGGTGATTTTGTTTACAAGGAACACTGGTAGACTCCCCTGGCTCCAGAGGATGAAATGGGAGGTGTTCAGAACAACTGACAAGCCTCCCTTTTCTCCCTCTCTGTCCTCAATCTATTCCAAGAAAGCATTTAAGGCTGATGTAAAATACCTGGCACGTACGGAGCTCTCATTCATCCAAAAACATCCTCGGAGCGACCTTCCAGGGATGGCCCTGTGCCCTTGGCTCAGCAGGAAACACTCCCTCATCCCATCCTGGGCCTGGTGGGCTCCCAGAAAAGTAGGAGTTGCAGCTCCTGAGGAGAGGGCTGGGGGCATGCAGGCCCTGCCAGGGCTTCTGTCTTAGAGATGTAAGCTGGCCAGGTAGTCTGGTGGGTAGGGATTGTGTCTGGGAATCTGTACTGGCCCTTTCTTTTCATGCTCTTACTCACCTACCACTTCTGCCGAGTGTGGGGTGGGGGCCTGGCTGCTCTTAAAACCCAAGCTGGAGAGTGAGAAGTGGGGAGGGTTTGGAAGGTGTTGCCCAAACAGACAGACAGATAGTTACTAGACGGCCCTCAAGCTGAGTCACCGGTTCAACTTTTCACATTTGAACCCAAAGCAGCAGATGTCAAACTGGGGACCTTGCCCAAACTCCCACTCCCTTTTGTGGGCCACTCTTCCTCCCGCCCAACCTCCCCTGAGTTATAGATGGCTCCAACCTCACCCTGAGGGGGATCCTTACTTCCTGTGTTTACCTCAGTCAGGGACGGGCTGTCAGGCTGCCGATGAACAATGCAGGCTACAAGCACACACAGTCATAAGGCCTCTGCCTCTGGGCAGTCTGTGGGACCAGGCAGCCTATTCAGTGCAGTCCGGTGTTGTCTGAATGTGTGACCAGGCATAATACAGGGTTAAGGTTGTGTGTGAATGCAGTATGGGTGGTTGGTGTGTGTGTGAGCAGTGTAAATGCAGGTGTGTGAATGCAGTGCAGGGTTCAGGTGTATGGGGTGCCTATGTGAGTTAAGTGTGTGAATGCGGGTCTGTGTGTGAGTACAGTGTGGGGTGTAGGTGTGTGTGAATGTAGTGAGGAGCACCCATGTGCGTATGAGTGAACTGTGTGGGTACAGGTTGGTGTGCGATTGCAGTTTGGGTCTGGGTGACAGGTAGGTGTGCTGGGTAGTGCAAGCACAGTGGGCATCGAGTAACCAGGGACAGTTAAGGACTCACATGCTGGCATGGTCTCCCTGTGTCCCGTGAGACCTCCCTGCCCTAGGAGAGAGTCTGGGTGTAGCATGCAGGGGAGGGTTGGAGAAGAGACTAGACATTCCAAAAGTAAGTAGAACTCAGAGTCCAAGGCTAGGGGCCATGCTCAGGAAAAGTAATCTAGTGCAAATGGTAATCTAGTGTCCAAGGCTCCCATTCTTTCTTCTCTGTGACTGGGTTATCACCCCTCCTTCACTGGAAACATAAAAGCCTAATGAAGGAAATGGAATAGTCTATAGCTCCATCAGGAAAACCACAGTCCATGTTCTTATGCACATCCTCTCAGACTGTCTCCGTGTAGATGTGTCTATGACTCTGTGCACCTTGGTTCATTGAAATATTGCAGTTATACGTGCTGCTTCCTTCCTCCTTGCCCTCTGTCTTTCTTTTCATTATAGAAAAGCCTGACACATACAAAAAGAGAGAAGAACATACATTCTCAAAAAACTCTCATTCATGTCAGTAGTCAGATGTATGACTGTTCGCTGTTGGCTGGGTTGTTTGTCTGTCAGAGCATGGGCAGAAGCTTGTGATTTGTCCAATGAGATGGGATGGGGTTGGTGGTGGTGTAAATGAAGCCAGTAAGGTCAGATCCCAAGATGTAGAAGTCACTAGTGAAGTCAGAGTCACTGGATCTAGAAGTCACTGGTGAGGTCGGATCTCAGGCAAGTATAACACTCACAAAGAAGCATCCACCAACCATTTTGGGAGTGTAACTCAGTTTATTATAAGTGGGAAATGGATATTTATATTAGGGGAGACTAATATGAACTCTGTGTCAGCCAGTTTGGTAGGATGTAGAGGGGATTAAAACAGGATGTGTGCTTCTGTATTTAAGGAAGACAGGGAAAGGGATTAGGAAAAACAGGGTATGTGTTCTAGATGTTAAAGCAGGGTGTGTGCTTAAGGTGATTAGCTACATTGTGAGATCCACTTCTACCTTTCCAAACTTCCCCAGCTCCTTTGACACTTGCCCTGGACTTGAGTCCAGGCTGGGGCTGGGCACAGAGTGCAGGTTGCCAAGCCCAGGTGAACAGTTCTTTGACTCTGATCATTGACTCTGATCATTGTGTGAGGAAGATCTCAGATGCATCTTCCAGGCCCTGGGAACCACAATGGGCATGAGGAGGCTGCAAGCCCTAGGCCCCAAGAATAGTAAACAGAACTCATGCTTCTGCTTGCCACAAAGCAGGACACTGGGTCCCATTCTGTTCCTTGGACACACTTACTGCAGACAGGAGTAGTCTTGAAGAGAAAGACCAGCCCAGCATATCACCCATAACACCCTTTTCCCTAAACCTACTAGTGCACAGCCTTGGCTTCCCTCCCTCCAGAATCCCTCTTATTCTGGAGAAAAATTTGCTTGGGGTTGAAGGTGATTCTTCACTCCCTAGCACTGAGGATCTGTTCCCCTCTGTGCTTCTGGAGAAGCTCCAAGTTCACAGCAGCCAGGCCTCCAGTGGCCTGGGAACAGGCCTCCAGTGGGCATCCGGGACCTGAATAAGTTTATGATGTGGAAAGTGCTTTGCTGGTGACAAGAGCTAAATATGGCAGCTCCCTGTATAGCAGGTAGGGTCTTCTACTCAGTGGATCCAGGTTTGATCCTCAGCATTCCATATGGCTTCCCCAGGAGTAATTCCTGAGTGTAGAGCCAGGAGTAACCCAGAAGCATCATCAGGTGTGACTACAAAAAGAAAAGAAAAAAGAGCTAAACATTTCCCTGTTGGTGTGAGAACATTGATGCTGGAGCCCAGGGTCCTGAGGTAGTGGCAGAGAAACTAATTAACTACACTTCACTGAGCTTGCATGTGAATCATGAACGCCATGAACCTCTGGACAATGGAGTGTTGGCCTAGATCACAGACTGGGCTGTGAGTAAGGGGCTTCCCTGAGGAGGCTGTGAGCTCAGGAGGTCTGGTAAAGGATGGGGAAGAGAGTGTTTAAGTCCCAACATGCACTATGTGCAAAGGCTCTGTGACAGGGGATAAGCTCCTGAGTCTTCAGGGAAGTGGGTAGAGCAGAGTTAATGACTGGGTGAGTGGCCAACTGGCTCACTGATGGCACCAGGCTCTTGAATCCTCCTCAGCTAGGTTGCCTTAGAACTCAAACTGAACCCCTCCTCACTATAGAAGAAGCCACTTATCTCTGTTTCCTTCAGCCTCCCCCAGGACTTTGTCTGAGACTTGACACTATGGAAGACCATTGCAGCCATAGACCCCTGGTGGCAGGCATCTTCCCAGGCCTCTGCAGACTGTGCAGCCCTGGATTGGCCTTGACCAGAGTGTGTGGTGGGCCTGAGGCCAGGCTGGACTGTGGGAGGCCAATTTCCCTCCTGCTTTCATCTGCAGGGGGAATCTCTTTCATCGGATCTGTTGTTTTTAGCCCATGTGCTGGGTCGTGCGAGTGAGTGAGAGTTTAGGAACGCACCTCTATAAATCTTCATGGGATAAAGGAAAGTTTCCAGCGTCGGGGTGTCTAGCATCCCACAGGCCCCTTCTTTCTGTCCCACTCAAGACCCCTTGGGGCCTGCTATTGGGGACAAGTTAAGAAAATCAAGATTACTGGGTGGCAGACAAGGATCTGGAAGTTTGAGGACACAGTGGACCTGGCTTTAATGTTGAGAGGTGTGGAGACTAGTTTGCTGGTCTCCTTGCCTTGAGCCAGGGCCTTAGTCTCTCTCTGTCAGAAGGACTGAACACTGAGCAAAGCTGGCCATAGGAGGGGAAATGAACAACTATTATGGAAATAACAAGGTTGGGGAGGCTTTTACACTAGCCCTGGGAATTCCGGGCTAATACAGAGCCAGTCTTCAGCCCTCCAGCCTGCTTTCATCTTCACAGAAACCCCAAAGTCTGTGGGGGCTAAAACCTGCCCTCTACACCATCTAACAGCTGTTTGTGTTTTAACCAGTCAGGCCCCACCCTCTGTCCTGGCAGGTTCTTTAGACAATTTTGGGTTAAAGATGCAGGATAGGAGGTAGATGAACCTATATTATTGGCTGAGCAGAGAGCTCATGGGATCACAGACTCTAGTATCTCTTTACATGCCTCCTTGGACAAGGGGCTCACTACTAAACAGGGCCATTAGGTTCCACATGGAACTCACCCTGATCACCACATGCCTTGTTAGCATAGGCTGGGGCCTGTACTCTTCGGTAACACACCCTTGGGGGTAACGTTCTCCTGTTTCTCAGTTGGCTTGCCAGATTGCGAGGCCACTAGTGGATGATCCGAACAGCTCCAAGGGGTCAAGCTTACTGATGGTTGGTATATTTCTCCTTTCAAGTTTTTATTTTTAAATTATCACAGGTTCTATATTTCTACCTTTGTTATTGTTTTGTTATATAATTTTTCACCATGTGAAGTCCCTGGACTCAAAACATCACTGTGTGTGGCCCCAAGAACAGCAACATCCTCAGCAAGAACAACCAAAATATTTTATTTTTAATTGTATTGTTTGTGATCACCAGATAATGTACAACATAAGACAAAAACTTGAAATTCTCCCCACCTCTCCCTTCAAATCTCATCATTTGGAAGTCCAGAAAAACACCGCCTGCCAGCCCTTCTGGGTCTGAACCATCCACAGAACATTTTGGCATGGTGTGATTTGTAGAAACACTGTCTGTACCTAAACACAGACCTGCACAGAGCCTGCCAGGGACTCTCCCCTCTCACCCCACTGTGCTCACCTGGATGCTAGGACCATGACAAGCCCTAAATACTGACCCCTTCCCCACAAAAAGCAATCATCTGAGGGTTGGTGTTTGAAAGGAAAAGCCTATGGGTCCCCTGTGTTACTTTGTTTCCCCATATGTGATTTTGAGCTCAGGTAGCTTTTCACATGGACACTAGAAGCCTCGCCCCTCTCATGAGCCCTGCAGGTGAGTAGCTATAGGAAATAGCAAAAAAAAAAAAAAAAAAAAAAAAAAAGAAAGAAAGAAAGAAAGAAAGAGCCACTTTAAAGAAGAAACTGACAATAATAGTTGCAAATGATCATTCTGGACAATAACTGGGAATTGATAGGAAGTAAAGTGATAGGCATGATAGCCTTCCTGTAACATTATTGCAAACCATAGTGTTTAAAGGGAGAGAGGAGATATATGTATATATATGTATGTATGTATGTATGTATGTATGTATATATATATATATATATATATATATAGAGAGAGAGAGAGAGAGAGAGAGAAGTGTTTGCCATAGGAAGGGAGAGAAACTGAAGAAATTGACAGTGGGGGGCCGGGTAGGTGGCACTGGAGGTAAGGTGTCTGCCTTGTAAGCGCTAGCCAAGGAAGGACCGCGGTTCGATCCCCCGGTGTCCCATATGGTCCCCCCAAGCCAGGGGCGATTTCTGAGCACATAGCCAGGAGTAACCCCTGAGCGTCAAATGGGTGTGGCCCAAAAAACCAAAAAAAAAAAAAGAAATTGACAGTGGGAAATGAACACTGGTGAAGGGATTGGTGTTGGAACATTGTATGACTGAAACTCAACAATCAACACATTGATTTAATTAAAAAAGAAAACATTCTCCAAAGTGAAAATAAGAGAAAGACCTTGGTGGAGGATTTTGGGTGCTTTGATAGTGGTGAGGTGAGATAACTATATACATTAATAATATGTAAACATATTACATACATTATAATACAATTAATTATTAAAATAAAATGAAATTAATTTTTACCTCTTGGTGGAAAATCTTAGGTGCTTCAGTGGTGATGAGTGAGGTAATTATACATCAATAATATTGTAACAATATTGTTACCTATATTATAATAAGATTAATTATATAAAGTAAAAGAAAGAAGAAAAGGATGATGAGGAAGAGGGAGAAGAAAAAGATGAGGAAGAGAAGGAAGGAGGAGGAGGCATCAGAGGAAAGGAGGAAGGAAGAAGAGAAAGAAGGAGAAAGAAGAGGAACAAGGAGGTAGAGAATGAAGGATGAGAAGGAAAGAAGAGGAGGAGGAAGAAGAGGAAGAAGGAAGAAGAAGAAGAAAGAAGAAGAAGAAAAAGAAGAAGAAGAAAAAGAAGAAGAAGAAGAAGAAGAAGAAGAAGAAGAAGAAGAAGAAGAAGAAGAAGAAGAAGAAGAAGAAGAAGAAGAAGAAGAAGAAGAAGAAGAAGAAGAACTGAGAACAGGACCTCAGTGTGTAGAGGAGGATGTGCTATTTCTGAGAATTTTGACTTTCTCAGGGCCCACTCAGGAGGCACAAGTAGGCACTCTCTGAGAAGGGCACTGGTTTCAAACAGCATTTGGCAGTGAACAAAGGCTGGATACAATTGAGAATTCCCCCTGACCATGGCAGAGTGAAATTTAGGTCTTTCAGAACAGGGCAGCAGCCTGAGACAGAACTGGTCACAGAAGGTTTCCAGGAGGTGGCGGCAACAGAGATGAGATTAGGGGCATCACTTGTGGTAGATAGAAGTTCGTTTGAAGCAGTGAGAAATCCAGGATGACTTGGACCAAAGGGACACAGAGGGAGAAGACAAAAGACCTTGAAACTAGATGGTTTGTGGGCTGTCATATTGGCAGAGGGGAGCCATGTGAGGTTCTAGAGAAGGGGATTGTTACCCTTTGGGGAAATATTTACATCTCTCTAGGCCTCACAACCAGCAGGTGCTGGAATAGGCTTTAGTAGGAACACCCGAAGGATGCTTCTGGGCTGGACCTTGGGACTTGTCTGCCTCTCCTAATCAAGGGAAACCAGAAGAGTGGGGCGGGGGGGGGGGGTGGTAACCTCAGACGTTGCCGCACCCTTCAGATCTCCCACTTCACAGAAATCAAACCGTTTTCCTTCTTTTTAACCTGCCAGCTTTCCAGGGAAATCTGATTTTGTAAACATGTTTTCTTAGCCAAGGGGAAATGAACGCTATGCAAACAATGAAGATGGCTGCCGTGATAAGAGTTCTGGGCTAAGCTGCTAGGGCGATGCTGCACAGGCAGCTAGGACAGTGGACACGACACCAGACCATAGCACATCTAAGATACAGGGGCTTAGATGTACCTGATCCACAGTACCTGACCCACAGATGAGGAGCTGCAGGTTCAACAGAGGAGCTCTTCCTAGGGCCACCCTGTATGGAGCACTGTCTCCCACTCCTGACTTATCTATAGCAAATGTCGCTGACCAAGCTTATGCTTGGACTCAGGATTTGGCCAATGGCAGGGCAGGTCCTTTCTTGCTGTTTGAGATTCATGGAAGGAAGAAGACTTGGGTACTTGTGGTCAGGGAGCGGTAAAGTAAAAAAAAAAAAAAAGCAGTAAAAAGTAAAAAGCAGGAAAGTAGGAGTAGAGTTGTGTCTTTTGCCCCAGTAGAGATGTTGAGATCCTTGGAGAACCTAGAGCAGGGGTCTCAAACTCGCAGCCTGAGGGCCGCTCCGTACAACATTTTGTGGCCCGCTGCCAGCCTTCAAATATCGCAGAATCGCTTACCGAATAATCGCAATAAAAATCGCATTAGTAAGAAAAAACTCGCATTAAACATTCGCATACCCCGAGCAGTTCCGTTCGGGGTATGCAAATGTTTAATGCGACTGTTTGCATTTTTTTCTTACTAATGCGATTTTTATTGCGAATATTCAGTAAGCGAATAATCGCGAATACTTGGCGTCTAGCGCAGACGTCATTTCCGCTGCTCCTGCCCGCTGTCCCTTGCGGAGGCCTAAGGGAGAGAAGTATATTACAGAATTAGATTTTGTCATACCTTCATCATGTCATGACTTCATCAAAGCCTGCAGTGAAGAGAAAGATTGACGACGCAGAATTTCTTCCTTGAGCACAAGGGCATCCCACATGTCTTATTTGCTCAGAGAAAGTTGCAGTGCACAAGGAATACAACTTGAAAAGCCATTATTCAACTAAACATGCTGAGGAATGTGCAAAATATCAAGGAAATGAGAGAGCCTAGCGGGTTGCCAGTCTTAAAGCAAGTCTAATGAGGCAACAAGATTTCTTCAAGAAAGCAACCAAAGAGAATGTTGCATCAGTCGAAGCTAGTTACATGGTTAGTGAGATGATTGCTAAGGCAGGGAAACCATTCACAGGAGAGTTTGTTGAAAAATGCATGTTATAGGCTGCAAGTATTATTTGTCCTGAAAAGAAAGGTCAGTTTAGCAAAATCAGCCTTTCTGCCAACACTGTAGCAGAGCGCATTTCTGACATGTCAAGTGACATCTATCACTTTATCAAAAGCCAAATGTTTTGATGCATACTCAGTTGCTCTTGACGAGGACACAGATATAACAGACACTGCACAGCTCACAATTTATGTCCGTGGTGTTGACTGCAACTTTGAATTGACAGAGGAGCTGCTCACAATAATTTCAATGCATGGCCAGACCACGGCTAATGAGATATTTCAGCATCTGTGAAATGCCATTGAGAATGCAGGTTTGCCATGGAAGAGGTTTGTTGGAATAATAACTGATGGAGTGCCATCAATGACAGGGAGGAAAAATGGACTGGTGGCACTTGTTCAAAAAAAAACTTGAAGAGGAGGGTGTAGAGAAGGCTCTTGCTCCTCACTGCATTATCCATCAGCAGGTCCTTTGCAGCAAATGCCTGCCATGTGACAATGTGATGTCTGTTGTTCTGAAATGCATCAACCAAATCAGATCCAGGGGCTTAAAGCACAGGAGGTTCCATGCTTTTTTAGAGGAAATGGAGTCAGAATATGGAGATGTACTCTATTTCACCGAAGTACGTTGGTTCATCAGAGGAAATGTCCTGAAAAGATTTTTTGAGTTGAGAAAAGAAGTGAAAGCCTTCATGGAGAAGGATGGGAATGCTGTTTCTGAGTCGACTGATCACAAATGGCTCATGGACTTAGCTTTTCTTGTTGACATCATACATAAGCTGAATGTACTAAACAAGATGTTACAAGGCCCGGGGCAGCTTATCAGTGCTGCCTATGACAACGTGAGAGCATTCTCCACAAAACTTGTGTTATGGAAACCCCAGCTCTCTCAGACAAACCTTTTCCATTTCCCAGCATGCAAGGAACTTGTGGATGCAGGCCTACCATTCAGTGGTGAGAAATATGTTGGTGCTATTTTTAAGCTAGAGAAGGAATTTGATCACAGATTTGCAGACTTCAAAAAGCACAGAGCCACTTTCCAAATTTTTGTGGACCCCTTTTCCTTTGATGTGCAAGATGCCCCTCCTGTGCTTCAAATGGAGCTCATTGACTTGCAAGACAACTCTGATCTCAAAGCCAAGTTCAGGGAGATTAGTGGAAAAGCAGACATGCATGGGCAATTTTTGAGAGACTTGTCCCCCAACTTCCCTGAGCTTTCCTGAATGTTCAAGCACACCATGTGCCTTTTTGTGAGCACATATTTGTGTGAAAAGTTATTCTCCACATTGAACTTTAATAAGTCAAAGTACAGGTCTAGACTTAATGATGATTATCTTCAAGCCATACTGAGGTTCTCAACTGCTTCCTCTCTAAAGCCAAATGTGGTTCAGATTTGTGAGAAGAAGTGCTGTCAAGTCTCTGGCAGCAAGGAATAGGCAAAAGATGCCATGTTCAGAAGAACTGTTCATGATCTTCACTCAATTTTCTATTCATGTTCAGAAGAAATAATTAAAACTGTTAATAGTGACATTTGAGGACTTTTTTTTTTGTGAAATCCCTTATGCGGCCCTGCCTCACCCCGACTTTGCCTCCTGTGGCCCCCAGGTAAATTGAGTTTGAGACCCCTGACCTAGAGGGAGAGGAAGCAGCAAGACATATAGTCAGCCCCATTCCCATTCCAGCTGGCTCCAGGTGACCAATTCTGGACCATGCTTGATACAAACCTTACCCCCATATCAACCTCACTGTGGGACTGAAAATCTCAGCATGGCCATAGTGGGCACCTATGGTGAAGTCAGTGGTTCTGCATCGGATCAGAACTGAGAACCTCCTTCTTCTCGCTCCTAGTGTCAGTGTTACCTAACTCAGGGGACTTGGCACGCCATGAAGCTCAGCATCTGGCACCAATGCCATCATCATAGGCCAGGACCAACAAAGCCCTCTAGTACCTGGCATGAAGCCAGAAATTCTCATGCTGGGAGGTTAATTCTGTTTTCCAGATAAGGAAACCAAAGCTGAAATCAAAGGGCCTAGGGTCCTTTCAGAGTACTTTATATCCCCTTCAGGGCTTGTGCTTGTTCTAAGATACTGCCACATACTAAGGTTGGGAATCTATCTGGCTGTGCCTTTTGCCCTCCTGGTGATACCCAAAGCCTTAAGAAGCACCAGAAATGAGCACCAGTCTCCTGACTGCCCCCTCTCCATCTCTGCCAGCATCTGTGAATTCTGCTTGGGTTGTTCTCTGGCATCATTGCATCCTCCCAAGGATTTCACTGTACACTCCGTTGTCCCATGGGGGCACATCCTTTCCCATCCTTGTCGAATGGTCAGATGCCAAAGTCAGCTCAGCCAGGAGCTCCCTTGAAGGCAGCAGACACATGTCTTGGCTCAACTGAGGCTTGGTCAATTATCCAGGCAGAGGGCTCGGCTCCTTTCCCACTGCCAGACCACTGGTTTGACCTCTTTGTGCCCTGCTTGTTTCCTTCGCCCATAAAATAAGGGTCATTGAAAAAAACTCTCCATAGTCCTATGGTCTGGCTCCAAGGCCTCATGCTGGTTCTGAGCTAACTTATAAGCCAAGACCGCTTGCTTCCTGCTCCTGCTGTGTCTAAGACATAGAAGTCCATGACAAGGAACCATGACAGGTCTCTAGGCTCCCATTAGCTTCCTCACAGTGGTCTTAGACAATCCCCTGTCCCACTCAGCATTTCTCTTTGTCCTGTCTAGCATGGGAACAGCGACAATACAACTCTTTGAGAAGATGTGACACCCAACTCATAGATTTGAATTTCATTGTTGTTAGTGATTCTCAGCAGAGCATGTGGCTAAGAAGGGCAGGGGGAATGGAAAGAGTCCCCTCCCGAGGGAGGCCTCATCCACCTCACTTTATAAGGTCCTTAGCGCTCCAAACGGGGCAAACAGCAGATGACAGGCAGTCTGCCAGCAAGGGCCAAGACTCTGAGTCCAATTCTCCAAGCCCCCGGACATAAAACACAACAACAGAAAAAAAAAATGGAACATCAAAGCATGAATATCAAGTCCAAAAATTCACTGTGTTCTTATCTTAATTAAAGCAAGTCCTTTGGGGGAGTTTTGATGACATAAGTTGAAAAGCCAGAGTTTGGTTTTATTAGCTTTGATGACACCCACACTGAAGTTTGTGACTCGTCCAAGGTCACCTAGCACTCTGGGGCCAGTGTTGGGGTTCAAACCCAGGCCTCAGACGCTGGAGCCAGGGTTACTTCCATAACTCCTGTGTCTTCCCCCTCCCCCAGTCCTGTGGGAGCACCTGAGATCTGGGGTATCAGGGGAAAGATGTTTGTTCCTTCATTCATCCATGTGTTTAATGATGTTTATTGATGGCTCTGGAGTCCTACCAATGAAAAGATCCTGGGGAAGGGGAGGGGGGAGGAGAAGGTAAGCAGATGTTCATGAATAATGACTTAAATAATGATTTCACTGCAGTTTTAGTGGATGTTATTTCTTACTTCTCCTTTCTTTAAAACTGAACAACAGAACAAAAACAGAAGCATTGCCACAATGCTCTAGGCCTAGACCAACTTCTCATCTCTTAGAACCTAGCCACCCTGATAGGATTTAAGTTGCCCCATGGAGAGTCCACGTGAAAAAAGTAACCTCCCTGTCAGACAGTTGCTCCACATAAAAATGAATCTTCTAAGCTTCTAAGCCAGGAGCTGATCCTTGTTGTCTAGCAACTCTGGCCAGCCCTGCCCACATTGCAAAGTCATGAGTTCGACAAAGGTCACTAGTATCTCAAGCCATCACATTATAGGATAGGTTTTTGTTGATCTTATTGTTTTAGGTGCAGCAACAGGCAATGAGGACATCACATGTCACTGTCATGGAGTCTGGTAGGTGACAATTTTGGAAAGGTGAGAAAATTTCCTCAAGATCCCAGGTATAACATGTGGCAAAACTGAGGACTTTTGATCTATCTTCTCCACTCTCCCCATCACCTTCCCTTTAATAACCTGACAGCCAGAAGCATCTCCAACCACACCTCCACTTTTGACAATGCCAAAAGCAGGCTTTTAGGCTGGGGGAAGTGATCGAAGAGACCACTTTGGAGAAAGAGTGCCCTGCTAAGTATCCATGTGGCTGGGGATTTGCCTTTTGTTTCGCAAGAATTCTCAGTGGCATTTTGAGATGAGTAAAAGGCACATTTCTCTGTTCTGGGCCTCTGTTTTCTCATCTGTTAAATGGCAGTGATAAACATCTTATATTCTGCTGAAGCAAGGCCTGGAGGTGAGCTTACAGATAACATACACTGTCTTCCCCAGAGCTGTCTTGTCAGACAGGAAAACTCCATTTGGAAAGAAATTAATAGCAGAGACTCCCACAATGAACATTTTTATGCCTGGAAGTTCATGATAGGCAGGCAAGGAAAGGGCAAAAACCACCCCAGAAAGCTTTTAAGTAGAGCCCAAATCTATCAATCTATCTACCTACTTATCTATCTATCTACCTACCTACTTATCTATCTACCTACTTATCTATCTATCTACCTACCTACTTATCTATCTATCTATCTATCTATCTATCTATCTATCTATCTATCTATCTATCTCAATCTAATATATTTATTTTAAAGGTTGGAAACAGCCAGAAAGTTCTGTGTTGGGAGGTCAACACCCTGAGTTTTCAATCTCAACTCTTCTCTTGCCCTGCTGTGACCTTGAGCAAGGCATGTTTCTCTTTAAACCCTCATAGGTACAATGAGAGCCCAGAAATGTTTAGCAGCAAGGGATGACCAGCCCCTTCTCTACCCTGAAATTATGAGATGCTTCCCCACTAAATTGATCATTTGCAGTGGAACCAATCATCAGGGTTGTTTCTTGAAGCAATGATATAGTGGAGGTCCCTCCAGCAAGTTCTCCTCCTCCATTGTCATTATTTATTTGGCTTTCAGATGGGCCACCCAGAATTCTTTATAAAGATAAAAATATCATAACTCAAAGCCTCCACCAGTGACTCAAGCCCATCTTTCTGATGGAGGGTGTATGCCACGGCTTCACTCCCCCCAGCTTTGACCCTTTTAAAGGCTTATAAAAACAAAAGCGTGTCCTTTCAACACTCAGCTGAAGATGGTGCTTCAGGTGGTAACTGTTCCCTCCAGCACTAATTCTGTGCCAAGAAATGTGTGTGCCATCCTGTCAATTCTTCACAGTGACCCTGCAAAGCAGTCAAGTGTCATTACTGCTTTTTTTTTTTTTTTCGGGCCACACCCCTTTGATGCTCAGGGGTTACTCCTGGCTAAGCACTCAGAAATTGCCCCTGGCTTGGGGGGACCATATGGAACACTGGGGAATCGAACCACGGTTCTTCCCTGGCTAGCGCTTGCAAGGCAGACACCTTACTGCTTTTACACAGAGAAGAAACAGAGGCCCTAAGAGGGAAGGGAGCTGCTCCAGGGAGCTGACCTGCTCCTAGAAATTTGTACCCAGGCTAAAATGCCAAATAATCAGCTTCTCAACAAACAATGGCTGCCATACAATGTTTCTGAGCTTGTATTCTGTGCTGGGCACAGGGCCAGAGCGTTTACATTTTGTTCTGAAAAATCCATGTAGAATAAATCACCCCCAAATATGGTGGCTTAAAGCAGTGACAGTTATTTATTTTGCTCATGAATTTACAATTTGGGTTCTTTCTTGGGGGTGGGAGCAGCTCATCTCTCACTCTCTCCTCTTTCTCTCTCTCCTCTCTCTCTTCTCTCTCTCTCTCTCTCTCTATCTCTCTCTCTCTCTCTCTCTCTGCTGATGGCTCCAACTGTAGAGCAGGACAAATAGTGGGCTGCCTAGCCAGCTCCCTCCCTCTCTGTCTTCCCAGGCCCTGCATCTCTCCAGGCCTCATCTGCAATGCAAAGTCCCCACCAGTCCACTTGTGTGTGGCAGGGAGGCTGGGACGCCCCATGAGGCCCAAGTGCAGCATCCAGGCTCCTGTTGTCCATTCCAAAATGGCAGAGAAGCTATCAGCATCCCCCTTGCTGTATTCAGTGGGTGGGTGACTAAACAGTCCTAAGCCAGCCCGAATGGAAGGGAAGCAGAACTGAACCCCCATTTCTGAAAGGGAGAGACTCAAGAATCTGTGACCATATTTTATTCACCCTTGTTGAAGATGCTTTACAATAAGCAACACGTTTTCTTTATTTGCCTGCACTCCAGGTGCTGCAGGCTCAGGGAGAAAGCATGAAAGATGTTCTACCCATGTCCAGAGGGGGCGATGGAGACCCACATGGATCCCACAGCCTTCATAGACCTGTGCTGGGTCTTGACTGTGAGTCCCAGAGTAGGAATTGTGAAGAGCAGCCTGGATGCAGAGGAACAGGATTCCAGTCCAGTGGGCTTGGCCTAGGTCTGTCTCCTTCTCCTTTTAGCTCCATTCCGGAACTGGGGGGCAAGTTCATGGAGAAGCGCCTCTCAGGGTGCTGTATAAAAAACAGCTCTGATGAGAGCAGGGGGAAGGATGATAGCCCGGGAGAGCTGGTCGCCACGGCAACCACAGGAGCTGTCTGGAGCCAGCAGCCTGCCAGGCTTTGGCCCCACAAAGCCCAGGAGAGAGGCAGAAGGGGCGGGCCTGGCGGGGCATAAATCAGGGACTTCTATGCCCCTGACTCCGGGCAGACGATTTATGGGACTGTGCAGAGCCCACTGGATGCTCCAGGGAGAGAGGAAAGGCTCTCCCTGTTCCCACCACCCCTGGGGCCCCTGCTGGTGTGGGCTGGGCAGGAAGAGGCCCCTGAGCCTCTTCAGCCCCTCCAGGCCACCCTCGGTGCTGCTGGAGGCTCCTCCCCCATGAGCCTGCACCGACACCCCCCCCCCCCCAGTGCCCACTGCCCCCGCAAGCCCGGAGGCTGCCATGGACAGCAAACATTTCCTGGGCTGGAGTTGCCTGCTGGGATTTTCCATCCCATTCCATGCTGGCCACCACCCTCCAAATTCACATTGTGACTCACTGATGGTTAAAAATCTGCAGTCAGACACAAGGGGTCAAAGAACCCAAAGGGGAAACTGAGGCTCAGTCAGCCCTCCCTGCCCTCACACACACCCAGAATAAACAGCCCTCCTTCCAGTGGCCCTGAAGCACTGGGACTTGCCTCTCAGGTCCCAGTGCAGACTGGTCTGACCCATCGAAAGACCTCACCCAACTGTAGTGGACTCCTCAGAAGTTACCAAGCTACAGGTCTTTGGAGGTCTCTGAGAGAAAGGCTGAATGGCAGCTGGCAGGGACTGTGAAAACCCCAAACTCCACCAGGGAGAGAAGCCTCAAGTCTCTGAGCTCATGCTAGAGGGCAGACAAGAGGCAAAGGCTGTGCACAGGACCTAAAGACATACATGGGGGTGCACAGGGAGCCACAACCTGTCAGGACCCATGGGGAAGGTTCAGACCTACTCAGGCAAAGCAGCCAGATGCCATTAGCGGGTGCAGGGTGCCTGCAGGGAGAATGGCAGAGATGGGTGGCTAGTTCCAACCTTTCTGGTGGTCTAGCACCTAGGCCCCAGCACTTTCACAGCCTCCCCTAGCTGGAAACCCTCTTTCTTACATTCACCAGTCCTTCTTGTTCCTCCATGTCTGGAAGGCCCTTTCCCCGAAGGCCCTTCCCCAGCCCTGTGAGGTATATAGAGAACTTGAGCACAGCATTTCCACGCAGAGCACTGACTGGGTTCATTCTTCCCATTTCAAAGATGTGTTCCAACTCCCCTACAAGGTGTGACCTTGAAAAAATACACTACCCTCCATAGTTTTTTCTTCAACCCAGAAAACTCAGCGATCATATCAACCTCGTGGTGAGTGGTAAAAACAAGATAACAACAGTGCTCCAGATGAAAGGCAAATGTGTTAGATTTGTTAGGACTCAAGTCTGCATTTTCATGTTTTCTATGGGTGGGAAAGTATGTCACCCAAATAGAAAGCAGAATAGGGCATGGAAAGAAAGAGAGGTGGATGGTTTTTACTTTATACTTTCCTAATTCTTGTAAAATTTGTAGAGAAGAATGTATTGAGTTAAAAAAAAATAAAAAAGGTCATCCTCTCCCCAAAAGACCCACAACATCCTGCAAAAACTGAAAGGAAAGAGAAATTAACTTCCAACCCAAACACTTTAGTCATGAGGATGAAAAGAGTAATTAAACCTAGAAGGTTTCACATCCCCTTTCCCGTCTCAGGAGTCTTGTTCTCTCTGTACAGGTTCTGTACCTGATGACTGAGAGAGGTGCACAGATAGATTCTTCCAAGAAAGTGAACAGCAGATGGTGCCACTCAAAGAGCACTTGCTGACCATTATTGGGCCTCTGGGAGGTGTGAATGCCAGAATTGCAAGAGACAGGCAGAGCAAGAATGACAGATGCTCCTTTTTCTACCTGGGTAAAGGCAGACTTTAAACATTACTGCATGCCCACAGACACTTGTTATTGCAGACATCTTTTTTCAGAGAAGAAATGTGAAGATCAGAGCTGAAGGTCTCATTCAAGGTCAAAGAGCTTGAGAAGGTTGGGGCTGGGGAAAGTGTGCCCTTTCAACTTAAGACCTGTTCCAGGGTCCATCAAGGGAAGTGGAGTGGACTTACTGCTGTAGGCATTAGGGCAGAACTAGAAACAGAAACACAGGATGGGTTGATGAAGCCAGAGAATTGCCAGAGAAGCCAAATGTGGGGACTCTGCCTGGTGTAATAGAAAGCCAAGCGTACCATGGTGGCTCTGTGGAAAGGAAAGTCTAGGTTGTCAAGTGTAATGGACTAGAGGCCACCCTGTTATTCAATACAGGGACTATGTGTACAGGTAGAAAGAGGGACCTGAATTCTTTGTTATATATTTCCTGCAAATAGGAAGTACATTTCAGGGATCATAATGTATGAGCTGTGCATTCCTCCTAGAACATAATGTAGAACAGTCTTATGTTGTTCTTGCTGTTTTAAAGTCAAACAATTTGGAGGTGGGGGTGGGAATGCCTCAGTGAATTTCTACTTCTCCTTTTCTGCAAAACAATTGGAACATATTTACCACTTTTGCAAAAATGGTTCCTGAAAATTAGGGCATAAAAGAGATATTTTTGTTTGACTTAGCAGATGGAGGGCAACATGTTCCTTTAGGGCCATGTTGTCACTAACTCCTGGAATATAGTCCTCAGCTGGGTCCTATTAGCTCATTGACTCGTCACAGCAGTCCTCATTCCTGAGGGCCTCCATACTGGCTCTTATCTCTGGCTAGCAATGCTATTCCACCAATTATATGGATTTTGGGTTTTCTCACCATTCACATCTCTTTAGAGAGAGAGCTTCTCTGATCATGCAGCTCTATATTAGCATACCAGCCATAAGTTATACAGTCCTTTGTCCTACACCCTGTCCCTTCCTGCTCTGTGCCCTGATTCGGTGTTCCTCTCCCTGTTAAGTTAGTTCCAGGAGGGGGTCTCTTCCTAGTCTAGCCACTAGGGGCTTCATTCCATGGATTTAGAATGGTGCTTGTGCACACAGTAGGTGCATCATCCATATTCCTTCAGCATGCCTGAGACCCTAGCCCTCAACACACTCAAGTGCCAATACCTGTATTTTTCATCTGAGCCTTTTGTGAACATCTAGACCTGTGCCGTCCACATGTAGGTTAGTGTCAAAATGCTTTGAGAATTGTCTTCAGAATCATCCTTTTAGCAAGGTTGAAAAAAGCTGATATACAGACACCCCTGCCCCATCCTACTGCATGAGGAAACTGAGGCAAATTCAACACTCCCAGAGAGAGCCTGCCTTCACTCTCCCCCCCACCCTGCCCCCATGGTAACTACTAAACATCCCACTGCCTTTTTTGTTTGTTTCCTTGGGCTACCCCTGCAAAATAGCACCAAGGGAGCAGTTAGAAGAGCAGAAAAGTGTTCCTTCATCATGAAGAAGAGAAGGCTGAAGCTGGGATGCCAGTGTACTGGCTCCTTGTGGACATGCAGAGGGAGAAGCCACACCACGTCTTTCTTCCAGCAAATGGGACTTTCAATGACTCTTGACCTTTATGGGCATCATTCTGCTTCCTGGTTCTGTCATCACAGTTCCTCTGCATGTTCTTTGTCTAACCCTGGCCCAAATCCTTCACCTATATAGACAGCAGTCACAGGATTAAGGTCCAATTTAATATGATACAATATATAAATACTTGTATCATATAGAAACACACATACATGGTTTGTTTTTGTCTGGGGGCACACCTGGTAGTGCTCAGGAACTACTCCCACTCTCTTCTGTGCTTGCAAGTTACTTCTAGTGGTACTAGGGGAAGCATAAGGTGCAGGAAAACAAACTCAGTATTCCTGCCTGCAAAGTATGTGCTTAGCCTTCTGACCTCTCTTCCCAGCCTCATTTAAACTGAGGCATCGAACCAAGGTCCATCCTAGGTCAGCTGAGTGCAAGGCAAACTCCCTACCGCTGTGCTATCACTCTGGCCCTGGCCATTTATTCTTGAGACCTACCTTCGCTGTTCCTGTTTCCCTTCTCCATGTTTTTTTTCTGAAATTACCTTGAAAATACTTGAGTACACATATCCTTGTCTTGAGTTTGCTCTAGGCAAAGCTTAGCCTAAGGAAAAATGTTGAATGATGCCTGAGAGAGGAGGACCCTACTCACTAAGCTGCCTAAGTCTATATCCACAGCTGTGGGAACTGGAATTTGCTGTCATACTGATGGTTGCTTGATTTATTCTTATTTGTCTATGGGGTTGATGATACTCAGGGGTTATTAGGTGTAGACCTGGCAGGATCAGGGATCAAACTCAGGACCTCTCACATGCTAGGTATGTGCTCTCTCACTTGATCTACCTCCTTTGACTCAGCCTGATTGGTTTGAAAGGTTGTGAGCTCCCTGTCCCTGGAAGGTTGAAAATTTACCCACAGGAAGCCTGGCACAAGGATCAGAGTCAATTTAGGTGACCTCCCAGCCAGACTCTAACATCTGAGTCTTTACATTTTACAAGCATGTGGTAAAAAAAAGTCAAGCATTGGGTCAGAAAACAAAATGACCTTTCCCTGACCTTCCCAGAGCCTCATAGCCAAGCCAAGATTCCCTAGAACCATCTTTAATTTGATGTCTCTTCCTTTCGTTTATTAAAGGGACACAAAAGAGAATAAAACCACTTGAATTGCCCCCTAGACGGACTGGCTATAAATGTCTCCATACGAAGACCCAGTCTGGGCTCTGGTGCCCAGCAATTACAGCCACCGGGAGACTTGCCCAGAAGTCCAGCCAGAGGCACCTCTTTGCTCTCCTCCCTGCCCAGGCAGCTCATGTCAGCATGAACCACTCACAGCAGACAAGCTAGGGACCCCAACTAACGTGCCCTCTGGCTCTTATTCAAGTTCAGAGGTAGCTGGGCCAAGGAAGTCATGTACCAACTCTTCTTCCTGGTTCTCAGAGCCCAGATGGGGTACCACAGAGCAACATACTCAGCCGTGAGCTCCCTTACACAATCCCTCACCACATTCCCAGTTTCTTTGTATCTCTGCCTAGACACAAAATGGGGAAAGTTCAAACTCTTTGTGCTCCCCCTTAAGAGTTGTGATTGGTCCCTATTTCCCAGTGAAGCTGAGCCCCCATCCTCACTCTGGGGAGAGAGGTGGTAAGATGTGGGGAAGAAGAGGTGGGAATCTATAGGAAGGCCCATAGCAACGTTGTTAGAAGCACAGATGCTGGTTCCAAGCCCAGCTTCCCCACTTAGTAGCTACATGGCTTCATGACTTCAGGCAAATTGTTACATCTCTCTGAGTTTCTGTGGATGGATTAATAACAATATACCTACTTTATTCTAGGGTGGTTGTAGCGCTTGCATTGAAGCCAACCTATGAAAAGCCCTTAGTGCAGTGCTTGCTACCCAGAAGTCCTTGTGCAGCCAAGTTTGGCTCTTGCAGAACCCTTCACTCTGTGACTACTCCATGCAATGCAAGGCTTTAGGCAGTCATGTTCCTTTTTCTTCTCAACAGCACCCTTGATATTTATGGCATTACATTTACATTATATTCCATTTACATAGAACAAAACTAAGATTGTGAGTGCATGGTTTCCTTTGAGTCACTCAGGAAAAGGACAAACATAATTGGCATTTGAGCACTCGTTTCTCAGATCTCTGATACTGGGTGCTGACAGAGCCAACCAGGTTCACTATTCCATGCACTCTGCCTTCCTCCACTCACCAAGTCACACTTCACAGCAGCATCTCAGGGCTGTGTCAGCCCCTGCAGTGGCCTGCAAGAGCCTCAGGTGCTCTGCCCCCATCAGCATATTTTGTGGCCTCAGCTACCAGGCAGGGTGCTAGATGTTGTCTAGAGGTCAGTTCAGTGATATGTAAGATGGGGAAGATCCCTGGTCTTTCTGCCTCTAAAGACACAAAGCAAGTTTGAGGCCATAGAAAATTCTTATACCTTGTTCCTCCAAGAGGCAGGATCCATCACACATTTATAAAAGTCAAAGTGCTCCCAGTGTTGCCCAGATCTGACTTACTTTAGATTCTAGTGGGTGATGAGGAAAATGCCAACCAACCATCTTCAGTGCTATTCCTCTTTATTTTCCCCAGATTTTCTAATGCAGTCATGCAGACAAAGCAAAGGTACATCTACGAGTGAAATGGAATGGCTCTCTAATAGCACCATGTACACAGGAACCTTAGCTTATATTCATTACTTTATTTTTTACCCCTTAGCCAATTAGGTGGGAAGATTGTCTATACCCTATTTGTATGAGGTATAGTGAGATAGACCAATCCTGTTGCTGGATTGGTTTTTTGAGTATATTTCAAGAGAGGCATATTGAGAGAGACCAATCAGATTGCATACATTAATTGTGTATATCAAGAAAGACCAATCAGATTGAGTACTGGTCTTTGGAATTGTTCTGGAATTGGTATGGATTTGGTCTGGGCACTCCCTCTTCCCTTAAGTCCTTTCCTACCTTACAGCCAGTAGCAGAACTAGACATGCCCCAATCTTGATCTGCTTCTTTCTCCCTTATTTTGCACCATGCAGGCTGAGAGTGGTAGCACAGTGGTAGAGTATTTGCCTTGCATGCAGCTGACCAAGGACAGATGCGGGCATCCCATATGGTCCCCCGAGCCAGGGGCGATTTCTGAGTGCAGAGTAAGGAGTAATCCCTGGGTCTGCCCCCCAAAACAAACAAACAAACAAACAAACACACCAAACTTTGAACCAGACATATGGGAATCTGGCTTTTTTCTGATTCACCAAAAATGTTCCCACCTCAGGACCTTTGTGATTAACTCTCTCTTTTCTCAGGTTCCTTATCCCAGAGACTAACATGATACCATCTCCTTCAGGCTTCTGCTCAATATCACACTATCATTTAGCCCCTTGCCCAGATAACTCTATGGAAAATGGTAATCCCACACCCCCTATTCCCTAACTTGAGTTTTTTTTCTTTCCTAGTACTTATTATCATGTGACATATTCGTATTAAAGTTACCTTTTTCATCTCTGCTACCTCATTCTCTATGCTCTTTACCAAGAATATAAATTCTAAGGCCAGAAAATTTATGTTTTGTTGAATAAAGTATTTCCAGAATATAAATGATATAATATAATACTGTATTCAGAGTAAAAGATACTAGATACTCAAACATGCTTAATAAATGAGTGAATGAATCTCTGTAGTTCCAAAAATGCTTTGTAAATAGCAGGTTATTGGTTTGTGATTGTGTGAGGCTTTTAAACACAGTATTACTGAGCTACAATTAGTGGCACATATTTCAAATGTGCAGTGGGATAAACTTTGGCATGTGTGTGTACCTGAGAACCAATCCATAGCACAGTAATCAGTTTTATAACTCCTCCTTCTCCCATGCAACTTCTCCAACAATCCCATGCAAAGGAATTTTCTTTCTGTCACTAAAGATTAGTATTTTCTAGAATTTTATATACTGGGAATATATAGTATGCATGACTAGATTTGCCACTCAGCAACTAAATTAAGGTTTATCTAAGCTGTCACCTATTCATTTTACTGCTGAGAAGTGCTACTTGTATATTTTTGGTACTGATATAAACTATTGTTTAGCTGTATTATAGTTTCTCAGTTCACCTGCAGATAGATAGATGGACAAACTGGCAATTTGTGTCTCCTCTCTTTCCTAGCAGTATGAATAGTTTATTCACTATATAGATCTTCTCAATAACCAGTCTTTGGTTTTATTAATGCCTCTCTTGCCTTTATATTTTTTATTTAATGTATTTTCTCTTATTTTTGTTTCCTTTCTTAGGTCTTTTCCCCCCTTATTTAGATGAAAGGTGAGGTCATAAATTTTTTTTCTTCTAAACCACTTATTTAGTGCTACAATTTTACACCTAATTTATCACTGTCAAAGCATCACACAAATGTTTAGTATGTTGTGTTTCACTTTATTAAGTTAAAAAGAGAAGCTAAAAATAACTTCCCTTGTAAATGACTCTATGACCTTTGGGTTGTTAAAAAGTGCACTATGTAGGCCTCAGAGTGTATAGTACAAGAGTTAAGGCACCCCACCAAACCCCGGTTCAAACCTCTGGTACCATATAATGGTCCCCTGAGTGCTGTCAGGTGTTATTTCTGAGCACAGAACCAGAAATTGCCTTTCAGCATCACTTGGACTTTAGTGCCCAAAAGTATGCTATTTCTTAGACAGTAAATAGTGCATCTTCTCAATATTGGAAGGATTTTTCTATAGAATTTCTTATATATAACTTAATTCCATTCAGTTCAGCATGCATACTTTGTATAAATTAACTCTTTTAAAATTTATTAATATTTTAAAATGTATTTTATGGCTCATAATATATTTGATATTATAATCACATGCACCTGAAAAAATATTTTCTGCTATTTTGGGTAATATTCTATCAGTATCACTTTAAGTCATGGGATTGAGAATGTCTACATTTTCTTTATCTTTATTAATTTTAAGTCTAGTTTTCTATCAACTACTGAAAATGATATTTACATCCTAGTTTAAATCATTTTTTATATCTTTCTCTTTGAAGTTTAATCAGTTTCTCATAATTTGAACCTCTGGTTAGGAGGTGAAAAAACATTTAGAGTTATATAATCTCTTAATAAACTGGCCCCTTTGATAGTATAGCATGTAGTGCACTTGCCTTGTACATGGCTGACCTGTGTCCAATCCCCTATACACAATATGGTCCCCTGAGACCCACCAGTAGTGATTCCTGGGTAAATCTTAAGCACTGTGGTGCAGCTCACCCCTAAAAAACCCTCTTTATTCCTTTTTGTATACTTTGTTTTGAATTTTACTTTGATATAAATATATCCACTTCTGGAGCCATAAAGATAATACAGTGGGCAAAAAGTTTGTCTTTTGTGCACCTGTCCTGTGCATGGACAATCCCTGGTGTCCTATATGATCCCCAAGCACTGCAAGAAATCATCCCTATTGCAGAGCCAGGAATAAGACCTGATCAATGCCAAGTGCGACCCAAACAATAAGTATATATCCTCTTCAATTTTCTCTTGATTGATGTTACACAGTATATCTTTAAAAATAGAATATTAGAGAAATGGTGAGTGCTGCCTGTGTGTGTTTGTCTCCTGTCCTGTCTCCTAAACCTCTTGGGAGTGGGCCAAAAAGGACCCAGAAAATTTGCTCTCCCAGAGGCTCCAGAAGAGCATGCCGTTCCACTTCGCTATGCGGCCATGTGCTATTTCTAAGGAAAGAATGCCACTGCAACAAGAAGGAAAAAATCACACTAAGAACTGAGCTGGATCATTGAAGCCAAGCATTTCTCCCCAGACTGTCTTCTCTGCTGCATGCTCGGGCCTAAGATGTGATCCTGTGTGAGGCTTCATCCACAGAGGGTTCCCCTACCTTGGAGGCAAGTCGACCCACCCAGAAAGGGCAGAGTCAGAGGAGCATGGCCACGCACATCTTTTAGCCAATGAATACCACCACAACACGTAGAAAAACTCACAATACAAGTGTGACAATGGGGAAACAACAGAGGCCAGCATCAGACATAGAGAATAAAGATGACAATTCTGATGACCAGAAAACAGCCAACCAACTAATCAATCTCTCAGATAAGGAGTTTAGACAAGCAATATGGAAGATGCTCAAAGAACTCAAAGAAACCATGGATCAAGTTGAACAGAACACTAATAAGAACCAAAAAAAATATGAAGACAGAAATCACAAAACTCCAAACCGAAATAACAGGTCAAATAACAGGCCTGAAAAAACTCAGTAAACCAATTGAATGGCAAAAATAAATATGCTCTCCAACAGGCTAATAGAAGCTGAGAATAGAATTGGGTGCTGTGGAAGATGAGATAAATAACAACTCCATACAGCGGGAGGGAATGGGAAAAAAAAACTTAAAGCAAATGAACAGACAATGGGAAAAATTAGTCAAAGAATGGAAAACAGATGAAAACAAAAGTCTGTGATAAGCTCAACAGAAACAACTTAAAAATCATTGGAGTCCCAGAGACCCAGGAAGAAAATTTCCAGGAAGAATCAATGGTCAAGAACATCATTAAAGAGAAACTTCCAGAGCTAAAGAATATATGCAACCAAATCCTGAATGCCTGAAGAGTACCAACCAAAGAGATCCAGAAAAAATACCCCAAGACACATCCTAATCACAATAATCCCACAGATAGAGCCAAAATTCTAAAAAGCAGGCAAGATAAACAAGGGAAATTACATTCAACGGGAACATCCTTGAGATTTACAGCAGATCTGTCACCAGAAAACACTCACGGCCAGAAAGCAGTGGTGGGACATAGTGACAAAACTCAATGAAATAAGTGCTTCACCTATGTAGCAGGTAGACAGCCCCTGAAGAGGTTTGACTGATGGTGGGATGGAGAAATGAGGCCCTTTTCTTCCAGCTCGGAGCACACGTCTGCCACCCTGTCTAGCCCACGGTTCTGAGGTGAAACGGCGGGTAAACAGCTTGCAGACAATCAGGCTCGTGGAAATATTTGCTTTATTCGGATGGACAAAACTGAAGTCCAAAGACTCAGATTCAGTTCCAGCCAGCCAAAAAGCCCCGGACTTCCACAGACCCTTGTTTTTATACTCCAGAGTCAGGTACCACCCAATGGTGGGATCAGATACCAACCAATGGTGGAAGCAGAATCAGGTCCTACCCTAGGGTGTGGGGCAGAATGCCAGGTCACACCCTAGGGTAGGGCACAATCACCTAATCAGTTTAGGGTGAGCAACATAGTAATCCCCCAAAATATTTACATACACAACACACCTAGAATACTGTACCCAGAAAAACTCAATTTTAGGTTTGATGGAAAAATACATGGTTTCACAGATGAGCAACAGCTCAGAAACTTTACAGACTCAAAACCAGTCTTAAGAGAAAAACTGACAGACCTAATTTAAGACAAGACTAACCAAAAGACACACCAAATTTTGATATAAAGATAGCATTTAATCCCAGGACAATTCTTTCTCTCAATGTCAATGGACTAAATGCACCAGTTAAGAGACACAGAGTAGCTAAATGGATCAAAAAACTCAATCCAACCTGCTGCCTACAAGAAACGCACCTAAATAGTTAGAACAAACATAGACTCAAAATAAAAGGCTGGAGGAAAATTATCCAAGCAAACAACACCCATAAAAAAGCTGGAGTGGCCATACTAATATCAGATGATGCAAACTTTATACTCAGGAAAGTTGTAAGGGACAAAGATGGATATTTTGTATTAATAAAGGGATATGTACAGCAGGAAGAAATCACAGTCCTAAATATATATGCATCGAATGAAGGGCCGGCAAAATATTTAATACAATTGTTGAAAAATAATATCAATACTTGCATTAAATAATTAATGATGGAGTTGGATGGCGATGGATGGAGGCCTTTGTGCTTAGGCCCCAGCCACGTGGCTTCATCCCCCATGCAGCCGGCGGGTCCCAGGCCCAGGTGATCGGCGTAATCAAGACTCACTCACAGGCAGGCTTCAAGAAGTCATTAACTTTATTATTCATGCCCACTATTCACCACAATGTGTGTGGCCTATCTCACAACCTTTTAAGCACTAGTTATTGTTGGCCCTGCATCTAAACCTCTTTCAGCCATCTTTCCTTTGGGGCTCCATGCTGGAAAGCTAGAGATCCCAAAACCAGCGAGCTCAGCAGGGCCAAAAGGCAAAGACCCTTAATCCCCCTGGCTTCCGGGTTTAGTCTACCTATTCCAAGGACCCCTCCCAGGAATGGTCCGGGTCTTGCGAGTAAGATCACACCTATAATTCGCAGTTCCCAAAGACCTCCCTCCCAGAAATGGGTGGGTACTCAGATAGGTAACCTACAATCAATAACAACACAATAATTGGTGGGGGACCTCAACATGGCTTTGTCAACACTGAATAGGTCAACCAGACTAAAACCCAGCAACGAATATACTAGTACCTGAGAAGAGAAATGGAAGAAAGAGGCATAATAGATATATATAGGACAACTCCATCCCAGAAACCTGGATACACGTTTTCTCAATGTACATGGGACATTCTCCAGGATAGACTACATGCTGGCACATAAAACATACCTCCATAATATTAAGAGATAAAAATTTTGCAGGCTACCTTCGCTGACCACAAAGCTCTGAAATTATTACGTGAATTCCAAAGGGACACAGAAGAAAAACTTTTAACACACTGGAAGTTAAAAAAGCCTTCATACTGAATAAATCAGTGGGTCTGAGATGAAATCAAGGGGAAAATCAAAATTTTCTGGAAACAAATGATAATAAAGACACAAACTATCAGAACTTATGGGACACAGCAAAAGCAGTACTGAGAGGAAAATTTATAGCTTTGCAAGCACACATCAGGAAGGAAAGAAGGAGCTTACCTGAGTAGCTTAATGACACAGCTAATAGAACTAGAAAATGCTCAACAAAAGGACCCAAGAATAGGAAGACAGAAGGAATAACAAAGCTGAGAGCAGAAATCAACGAAGTGGAAACTCAAAAAACAATCTGAAAGATCAACGAAAGCAGAAGTTGGTTCTTTGAAAAAATAAACAAGATTGATAGACCACTGGCAAACCTAACAAAGAAAGAGAGAGAGAAACTTGATAACTCGTATCAGGAATGAAAAAGGAGAGATCACTACTGATATGACAGAGATTCAAAGGGTAATCAGAAACTACTTTGAAAAACTCTACGCCACTAAAAATGAGAACCTGGAAGAAATGGATAAATTCTTGGACTCTTATAATCTTTCACGGTTGAAGGAAGAGGATGTAGCATATCTAAACACCCCCATCACCATTGATGAAATTAAAACAGTAATCAAATGTCTGCCGAAAAACAAAAGCCCAGGTCCAGATGGATTCACTAATGAATTCTATCAAACTTTCCAAGAGGAACTACTGCCAATCTTGGCAAGACTCTTTCATGAAATTGAACAAACAAAAACACTTCCAAATAGCTTTTATGAAGCCAAACATCACCCTTGATACCTAACCAGACAGAGACGCTACCAAAAAGAAAATTACAGACCAATATCACTGATGAATGCAGATGCAAAGATCCTCAACAAAATCCTGGCAAATAGGATTCAATGCCTCGTTAAAGAAGATCATCCACTATGATCAAGTAGGTTTCATCCCAGGATGCAAGGCTGGTTTAACATCCGTAAATCTATCAACATAATACACAACATCAATAACAAGAAAAATAAAAACCACATGGATCATATCAATAGATGCAGAGAAGCATTTGATAAGGTCCAACACCCATTCTTGATCAAAACTCTCAGCAAGATGGGAATGGAGGGAACCTTTCTCAATATAGTGAAGGCCATCTACACAAGCCAGTGGCAAATATTATCCTCAATGGAGAAAAACTGAAAAGCCTTCCCTCTAAATTCTGGCACAAGACAAGGCTGTCCTCTCTCACCACTCCTATTCAACATAGCACTGGAAGTACTTGCTATAGCGATTAGGCAAGAAAAGGATATCAAGGGAATCCAGATAGGAAAGAAGAAGTCAAGCTCTCACTGTTTGCAGATGACATGATACTCTACTTAGAAAACCCTAAAGACTCTATCCAAAAAGCTTCTAGAAACAATAGACTCATATAGCAAGGTGGCAGGCTACAAAATTAACACACAAAAATCAAATGGCCTTTCTATATCACCAATAGTAATAAGGATGAAATGGACATTAAGAAAACAAACCCCATTCACAATAGTACCACACAAACTCAAATATCTTGGAATCAACTTGACTAAATATGTGAAGGACCTATACAAGAAAACTATAAAACTCTGCCTCCAAGAAATAAGTAGAGACACACGGAAATGGAAACACATACCCTGCTCATGGATTGGCAGGATTAACATCATCAAAATGTCAATACTCCCCAAGGCATTATACAGATTTAATGCCATCCCTCTAAAGATACCCATGACATTCTTCAAGAAGTGGATCAGACACTTTTGAAATTCATTTGGAACAATAAACACCCTCGAATAGCTAAGCAATCATGGGAAAAAGAATATGGGAGGAATTACTTTTCCCAACTTTAAACTGTACTACAAAGCAACAGTTATCAAAACAGCATGGTATTGGAATAAGGATAGGTCCTCAGATCAGTGGAATAGGCTTGAATACTCAGAAAATGTTCCCCAGAGATACAACCATCTAATTTTTGATAAAGGAGCAGGAAATCCTAAATGGAGCAGGGAAAGCCTCTTCAACAAGTGGTGTTGGCACAAATTGGATAGCCACTTGCAAAAATTAAACTTAGACCCCCAGCTAACATCATGTTCAAGGTAAAATCCAAATGGATTAAAGACCTCGATATCAGCCCCCAAACCATAAGATATATAGAACAGCACATAGGCAAAACACTCCAGGACATTACAGGCATCTTCAAGGAGGAAACTGCACTCTCCAAGCAAGTGAAAGCAGAGATTAACAGATGGGAATATATTAAGCTGAGAAGCTTCTGCACCTCAAAGGAAATAGTGCCCAGGATACAAGAGCCACCCACTGAGTGGGAGAAACTATTCACCCAATACCCATCAGATAAGGGGCTAATCTCCAAAATATACAAGGCACTGACAGAACTTTACAAGAAAAAAACATCTAACCCCATCAAAAAATGGGGGAGAAGAAATGAACAGACACTTTGACAAAGAAGAAATACACATGGCCAAAAGACACATGAAAAAATGTTCCACATCACTAATCATCAGGGAGATGCAAATCAAAACAACGATGAGATACCACCTCACACCCCAGAGAATGGCACACATCACAAAGAATGAGAATAAACAGTGTTGGCGGGGATGTGGAGAGAAAGGAACCTCTTATCCAACTGCTGGTGGGAATGCTGTCTAGTTCAAACCTTTATGGAAAGCGATATGGAGATTCCTCCCAAAAACTGGAAATCGAGCTCCCATACGATCCAGCTATACCACTCCTAGGAATATACCCTAGGAACAACAAAAATACAATACAAAAACCCCTCCTTACACCTATATTCATTGCAGCTCTATTTACCATAGCAAGGACTCTGGAAACAACCAAGATGCCCTTCAACAGACGAATGGCTAAAGGAAACTGTGGTACATATACACAATGGAATATTATGCAGCTGTCAGGAGAGATGAAGTCATGAAATTTTCCCTATACATGGATGTACATGGAATACTATTATGCTGAGTGAAATAAGTCAGAGAGAGAGAGAAAAAACGCAGAATGGTCTCAGTCATCTATGGGTTTTAAGAAAAATGAAAGACATTCTTGCAATAATAATTTTCAGACACAAAAGAGAAAAGAGCTGGAAGTTCCAGCTCACCTCAGGAAGCTCATCACAAAGAGTGATGAGTTTAGTTAGGGAAATAACTACATTTTGAACTGTCCTAATAACGAGAATGTATGAGGAAAATGGAGAGCCTGTCTAGAGTACAGGCGGGGGTCGGGTGGGGAGAAGGGAGACTTGGGACATTGGTGATGGGAATGTTGCACTGGTGATGGGTGGTGTTCTTTACATGACTGAAACCCAAACACAATCATGTATGTAATTAAGGTGTTTAAATAAATAATAATAAAAAAAAAAGAAAACAACCCCATTCACAATAGTGCCACACAAACTCAAATATCTTGGAATCAACTTGACTAAAAATATGAAGGACCTATACAAAGAAAACTATAAAACTCGCTCCAAAAATAAGAGAGGAAATGCAGAAATGGAAACACATACCCTTCTCATGGATTGGCAGGATTAACATCATCCAAATGGCAATACTCCCCAAAGCTTTGTACAAATTTAATGCTATCCCTCTAAAGATACCTGTTACATTCTTCAAAGAAGTGGATGAGTCACTTTTGAAATTCATTTGGAATAATAAACATCCTAGAGTAGCTAAAGCAATCATTGGGAAAAAGAATATGGGAGGAATTACTTTCCCCCAACTTTAAACTTGACTACAAAGCAATAGTTATCAAAACAGCATGGTATTGGAATAAGGACAGGCCCTCAGATCAGTGGAATAGGCTTGAATACTCAGAGAATGTTCCCAGACATACAATCACCTAATTTTTGATAAAGGAGCAAGAAATCCTAAATGGAGCAAAGAAAGCCTCTTCAACAAGTGATGTTGGCACAACTGGCTAGCCACTTGCAAAAAATTGAACTTAGATCCCCAGTTAACATCATGTATGAAGGTAAAATCCAAATGGATGAAAAACCTCGATATCAGACCTGAAACCATAAAATATATAGAACAACATGTAGGCAAAACACTCCAGGACATTGAGACTACAGGCATATTCAAGGATGAAACTGCACTTTCCAAGCAAGTGAAAGTAGAGATTAACAGATGGGAATATGAGAAGCTTCTGCACCTCAAAGGAAATAGTGCCCAGATACAAGAGCCACCCACTGAGTGGGAGAAACTATTCACCCAATACCCATCAGATAAGGGGCTAATCTCCAAAATATACAAGGCACTGACAGAACTTTAGAAGAAAAAAAAAAAGCATCTAATCCCATCAAAAAATGGGGAGAAGAAATGGACAGACACTTTGACAAAGAAGAAATACAAATGGCCAAAAGACACATGAAAAAATACTCCACGTCACTAATCATCAGGGAGATGCAAATCAAAACAGCTATGAGGTACCACCTCACACCAAAGAGATTGGCACACATCACAAAGAATGAGAACAAACAGTGTTGGCGGGAATGTGGAGAGAAAGGAACTCTTATCCACTGCTGGTGAGAATGACATCTAGTTCAACCTTTATGGAAAGCGATATGGAGATTCTTCCCAAAACTGGAAATCGAGCTCCCATACGATCCAGCTATACCACTCCTAGGAATATACCCTAGGAACACAAAAATACAATACAAAAATCCCTTCCTTACACCTATATTCATCGCAGCACTATTTACCATAGCAAGACTCTGGAAACAACCAAGATGCCTTTCAACAGACGAATGGCTAAAGAAACTGGTACATATACACAATGGAATATTATGCAGCTGTCAGGAGAGATAAAGTCATGAAATTTTCCTATACATGGATGTACACGGAATCTATTATGCTGAGTGAAATAAGTCAGAGAGAGAGAGAAAGACACAGAATGGTCTCACTCATCTATGGGTTTTAAGAAAAATGAAAGACATTCTTGCAATAATAATTTTCAGACACAAAAGAGAGAAGGGCTGGAAGTTACAGCTCACCTCATGAAGCTCACCACGAACAGGGATGAGTTTAGTTAGAGAAATAACTACATTTTGAACTATCCTAATAATGAGAACGTATGAGGGTTTTTGAAAGCCTGTCTAGAGTACAGTCGTGTGTTGGGTGGGGAGGAGGGAAATTTGGGACATTGATGATGGGAATGTTGCACTGGTGATGGGTGGTGTTCTTTACATGACTGAAACCCAAACACAATCATGTATGTAATTAAGGTGTTTAAAATATATAAAAATAGAATATTACGTTAATCTTTTTGTGTCTTCATACTTAAATTTCCAGTAGATAGTGCTTTTTTCAGCACATCTTTAAATTGGGGTGTTCAGATTATTTGTATTTAATGTAATACTTTTATAGTTAAGTTTAAATATATCATCTTACATTTGTTTTCTAATTTCCCCATTGGGTCTTACTATCTTCTTTATACCTTCTTTTTGGATTGATTTAACTTAATTTTATCTTTTTTGTTTAAGTATTAGCTGTAACAACAATTTTATTATTTCCATGATTGCTTTAGGATTTATGTACACATATTTAAGTTCTTGTTATCTCACCTCCAAGTTATACTTTACCTCTTCAAGACTATTGCAGGAGTCTTAAATCCCCTAAATAGTATGCTTCCATGTCTTCTCTGTTAGCTTCTGTGCTATATTCATACATTTTAAACCTATAGTTGCTATAAAGTTTATATCACCCATATTATTTTTCTTTAGTCAATTATCTTTTATGACAGCGTTCTTTAACTGCTTACTCCTATGTACCTGTGCCTATCTTATATGTCAATTCATTAATCAACAGTTATATCCAAAGCAGGAGACAAGCATTTTTCAACCTTTCTACACCTGCATACTGGAACCATTCATGCACTGGTGGTTGGGAATCATTGTCATAAAGCATTTAAAATAATTTTTAAAATTGCTTTTCCACCTTTATTGTTACCATTTCTAGTGCCCCTTGCCCTTTATGTAAGTCAATATTTCTTTATCTTCTCCTAAGGACTTAAAAGAAATACATTTATTAGATCAAGGAGATGGTTCAAAATGCTGAGCACATGCTTTGAATGCACAAATCCTGACACTACAAGGTTCCCTGAGCACTATATAAATAGACCTCCAAGCAATAGTTGGGAGTTATCTCTGAGCATCATCTGGTATAACCCAACTTCCCCTCCTCAAAATTTCTTAAAGGCTTGTTTGGAAGTTCTAACAGGGGAGCACAACTACTAGTAGTATACCATCGACTGAAGAGCAATCTCTATTAGAGGAAGACTGTCTTCTTCAAACAAGCACACAGTTTTGAGAGGGATATACATGGACTAGTGAAGGAGGAAAGGAACACTTATCTAGCCGGCTAGATCAGCTAAATCAACCCTGGTGATCAATGGGGTAATATATATCACAGCCAGATGGCCCTCACATCCCAACATTTTCATTTATTTATTTATTTTAATTTAAACGCCATGGTTACAAGGTTGTTCATAATACAGTTTTTTTCATGATAAAGTTGTTCATGATTGAGTTGGTTATTCAATGCACAACAACCTTCATCAGTGCACACTTCCCACCACCAAAGTCCCAGCTTTCCACTCACACTTCCCAATGCTCTCTCCATTTCCTGTCTCTAGGGCATACATTTTTCTTTTCTGTCTCTCTTTATCTCTCTTCTTTTTCTTCCTTTAGATACTTTGGTTTGCAGTACAGTGCATATTTCCAACCACCAATGTCCTCAGTTTTCTTCCCACCTACCCCCCTCTGGGGCAGGCATTTTACTTCTCTCTTTTCTTTTCTTTTCTTTTCTTTTCTTTTCTTTTCTTTTCTTTTCTTTTTTTTTTTAAGAGAAACAGAGATGGAGGGGGAATGAGACAGAGCCAGAGAAAGGAAAGAGACAGGAGAGGAGAGGGGGATGAGAGGAAGAAGAGAGACGGAGATAGACATGGGGAGAAGAGAGACAGAGACAGAGAAAGGAGGGAAGAGGAAGAAGAGAGAGATAGAGGGGGAAGAAAAGAGAGAGAAAGAAGAGAAGAGGAGAGGGGGAAGAGGAAGGAGAAAGAGACAGAGATAGAGAGAAAGGAGAAGAGGAGAGAGAGGAAGGAGAGAAGAGGGGAAGAAGAGAGACAAAGACAGAAAGGAGGAGTGGAAGGAGAGAGAGAGAGAGGAGAGACAAGAGAGAGATCGAGTGGGTGAGGGAGGAGGCGGGGTCCTCTCTCTTTTCTTTTTTGATATTCTGGTTTTCACTATTGCTAATTAAAGAAGAGTACCATGCATATCACTTCATCCCCTTTCAGCATCGAGTTCTTGTCCAGAGATCAGTTTCAACCATCATTGTCACGTTGGACCAATCACTACCCTAACTGTATTCACCACTCTTTGTGGCAAGCTTCCTACCATGGACTGGTCCTTCTATTTATCATCTTTGGGTATTATCACCATACTATCTATTATTTTTCTTATGCACCACAAATGAGTGAGATTATTCTGTTTCTCCCTCTCCCTTTGTCTCATTTCACTCAACATAATAATCTCCATATCTATCCTCATATAGCAAAAAAAAAAAATTTTTTTTTTGGTTTTTGGGTCAAACCCGGCAGCTCTCAGGGGTTACTCTTGCCTCTTCACTCAGAAGTCACTCCTGGCAGGCTCGGGGGACCATATGGGATGCCAGGATTCAAACCGGGGTCTCCTGCAAATGTCTTACCGCTAGGCCCCCAATATAAGCAATTTTTTAAATTTTAATTATGACAACAAAGATGCAAAGAAAGAGGACAGGGTAAAGTTACATTGGAAGCACAATCACCCATAAACAGAATTCTCGGTAGTCCCATCGATGATATCGCAGCCTTGAACTTTCAGCCAAAGAATATTAAGAAAAACAAAACTGAACCCATGTACAGTACAATTACTTTGTCCCTCAAATTCACAGTTGTAGTACATACTATTTCTTAGCAGCACACAATATAATCTAAAGATATTAGATTTATGTAACTCCTTAAATATTGAGGGCAAAGTACATTTATCTAGTTCCATGCACATGCTTACTAGTTTAAGTTAACCTCAAAAGTTTTAGTGTATAAGCAAATTTTATGACTTCAGTTTTTCTGACAGATGTGTAGTATTTCACAGTGTAGACATACCAGTTTCTTTAGCAATTTATATGTTCTCGGGCATTTGAGTTGTTTCCAGATTCTGGCTATTGTAAACAATGTTAAAAATAAGAATGCAGAGGTCTTTTCTGTATGGTGTTTTGGGTTCTTAGATATATCCCAAGGAGTGATATTGCTGGATCATATGGAAAATCAATTTCTAGCTTTTTGAGGAATATCCATATTGTTTTCCTGGACCAGTCTGCTTTCCCACTAACAGTGAATGAGAATCTCTTTTTCCCAGCATCTGCACTAGTACTGGTTGTTCTTGTTCTTTGTGATGTGTACTAGTCTCTGTACATCCCAATATTTATTACCATAAGGATCTCCTGTTAGAGACTCATTTTGTCTTTTGTATGCCTTTAAAAAACCTTTGTTTCACTTCTTCTCCTCCTTCTTCTTCTTCTTCTTCTTCTTCTTCTTCTTCTTCTTCTTCTTCTTCTTCTTCTTCTTCTTCTACTTCTTCTTCTCCTCCTCCTCCTCCGCCTCATCCTTCTACTTCTTCTTCTTCTTCTTCTTCTTCTTCTTCTTCTTCTTCTTCTTCTTCTTCTTCTTCTTCTCCTTCTTCTCCTTCTTTCTTCTTTCTTCTTCTTCTTTCTTTCTTCTTTCTTCTTCTTCCTTCTCCTCTTCTTTCTATTTCACCTCATTCTTCTCTTCCTCCTTCTCTTCCTCTTCTTCCTCCTCTTCCTATTCCTTTTCTTCCTCTTCCTCTTCCTCCTCTTCCTATTCCTTTTCTTCCTCTTCCTCTTCTTCCTTTTCTCCTCTTTCTCCTTTCCTTCCTCCTTCCTCCTTCTCCCCATCCTCCCCCTACTCCTCATTCATTTCAGAAATTGAACCCAGGGTTTTACACACACCAAGCAGACACTCTATTACCAAGCCACTTTCCATCTCAGTTATTTCAACTTAATTTTTGAAATATTTTATTTGTTTCTATAGAATTCTAGTTGATTTTAGATTTTTCCACCCCTCTACCCTGCCAGAACTTTAAGAATCTTGTTCCAACAGCTTCTAACTTGCTGTTAGAATCTTAACTTTAACAAGAAATCTATAAAATTTTTATCTTTGTTCTTTTGTAAATGGTATTTTTTCTGGATACTTTAAGATTTTTTTATCTTTACCATTGGTTTTGATAAAGTTGACTATTTTGTAACTTGTTATGCTTTCTATATCTTTCTTGTTATTTTTTGGGGTTCTCAAATAAATCTGGGAAGATGTCAGTTACTAATCTAATATTTTTATTTTAAATGTCAACTCTTTACACCATCCTTTTCTCTTACTTTATTTGAGGATTACATTAGACTTATTGAGGTTCCTCTATAATGGTGATTCTGTGTCTTGTTTTCTTCTATTTTCATTTTAGATACTTTTTCATTGATGTGTTCTCTCATTCAACAATCTTTTTTCTGTATTGTTGAGGCTGCTATGATCCATCCATATTTCATAAATTCCTTAAGGTCCTTACCTGATAATTTTCTTTTCATATCGGTCATATTTCCCAGCTTCCTAGTAGGACTAGGTTATGTCCTAATCATAGTAAAGTTTGCCTCATTAAATGCCAAATATTTTTGTATTTCTATTTTTAAATCATCTTTGTCCCATGCAAGGCAAGCATCCTACCCACTGCACTATCTCTCTTGGCCCCCATAAGAAGCATTTTTTAAATTGGGCTGGGGAGATGGCTCAAAGAGATAGAGGAATCCTGAACTCCATCCATTGTACTGACTGCTCATGTGTATCACTGGATGCCCAACCATCCCCCAAAATAGATATATATGCACATATATAAAACTCATAGAATTCTACAAGAAAGTAAGCCCCATCACAAATAGGGGTAAGAGCTGAACAGATACTTTCTCAAAGAAGACCACATGCAACTAAAAAATGCCTGTCATCACTTATACCTAGGGAAATGCACATCATGAAAGTAAGATATCTCCTCAAACCTGTAAAAATGACCTATATAAAATAAAAAAATCCAGAAGCAATAAAGGTGGGAAAGGTTGTGGAGAGAGGGAATCTGCAAGCAATGTGTTAGAACTTTCAATTGGTTCAAACTTTGTAGAAAATAGTATGAAAATTTCTCAGCACATTGAAAACAGAATATATAAATGTATTCTGGCAGCTCCATTCCTAGTTATCTCATCAACACAAGAACATCAATTTGGAAAGTTATGTGCGTGCCAGTGCTATTTACAATAGCCAAGATCTAGAAACAACCCAAGTGCCCAATAGATGAGTGGATAAAGATGTGGCATATATACACAATGAGATACAACTCAACTATGAGAAGAAATGAAATATTGCCATTTTTACCAACATGAATAGAACTGGAGGGATTTATGCTAAGTGAAGTAAAGCAAAAGGAGAAAGACTGGATGTTTCATTCCTGTGTGGAATAAAAGTAACAAATTAGGGAAAACAACAAAACTAAAAAAAGTTTCGGATTCATATGAGAGGATCAAAGTGGGAGGTGGAGATTGAAAAGGTGGAGGGAAGAGGGTGTCCAGCAGACATTGGTGGATATTGGAACTTGTGTTATGGGTGTGGAGAGATAACATACATTTTTAAAGTGATATGAAATTGTACCCATAAAATATGTAGTCTTGTACATGACCTTAAAAAGTAAACAAACTTCATCATGTTCCCCAAACAAAATTGTATTATCATCTTATGTTTACTGCTTCAAGTGTGTGTTCTTAAGGTGCTATATTTATCTTGACATAATTCAGTTTTAATAAATATTCCTATATGCACACAGTACTGTAAGGTATTGTCACATTCACATGTACTCACTCACTTTAATCAAATTTTTGAAGGGACTAGTGACCAGAAAGCAAGTTCAGAGTAACTATCAGAGAAAGAATCTAATTTTCCAAACTTTCCCTCCATCTTCTCTTTTTTCCTTTTTCTCTCTCTGCATTTCTCAATTTTTTTTAAAAAATATCTTTATTTAAGAACTGTGATTACAAACATGTTTGTAGTTGGGTTTTAGTTATAAAAAAGAACATCTCCTCTGGGGCCGGCGAGGTGGCACTAGAGGTAAGGTGTCTGCCTTGCAAGCGCTAGCCAAGGAAGGACCACGGTCGATCCCCTGGCGTCCCATATGGTCCCTCCAAGCCAGGGGCAATTTCTGAGCGCTTAGCCAGGAGTAACCCCTGAGCATCAAACGGTGTGGCCCGAAAAAAAAAGAACACCCCTCTTCACCCATTGCAACATTCCCACCACCAATGCCCCCCAATTCCCTCCTTCCCCACCCCTTGCCTGTCTGTATTGGAGACAGGCATTCTACTTCTTTCCTCACTACCATTGTCATGATAGTTGTCAGGGTAGCTATTTCTCTAACTGTACTCACCACTCTTTGTGGTAAGCTTCATATCATGGGCTGCCAGCCTACATCCCTATTGTCTCTAGGTATTATACAATAATGTCTTTTATTTTTCTTAAGTCCTGTAGATGAATGAGACTGTTCTGTGTCTATCTCTCTCCCTCTGACTTATTTCACTCAGCATAATAGTTTCCATGTCTATCCATGTATAGGAAAATTTCATGGCTTCATTTTCTGACAGCTGCATAGTATTCCATTGTGTAAATGTACTACAGGGAAACATAATTTTGAAGCATCACTCTTGGACCATAAATATGAATACAATATGATACAATTAATGGTCAGACTCTGGTCCTCACTATATCCTCACCTTGTCACCCAGGGTCATAAGAAACCTTTTTAGTGGTACACCTCCAGATACATGAGACTTTAAGTCTAAGATTAATTAGAAATTCTAATTTTAATTGAAGAAGGAAAATGCCTTATGACTATAAAGACAAAGCCAGGATCTCAGGTTTACATTCTATTACTCTAATATTCTCAGATTTTCCATATTTTCCTTCAAACACAACCATCACCTTTGCTATTTTTTTTTATTTTTTTTTTGCATTTTGAAATGTTACTATGCCTCAGTTTTTACTACCGTCCCATCCTACCCTTCTTCCACCACCATCCCAGGTAAAATCCAGAGACCTGAGCTGAAAACCAGCTTGAACGTCCTGTAATTGTGTGATTTGTATTTAAGGGACTCTTTACCTCCCTGGAAATGTTTCTTCCCAAGGAAAAAGAGGGACCTAATATAGAAATACTGGGGATTCAGTGAGATCATGTAAATAAAAACATTTGGCACATAGTAAGTGCTTGGAATGTGTTGGATTGCTGGTCCCACCTTAATCAATATTCATACTCCACCCCAGAGTGTGATCTGGTGATGGGAATATTGGATTATTCCCTACTTGGTATTCCTCTTCCACCCTAGGGTGTGGCCTAGTTCTTGTCAATAAAAGCAGGGGTCTGAGGAAGGCAGGCATTTAATCTTTGGTCTTCCTGCACTAAACTGTTTTCCTTCTTAGAAGCAGAAGGCCTGTGTGGTGGGATTCCTGGGTTGAGTGTTGGATTTCCTGAACCTATTCTTGTACCTTTTCACTGTGTGGAGTATTTTCTGTGTCAACATTTGCCCCCAGATCCACACTTTACTCATTTTGGAGTCTGGGGCACCAGTTATAGATGTCACCTGAATTCAGACCTGAAACTGTAACAGGGAATCAAACAGGGATTCTGTCTCCAACTGAGAGATGTTAATTGTGTTCTTTCTCAGGTGGATTTCACCATTACTTTTAAGCATACAACTCTTTTGGCTCAATGTGATGTCATTTGCTTGGGCTTTGTTGAAAGATCCTGGCTTCTCCTCATGCGAATTGTATTAGTGGTGGCTTTCCTTATTTTTTCATTTAGTATGTGTTTTGAGAATCAAAAGATTCTCTGAATACTCTAACCTCACATTAAAATTTGCTGAGGCTCGGGCTGATTATTCTAACCATGCTTTAAGAATTTCTGAAGCTCGTTATAATAGTTCTAAAAGGCCTGGAAAACCAAATATTAAAAAAGCATTTACAGTGATGAAACATAGTCAAGCCCAAAGCCCTGAGGTTGGTGTTCTGCCTCCCCCTATTGGCGCTAAGCCAGTAGGGAGTCTAAAGGTTTTTCTTGGGGATATTGGTTTAGAAATGATATTGAAATGGCCCATTCAGAAGGCAGATCTGTAGGATTCTCACTTACCCACTCTCTACCTCAGCCTTTTAGAGAGTGTGGAACAAATCCACCTATCCCCCAAGGGATAGTTCTTATGGAAATTAGTAATAAAATAGTATCAGAAACAAGTTTTCCCCATCGGGAAAATAATCAAATTTCAAACTATGAGGATTTGAATATGGATTACCCTGGTAGATTTAAGAAAGCATGCTCAGAGTATGGTCCTCTTTTTTCCATTTTGTGTTGAATATGTTGGTGCCTGGAGTGATGGTGGGACTTTAACATTGTTGCAAAGAGTTGTTTGAGTGCTTTTTAATATTTACAATGAAAAATATGATTTGAAGAAAATTCAAAGAGTAAAATTAATAGACTAGATCACTCTGGAAGTAGGGTTGCAGGAATCACGTTATCTTATAAAAAGCTGATAGTGAAGGAACAGTACACAGAAGCAAATAGGTAGACAAGACTTCCCCATGCTGTTTTAAAAAGAAATAGAATGTATATTACCTCTCATTGAGCCCCTTCAATGAGCACGCTGATTTTTCAGGAGAAGTTTCCTCCCATTATCCTGCTGGAAAGACCTAGGTCTTCTTTAAAACGTCACATTTTGTGATATCATCTATTATCCACTCCTCCCCTATACCTAATGCCCCCATGTTTTACATTGATAAGTTATCATCAAGAACAGGCAGTATTACCAGCAAGAACAGGCAGTATTACCAGCACTTCTCTGACCTCAAAAACACATACTAATTATAACTTTGCTCATCAAGTGGAACTTGCTACTTTAAATATTTTCACAGTTTTCAGAGCCATGCAACTTAGTATTAAATTCAGCTTATGTAGTTGTATTAAATATTAATTATAGAGTCCTGGAGGTGCACTGATGGAAGAATGGATGGTGAGGCCTTTCTCCACCCAGCGAGCACATGCAGCCCCTTTCAGCCTGGTGGGTCTGTAGGTTCAGGATAAAGGCGAGGAAATGTTCTACATCAGTCAGATTTCAGGAGACATGAAGTTTTATCTTAGGCTAATAACCGCCTCTTTAAATGCTCATAACCATGTTCTTCAAGATTTCCCACAGCAATTACAAGACCTTTTGCAAAAGCATTCTGAGCCAATATTTATCAGTCACATAAAAGTCCACTCTGGCCTCCTAGGCCTGATGGCTTTAGGGAATGAAAGTGCTGCTCTCTGTCCATGCCAATATTTAAGTCACGTGCAGAAGAACATGCAGCACTTCATACAAATGCCCATTGTTTGCATGTCAACTATCATATTCCATGGAAGCAAGGCAGACAAATATAGTCGGTGCATGTACCATTTGCACACCCTTGAATTAAAATACACATGAAGCTGGGGACAACCCCTGAAGGTTACAGACTAATAACTTGTAACAAATGAATATCACACATGTTGACTTTTTTCCAAAGAAACCCTATCTTCATGTGGTGGTAGATACATATTCCCATTTTCTATGAGGAGTTCCAGTGACTTCAGAAAGAACTAAAGCAATTTTCACCTTCATGCTTTAGTGCTTATCTGTTATGGGCACCCACCCCCATTAATAAAGAGAGACAATGGCCCTGTCTAAACCAGTAAATGTTTCAATCATTTTGTAAGGAATGGAAAATCAAACATATCACTGGCATCCCATATAATCTGCAAAGACAAGCCATAGTTGAAAGAGCTCACAGACCTCTCAAAACTCAGCTATTAAAATATAGAAAAAGAGGCATACACCCATGGACATTTTATCCTTACCATAATTTTCACTAAACTTTTTAAATGTACCCAAGGAGAGCCCTATACAGCTGCAGAAAACATTTTAATATATTCAAGTACCAAAAAGAAAAATCTACCTATTTGGATAAAGTGGATAATTAATGGGTCCCAAAGTTTCTTGGCAGGGTTGCCATTTGTAGAAACATACACATATTTTTTCCTCAAATGAGGAGATTACCAGAAATCCATAAAAATTATTGAGAGTGGAAGTCACCAGTTTTAGAATCTTGATGCTAGAAATAAAGGAATTGGCCTTGCTTTCACTGGACTTCATAATTTAGGAAACACTTGTTACATGAACTCTGTACTATAATGCCTGTAAATATTCCCAGTTTGACTGGGAAATCATTTAATTTTACAGCCTAGATTTTCTAATGTTTCTCTCCACAGAGAGCCTTGGATAAGGCATCTGAATGCCATTGATTCTTTTTACACTGCTCATCACTGTATCATTTAGTATTCTAGTCTTAAATATTATGATTGCTTTAAGAATGTTCTAAGCATTTTCTAAACCATGAAGCCTTTTTTCAGCAAAGTTTCCCTCCATCAATGTCAATTACTCCACAAAGAAAGCCTTTTTACCTGACATGCTTGCTTTATATTTTGAAGTACTTTGACCCATCCCATCTTGGTCAATTTTTCCTATGGATCGATCATTTTGTCTCTCTATGTGCGAGAGTGTGTGTGTTGGCCACCTCTATGTTCAATGTTCACCCTTATTATACATAATGTCTGTTTATATTGTATTTAGACTTTCCTTCTTGTATATGGACATTTTTACTAAATTCTACATTCTACTAATGTATATGGACATTTCTATTTCTTGTATAGAGACATTTTTACTAAAGATGATGATGCCACTGCTGCTGCAGTGGTTGCACTGGTGCATATGATGCTGTTCCGGTGTAATTTTGAAGGATCATTATAAATCATCCCAGTTGGATTTGCTGTGATAGCCCACTGCATGGAGAGTGGGGCTCAGAGAACTATTGGCATGTGAACTGCTTATAGTCCTCTCCAGTGGCTCATCCTGCATGAATATTTCCTGCTCTATGTCATCTGCTGTTGCTGTCAGAGTCATTTTGAACTTCGAATCTTTGAACTGCGAGTCATCCTTAAAGATGAAGGCAGGAACACCACCATTGCTGATGTGTTCTTGGTGGTCAATTTTGACCACTTCAGTTCACCACAAACTTGCTCACAACTGGTTTCAGCTTTTGGGAGATTCTTGGCTATAGGACATTTCCTGATCTGTGAATGCTGCAAGCCTTTTTTTTTTCCAGACTCCGCAAAACTGCGTTGCTGAATGAAGTTGTAATCCAGAATTTATCCTCTCCTCAGATTATCTCAAAAAACTTAGGGGATCTGTATACTCCCCTTTTATACTTCTTAAGTATATATTCTCTATGGTGTATTTCATTATGAAGTTACAGATTTCCCTCTTCTCTTTAGATTTGCTAATAGAAATTCTTTTTCTTTTATGATATCTTTATTTAAGCACCATGATTACAAACATGATTGTACTTGGGTTTCAATCATAAATAGAACACCCCCTTTTACCCGTGTAACATTCCCACCACCAATGCCCCCTTTCTTTTCCTCCCCCACCCCGTGTTTGTATAGAATGCCTGTCTTGAATACCATCTGACTTTTATAAATCAGTAAATTCAGGGAGAAACTGACTAATAATGTACAAAGGAATACTTTTACTAATAATCACATGTTCCTGACATTCTTGCTAATAGAAATTCTTAGATTATATAAATAGTACCCTTGAAGTCTCTGTGCCTTTGATAGAAGGATAGGGATTGTTTGGTTTATTATCTTCCCCTTAGACCCCAATAGTATCCTATGGCACCATTCCTTTTGCATAGGCACATTAAGATCAGAAAATATTAGAAACTAAGATAAATTATTATCCATTAGGTATGAAACTCAGTAATTTCTTGCTACAGGGGTCTTCCACCCTGAAAATTTGCCTTGGTGACTTGGTGACTTGACTTACGTTTTATTCACTTGGACATCAGCTGATTACCCCTGAATCTTGGGTCCAGCACAGTTCTCTGTACCTACACCAGGAATTGATTATCAGTACAGATCCTGGATCTGCAGTGACTGGCCATAGCCTGGTATCTCCTTTCAATATCTAGAAAAGTTTTGGAGATTGGAATCTCTCCCAATTCTGAAGAGGAATGGGACAGACCCCTTTCTAACAGGACACTCCTACAGAGGATGAGAGGCCCAAGGCCACCTTCTAGCTCATCATTTTGATTTGACCTTCATATTAGCCAATCTTAGTTAGACCTAACATTACAGGGAGACCATAAGGCATTTTGCCCTAGGAAAACGGGAGATCATCTAGGAATAAACGAAACTATCTTGGCACTTACTTGCCCCAGGATGGGCTAACATGCTATCCTGACAGTGAAAACTGTGTTTGAGGAGAACTTTTTCCGGTACTGTGAAGAAAGACTGTGGGGTTAGATAAATTAGCGTGCCTGAAGCCTGTAGATGTCTTAAGGTAGGAAGCTTCCTGGATAGAAATACCCTGTTTTTAGGCCAAAAGTTTTTCTTTATATTTTTAAACTTTTACTGTGCCTATGCAAAATATTGCCAATCTTTAACTTTATCTTTAGAGGCATCTGCCCTAATCTTAGAACCATGGGATGTGGATTATTTTTTTCTATAAAGTCAATTAAGGGGAGATGTTGGATTACTGGTCCCACCCTAATCAATATTCATACTCCACACTAAGGTATGATCTGGTGATGAAAATATTGGATTATTCCTTACTTAGTATTCCTCTCCCACCCTAGGGTGTGGCCTGGTTCTTATCAATAAAAGCAGGGATCTGAGGAAGGCAGGCACTCATTCTTTGGTCTTCCTCACTAAACTGTTTTCCTTCTTAGGAATAGGAGGCTTGTGTGGTGGGATTCCTGGCTTGAATGTTAGATTTCTTGAACCTGTTCTTGTACCTTTTCACTGTATGGATTATTTCCTGCAACAGCATTTGCTTCCAGACCAGTGTTTTGGTTTTGGAGCCTGGGGCTCCAGTTATAGGAATGAAAGACATTGTACCAATATTAGATAACTATTTACTGAGCACATTTTTCTACACCAGGTTCTGTGTTAGATGCAAGAGGGTCAGAAATATAAAGAGACATAAACACAAATATTTTTTTTTTACTAAATCCACTAGAGATATCACAGAGGGTTGAGTAATATATACAAGTACAGGTCTACTCTGAACTGGGGGCACTCACTCATAGGAGGGATGGGGGTGAGAATATGGGTATTATCTTATTTGAATGAAAATACATGGTTGTATTTCACTGTGGCCCAGTGTCTGGACAGAAGAGTTGGGAAGAAGTAGTACCTCTTAACTTCATGCAGAGTTGACAGTATACTTAGGGGGGTGCCTTGAATAAGCCTGGACAGTTGAACATCACAGCATAGAATCTTCTGTAGGACTTGAAGGTGACTCTCTGAAGCTCACCTCCTTATGATGCTGAGAAGAAAACCACCTGGAAGGGGCAATTGAGAGCAACTATTGAGACCTACCCTTGCATAGGTTTGGGAAGAATTGGGTCCAGTTATACCAGAAGCCACATTATCCTTGTACTTTACCAAGCACTGAGCCAATAATAAAGCCTCTTTTGGCTCTCATACAGACAGTTGAAATTGGATGTGATAGTTTTAATCCTTGAAAGAGTATTACATGTGATTTTTTATAATTCTTGAAACAATTTTATTTAGATCTATTTTATTTAGTTGGTATCCTTTAGGCTTCTGGATGTGGGTATATGCACTCTCCAGCTCTAGGAACTTCTCAGCAATGATATCTTTAATGGTTTCATATTCATAGGGGTTGTATTCTTGGCCCTCTGGGACCTGATGACTCTCATGTTGTTCCTTTTGATTCATTCAAAAGTTCTTTTATTAACTGTTTATTTATTCTGCTGTTGTCTTGAAGTTTTATGCACCGCATCTTTAAGCTCACTGATTCTGAACTCAGTAGCTATTACTCTGCTGGTGACGCCTTTTTTTTATTTCACCTGCCAAATTTTTCCAGTTCTATCATTTTTGTTTAAAGTTTTCTCATTTATTATTTTACATACTTTTTTTTTGTTTTATTGGCTGTCTGTCCCATGACAGAACTCTTGGAGTTTCCTGAACACCTCCAACATTTTCTCTCTGAAGTACTTATCAGAGAGGTTATACAGTTTTGGGTTGGGTCTTCAGGGCTAGCATCTTCTCTCACTAAGTATGGTGAGATTCTGTGTTGCTTTTCCATTGTAAACTTTGCAGTCTGTAGGTGTTTGTCATGTGTTGTTGTGTTACTGAGTGACGAGAATTAGGGTGTCTTTGTATGCTTAAAGTGAGGTATGAAGAAGCAAAGAAATGCATGGCTCCAGAGTATCACATAACAGCCTTATTCTTCAGCTTCCTGACCTATAAACTTCTGGTCACAAATGGAGCTCTTGAGTCACAAATAGGATCCTAATGCCACACTGCCTCAGTTTCTTGGAAGTGGCACTGGGCTGGCCTAGTTGGGGTCACCTTGAAAAGGTTTAATTACATACAGATACGGGGTAGATGCTGAGGGAGAAGGGAGGAGAGAGAAGACCTTTAAATGCCCTTCCGGCCAAAGAGGCTCTGACTTGGGCATTGATGGGGCTGAATTGGTGTTTGTTTGGGGGGCAGAAAAACAGAACTGGCAATGCTGTGCCCGGCATCCCTCCAGACTCCCATTTCCACTGAGGGGGGCACTTCCTGGTGCATTTAAATGTGCCCTTCTGTGTGAGTGCCCTCAGGGGGATTCAAAATAGCTGAAATATAAACAGAAGTGAAACCCACTCCCTCTCTTCTTCCCACTGCCTTTCCTCTCTCTTCAGAGCAGAGGGGGTCAGTGGGCACTGTGGGCACTGCAGAACCTCTGTTTGGAGAAGTTAAAAAACAATTACAAATGAGAGCTCCCTCTTTCTGGGGTTGGTAAACCCATGCTGCCTGGAGGCTTTTCCAGAGGACCAGGTCCAGGTGCAGGGCAGCAAGGACCAGCATCTTCTGTTCAAATTCATTCAGCTTGAGGTCCCTCAAGTCCCAGACCTGGCCCCACCAACCACTGGTTCCCCAGGAAAGTAGCTTGCAGGGGAACAAGGAATTTACAGAGGCTAGGATTGGCCCCACTTTCTTTCCCAGTCAGTATTCCAGCAAGCTCCTTTTATTTTATTTATAATTTAATATAGATATTATCAAGCAATATCCTTGTGCCAGTCCTTATGAGCTGCCTGCAAATGGACAAAGTCAGGGACTAAAATATACTCTATTTCAGTGTTCTGGACAGATAGGCATTTGTCATGCAGTTGGGATAGCTGGTTTCCAAAACTGATTCACAGCATGTCTCCCAATATCCACAACCTATATACTCCCCCTAACTGCTCTGGTTCTCATTTTAGCTGAAGTGATATCGTGTAGTGTGGAAGGGCTGCTCAGAAATTTGCTAGAGGTTGTGTCCACCTGCCTCTGCATTCCCCTGGGTGTTCCCTCCATCACCAGAGGCTGTATCCTGCTTCCCAATCCCACCCCAGTTGGTTCCCCACTCTCCATCTTCAGCATTGCTGCCTCTGAACTTCTTGATTTAGAGAGAGGGTAATAACCAATGTAATTGGCTACTATCAGGTCACTATAAAGTAGGGTGTACTCTCATCCAATATACTGAATGTCCTACTAAAAGTGGGGGGTTTGAACCCAGAAAAACACATAGGGAAACACTATAGAGAGAAAGGCAAAGACTGGGGTCATGCTTCCACAGCTCAATGATTTCTCCCACTGATAGCCAACAGAATCAAAAATTAAAGTTTGGAGTCTAACCTCATTCCCAACATACAAGTCTCCAGGTGTCTGGACCTGTGGCTTTAGATTCCAGCCTCTGGTGCTATTGTACCCCACCCCATGAAGCAAGTTACCCATCTCTGAAGAACCTCACTTTCTGTGGACTCCTTGAACATAGACTATAGCCCCACTGAAACCCCAGATTGTGGTGAGTTCACCATTGGGTCTTCCCAACTTCTTGTATGTTGGGGGATGAATAAACTTTTCTACCTCCAGCTAGCTAAAGAATGCAGTCATCACAGAAGCTGGTCATGAGCATGGTAGTCACATACATGGTTCCAGCCAGGTCTCTGGAGCTCAAGTGTGGAATCTTTCATGAACTGACAAAAGGCAAATGATCCCAGGAGACCAGAGCCATTGTTTTACAGGATAAATAAACCAGAGTGATAGAGGATCATGTACAGGGGGTACAGAGTTTAAAAAGCAATCGAAGGCTTGCTAAACATTTTGTGGGAATTTGGATAGCAAAAGAGCATTCATGCAAATTTTGGTGAAGCCTAAATTTAAGAAAGCATCATTAGTAATAAGGTACCAACATCCTTCATCCTAAGGAGCAGATGGCCACTGAAGGCATCCTCATGGAGGCAAAGCAGTATGAAAGGTACACAAGAGCTCTCTGAAAGATTGCTGCAATGTTCCTGTGGGTATAGAGGACTGAACACATGTAAGGCAATGCTTTACGTCCTGTTGTACTTTGGCTCCAGGTCCCACTACTTCCCAGAGTCTTTTACTAATGTACAGGAAGATTGCAGCCTCATCAGGCCTCTCTAAGCTGCAGGAAGGGGAAGGTCTGGATAACTGAGCCAGGAACTGTCCACCTGCCTCTTCCTTTGACCTCAGCCTCCTGGCCAAGGTTTTCATGGGTGATTTTTCAAAACTGGGGAATATGTTCATACAGGGCAGGAGAGAGAAGAAGATCTCACAGCAGGACTGTGGTTCAGAAGAAAAGGGGGCAATAGGGGTGAGAATGGCTCCTTGTTGAAGAAAGCCTGACTATAAACTGCTCTGTGGGAGCAACTGTACCTTGCTGCCTCTATCTCCACCTTCCTATGACTGCCAATGTTATAGACCCACACATACCACCCAATCTTGGATCAGGAACCAAACCACAGTACACCCCTCAGAGTTGGCGGTGTTTACTATAGTGAAGGCCACTACACAGAGGGTTGTGGTGAGGACAGAGGAGGCCCAGTATGGAAAGGGCTCAGCATTGAGTAGGAAACATAAAAAATAGGCATTTACTTGTGCTTCTATTGTCCCTGCAAGGGCTTCCAGATTCCACAGCCCAGGCCTCTGTGGCTTTCCCTAGAGTGTTGTCAGGGGTCTACATTCCACTGCTACCTGGCAGCCTTCCTATGGACTTCCTGTGGACTTCCTCAGGGATGGAGGTAGCATAGGTTTTAAGAACCCAGTACATGCCTGCACCCAAGTTGCTGAAAAGATAGTACAGTCAGTAGAAAACTTTTCTTATACCAGGCTAACCCAAGTTCTGTCCTTGGCATCCCATATGGCTTCCTGAGCGGCATGGAGTGATTCCCAAACAGAGTCATAAGTAAACCCTGAGCACAGCCAGGTATGACTCCCAAACAAAACAAAACAAAAACAAATCATCCTCACCCTTGTCCCAGCATCACCAAGGGTAACCCCAGAGACATAGGTAACCCCAACACTGCAGGCCCTGAGTAGATTTACATTCTCAGGCCCTTGCACTGAACGGTCAGCCTGGTTGGCCAAGAATCACCAGGCGCACAAGGATTTCTTGAGCACAGCTTGGAAGAGCCTTTTCTCTTCCCCAAACAAACCAGTACCCTTCAGTGTCTTAATTTCTTCCCTCTGCCCTCCACTTCCAATGGGGCAGGAATCAGAGCACAGCTTAGCTGGGTCCCTGTCTGGATAAAGTGAAGACCTTGAAGGAGGGGCCTCCTGAGAAGGACCTCTAGGGGGAAGAACACTTCCAGGTCAAGTGGCCACTGGAGGGTTCAGTTCCTTGCAGCTTGTTTTGCTGTCCACAGAGGGCACTACTGGCTCCCTGCATCCATAAGAGACAGTTCTGGGGACAGCCCAGAACTTCAGGCAGTGGGCTTCAGCCTGGCTAGTGTGCGAACCAGGAGCAAACTCTTCTGGGGAACACCAGCATGAGAGAGGCAGACTAGTGGCTTTGATCTGCCCTGCTGGGCAGCAGCTCATCACCTTGGAGGCGGAAGGACTCCATTTTATCCCAACCCCTCTCCCCAACATCCCAAAGTGGCCCCCTGGTTCCCTGGCTTTAGCAGGAATGAAAGCGATTTGGAGAGACTCAAGGACACAGAATAATAGCAGCCACTTACTGATATCAACTAGACACCAGGCACCGTCCTGAGTACTTCGTAAATATTTGTTCAGTTCTTCATCGAAACCACCCTTTGTGAAGGGTTCTGAGGACCACCACTGAGCCCCAAGGAGCCTCCAGTGCAGAGACTGGCTTAAGGTCACCTCGCAGTGGTAGCAGAGCTGGGGCTGGCTCTCAGGCTGCCTCACATCAAAGTCATTGGCTCTGACTCCCTGGAGGGCCCTGCCTGTGACTGTCCCCTTGAAAAGAGATTTGCATCAATGATTGTGGAATCAGACGTCTCTCTAAAAATAAAAATAAAGGCCAGTCCCCACCACATGCAGAAAAGATCAAAGAATCTTGTGTGTTTGATTAGAGAAGGAACAGAAAAGAGGCCAAGGTCACTGGCTTTGAGCTCTGAGGGGCAGGAAGGACATTTTTCTGGGTGATTCAAAGGTCCTGTTGGGAAGAACAAACTGGAGAACTGAGGGAAGACCATGATGAACTGCCCCCCATACACAACCACACACACACACACACACACACACACACACACACACACACACACACACAGCCAATATCTCCCTCCATGTAGAGGAAACTACTTGGCATGTTTCTTTGCAGCTGAGCAAATATTTCTTTGCAGGCTGGAGTCTACCTCTGTTTCACTCAGCTCTGCTGGGTGTCAGTGCGATGGTCTGAGATGTGGGGCAGGGTCAGCTCAAGCTCAGCCTTCCTGACCCAATGGCGTGGCTGACATCCCTTACCCTGGCTGGCCACATTAGGTTCTCCTCTCCTGCCCTTGTTCCATGTGTCTGCTGAGTGTTGTTTCTAAGACTGTGCATTCACCAGGTCACCTTGGGCTCAGATCCTTCCTTCAATGCTCTGTCCTGTCCTCAGGATAACACCCCCCCCCACCGTCCTTTGTGTTTGGACCCTGCTTTCCTCTTAGTCTCACTTTCATCCCTGACCTCTACCCTTCACAACTCCTAACCTGTATTTCTCATCTCCTGAGTAACATGCTATTTATTCCCAATGCACCAAACTGTTCCCAGAGTCTGCTCTCATTCTGCTGGGATGATCCTTGTACCTGGCACATCCCACTCCTACCCCATGTCCCCTTTACAATCCCATCCAGACACTAGCACCTCAGAGAAACTTCCCAGCCTCCATAAATGAAGTCATCTGGCCTTGTCTGGGCCCCACAGAAGGAGGTGTGTAAGGAGGACCCTTAGGGAGTACTCATTCTGTACAAGACCCAACCCTAGCTGGCCAAGTTCTCACCACCTTTATTGGCATTTTATCACCTTAATTTCCAAGCAAATAAGCATGGCAAAGAGGGGCTAAATACTTTATTCTAAGTCACACAGCCAGCAAATAGCAAAGCCAGGATGGGGACTTACTCTCTATGACTCCCTAATTGGTGCTCCCTGTTATTGGTATGGATATGTGTTTCTTTTTTGTTTTGTTTTGTTTTGTTTTGTTTTTGGGCCACACCCGGTAATGCTCAGGGGTTACTCCTGGCTATGTGCTCAGAAGTCACTCCTGGCTATGGGATGCTGGGGGATCAAACGGCGGTCGGTCCTAGGCTAGTGCTAGCAAGGCAGATACCTTACCTCTAGTGCCCCAGATATGTGTTTCTAAACAAAGCCTCTGTATAAATGACAACAAAGAATAAGAAAAGGCAAAAATGATCTTGCCCTGTTCCTTGGCATGGGCACCACCTCACAAAATTTCCAAGCAGTGTTGAGAGCACTAGCATTGAGACCTAAAATTCACACTGGTCCCTTAGCAGCTGCATAAATTTAAGAATAAGTACTGCTGAGTTGGAAGGGTGGGGGTAATAGTAGTAGCACCTTGAAGGGCTGCTGTAAGAATTTAGTGTGACTATGTTTGGCTCAGCCACACACAGCACTGTGGCAGTGATATCACACATCTATTCTCTACCCACCCACCTCAGATAATGTCTCCATACTCATTAAGTTGGGAATTCCTCTCCTGCATTCACCCTCTCTGCTTTCCTCATGGTGTTTGACAGTTAAGTGTTTGTCTTTCTCCTTGTTCACCCCATACCTCTGCCTTTACAAGGACACATTTACACATCAGCTTGTCTCAGCTTCTTGGCAATGAGGAGGTAGGTAGAGCATCCTCCACCCCATCCCACCAGCACTGAGCACGCACACATCAAGGGGTGAACTGGGATTTAATAGTGATGATTCTAGATGAGGAAATGGGAACCCAGCAAGGGAGAGACAAGAATGAGAGTCTTAAACTTCCCACAAATAACAAATGAAGTCTTTAGTCCTGATGATCCTATAGTGTCAGTCACTCAGGAGTGGGTACAGGTGGAACTTTCCTCACCTCCAACCAGAACTACTTAGTCAATGGAATCTAGACAGAGAGGGCAAAGGCAAGTTTTGATGAAAACAAGGAGCAGTATCACTCTCCACATTAGACTTTGGTAGCAAGACTGGGACTGAAGCTATAATACAGCAAGCACTATTGCACATGACTGACCCAGATTCAATCCCAGTATCCCATATGGTCTTAAGCCCTGGCAGGAGTAATTCCTGACTGTAGAGCCAGGAGTAAGCCCTGAGCACTGCTAGTTATGGCTCAAAAATCAAATAAATAGAGCAGTAGGACAGTGCAAAGGTAGGAACTGGAACTCCATATTCAACTGTGCCTCAAATCCCAGCAACCTTTGAGGTATCTTTACAGAATACTATACTGCTGAGGAATGCTGTTTGAAAACCACTATTGTCTGGTAATGTGGGGGCACCTCAGAATATGCTCATACCCTAGTTTTCATCACAGGACTCCTACATAAGTTTTTTTTTTGTTTTTGTTTTTACATAAGGCATATAGGGCATTACTCCTATGTGATTCCACAGTCGTAGATATGCCTATCCAGGTCTACCTTGGGGTTCCTTGGCCTTGTGCATCATGATAACTAAAGGTACCAGAAATATCAGGGAGCAAGAAATGCTGGGGAAGACATAGGGAAGCTTCCACAGAGCCTAGAATATGCTGAATGCTGACTAATTAGCTCTGGCTGACACAAGCAGAGATAAAACTAGAAGAAGGTGGGGGACTCTGAAGGGACAGGAAATGTGAATGAGTTCAAGAGTGGCAGGTCCTGAGTAAGTGAACTCAGGAGAACTGGACATAAGGGAGCAGGAGCACTGGTCTGACCCCAGTGCTTGGCCCAGAGTGATGCTCTTAGGAAACCCACAGCAGAAAATCTATGGGCACTGGCCATGCAGCAAGCAAGACTGGGCAGCTTCACTCCAACCATGATGGAAATCTAGAAGCTCCTTATTTTCAGCTGGGGGCAGTCTGGACACAGGCCAGTGGCAGGGGCAGGGGGATACTAGACTCAGGTGGGAGGAGAGGTCTGAGGCCCTGTCTTCTGGGAGATGTGGACAGCACCTGGATTAACACCCATCACCCAGATGACAGAAGACAGGAACACTCATCCCAAGGACTGTAGAGGCTGTGCCAGCAGCCAATTCCCAGATGTCTGCTGCAGCCACAGGGGCATGTGGACAGGGGCAGGCCAGGTGGAACCCCATTTCACACACAAGGACTGTGCAGGTGTGAGAGGGATATAGCCTGTGGGGTGGGGTGGCAGGAATGAGGGGATCACCCTAATCACTGTGCTATGTCCCTTCTCTTTACTCCAGCATTATGGCTGTGATACTCAGACACTCTGAGGCTCCGAGTTCTCCTTTAAGAGAAGCCTTGACTCCAGTTTTCCAGAGCAGAGTTGGGGGAGCCCCACACAACTCCTGAGAGTCTCACTGGGACTATTCAGAGTCCAAGATCCCAAGACTTTCAGCCAGGAGTCTGTAGAGGAACAGGTCCCCGAACCATCTAGCTAGTTTGGTCAGCACTGTCCCTCCTTCCATCTCATCTCTCAGCCTCAGACCAAATACCATTTGTCCTGGAGCCAAATGCATGTCCAAGGCCCAAAATGTGGTCCGTGGGCTGTGTGTGGTAAAACAAGCTGGACTTGGCAGGGGGACATAATGGAGGGACTTGGCAAAACACTAAACAGGGTTGCTATGTACAGTTGTTCAGCTCATGCACTGAACAAGCACACCCAGAGGGCTGCATTTTTCTAGAGTACACAAAGGGCTCCCGTGGACTGGCAGAGGTCCTGATCATCTATCTGAGTTTTTTCTTCTGCAATGACTATCCATAATCCCCCCACAAGATATTATCATAACCTAGGTTAATTCACCTAATGATTATATTTAATGAATTATTACTATTCCTGCAAAATCTGGTTCTATGAGCACTTAAAGGTAGATGTGAACTCTCATAGGATTAAATAAACACTGCAACTGTGTCTCATTTTATTCATTGAATAAAGTAGGAAAGACAAATCTGGGCATCAATATCAGAATTTCCATTCCTCTGTTGCCATTAGACAGTACTAATCAATGTGATCCATAATCTGGAAGTCATTTTTGGCCTAGGTGCTAAAGAAACAAGAATATGGATGTATAAGTTGTATTTTCCTGCTATATACCTGGGGAGATCAATAATACCTCGTTGTTAATACTGTCTGGAGCCAATGGAGGAGTAAAGGAAGGAAGCTTGAAGGGGTGTCCCTGATTCCCAGCTACTCCCCAAGCATCACAGGGTCACCTGCACAGATAAGTTCTTCCTGCAGTGCTTGTGGTGGAGAATCTCACTATTTCTGAGGATCATAACACAACCCAAGAGAATTTCTCCTGTGGACCCTCAGCCAGGGCCATGTGGTAAGTCAGAATCACCTCAAAGGCAGTCTGGAATAAACATGAGGCAGGTGTGTGCATGTGACACCTGGAAAACAAGACTAGAGTATCCAAGCAAGCAGAGCCCAAGGAGGGTCCAGATGGCTGGCAAACCTCCTCTGAATCACTTAGATTGGGGAGCAAGCCTTCAGCTGGAACCTCACACCTTCCCAAATTGAGGCAAGATGCAGAGTTGGAGAGGAGCTGCCCTTAACTCTGGGAGTATTTCTTCATTGCCTGTCTATGCCTTCCTGGAAAGTACTTAGCTCTCAGCAGCACTTCCCTTTCAGGATACCTGAGAAATGCGTCCAATGGAAGACTTTGGGCTGCCTGAGGAAACCCCTCAACAAATGCAAGTGCCTTCAGGGACACTTCAGGGACACAAGAAGATGGTCCAAAGTCTGGAGTGTTGGGGTCTGAGAGTCTGGAGGGGGCATCTTAGCAGACCAAGAACTGGCTCTCCCATTCTCCATTTCACAGGGGCTGACAGCAAGAATTACAGCATCAGCAAACCTTAGTTGAGATCCTGACCTGTGCTTGCTGTAATGATGGGGAAGTCTGATGACCTCCTGTGAGCCATGGTTTTTCGTCTGCCAATGCCAATCTACCTGACCCCTCTCTGTGCTGTGAACAGGATAAAAATGAGATCAGGAAGCTCATATTCAAAGTCCACAGTTCGTTGGCCATGCTATTACCCTTCCAGGGAATGGCGACTTGGACTGGAGCTGGACCAAGCTAATGTTTAATCCTGGCTCTAATGTGTTTGATGCACTAAGGTCCCATGCCTCAGTTTATGCATCTGTTCAATGCAACACAGGGCCATTCATTCCGAAGGCCTACAGCCTGGAAGGCATTCAGTCCAGTTTGGACCCTCAGAAGCAGTGAAGCCAAGGTAGTCTGTCTCTTGGTTGGAGAGAGGCCTCAGAGCTAGCCAGCAGCCCCCCAACTCCAACCCCCAGGTCTGTTTGGGAGAATGTGGAGGAGGGAAGTCCAGGGAGAGGGCCCTGGAGCTGGGAGGAACAGCCCTGGCGGGCAGGCAGCAGCAGTGACCCAGGAGGGAGGGAGAGCTTGGCTCCAAGCTCATCACTCAGCCAGCTGTCTCTCCCCGGCCCGGAACCCCAGCGGCCTGTCCTCCCCACTTCCTGCGTGCTGGGTCAATATTGTGATTGCGTGGTGCAGCCCGCCTGGGACGGCCTGGCCCTGCACATCAGCTGGGGTCATGGAGCTGTGGGGAGACAGGGGTAGGAAGAGGTCACGCGCTGCCTGGAGATGACTCAGGCCCTGCAGGGCAGAGAGCCAGGAGCCCCAAGGCCGCCTCACCTCCACCATCCCCTCCCAATCCATGAGCAAGAGGGGGCTGGAGGCCCAGGAACCCAACTGTGTAAGGCCCATCCATCTGCCCATTAAGTGGAGGAGTCCACTGAGAGGTGGGAGCCATGGCTTGCCCAAGCTCATATGGTGAGTGCTTGGCTAAGAGAGAACCTACATCTCATCTCCAACTCCAATCCACACTGGACCTTGTCTCCTAGGCCAATTCCTCCTCCCCGTCGTCACTCCCGAATTTTCTCCTCCTACTATAAGTGGGTCAGACGAGAGAGCAGGACTGACTGACAAGGAACTCTAAGCTTTCAGGGGTACAGGTCACCCCCACATAATGGGTGAAGGAGAGGCAGAGGAAAGGGGAGCTGGGTTTGCTTCAGCCTGCTGAGTCATGACAAGAGAAGTGGCTGCTTCTTCCTGGGGCTGCCCTCTGTGTCCCAGACTCTTCTGTCTCCCATGCCTCACCTCTGCCATCTCCCTCAAAACAGGGTGGATTCACCCTTTGTACCCCATGGTGGATTCACCTCGGATCCCCAGGCAGTCTTGTATAAAAGCAGCCTCAGTTCTTCAGCTGACTTTGGCTAAGTAAAGGAATACTTTACGGGGGAATTAGAGATCTGTTGTCCTGCTATTTCTCCATGACATGTGACCCCCAAACTAGCCTACCAGTGTCACTTCACCCAGATCCTCTTCTTAGTCTTCATCTGGCCACCACCTTCTCTTCCTTCACTGTCACTTCCTCTTGGAAACTCTCCCCATCAATGCCAAAATTAGCATTAGCAAATAGCACCTGAAGCACCCAGGTAAAGCTGTATCCCATTTCACTGTCTTCCCATCTCAACTGAACAAGGTTTGAGTCCCTATCTGTGAGGGAGACAAAAGGTACTTTTTTCTTCTTTTCTTTCTTTCTTTCTTTCTTTCTTTCTTTCTTTCTTTCTTTCTTTCTTTCTTTCTTTCTTTCTTTCTTTCTTTCTTTCTTTCTTTCTTTCTTCTTTTTTCTCTTTTCTTTCTTTTTCTTTCTTTTTTTTTTTCTTTCTTTTTTCTTTCTTCTTCTTTCTTCTCTTTCTCTTTCTTTCTTTCTTTCTTTTCTTTCTTTCTTTCTTCTTTCTTTTTCTTTCTTTTCTTTCTTTCTTTCTTTCTTTCTTTCTTTCTTTTTTCTTTCTTTCTTTCTTTCTTTCTTTCTTTTTTCTTTCTTTCTCTTTCTTTCTTTCTCTTTATGTCTTTCTTCTTTCTTTCTTTCTCTTTATGTCTTTCTTTCATTCTTTCTTTCTCTTTTTCTTTCTTTCTTTCTTTCTCTTTCTGTCTGTCTTTCTTTCTCTTTCTTTCTCTCTTTCTTCTTTCTTTCTCTTTCTTTCTCTCTTTCTTTCTTTCTTTCTCTCTCCCTCCCTTCCTTCCTTCCTTCCTTCCTTCGTTTTTCTTTTTCTTTTTTTTGATTTTTGGGCCACACCTAGTGGTGTTCAGGGATTACTCCTGGCTATGCACTCAGAAATCTCTCCTGGCTTGGGGGACCATATGAGACACCAGGGAATCAAACCACGATCTGTCCTAGGTTAGTACGTGCAAGGCATCACTCCAGCCCCATGGGGGTACTTATTTTTATCACTGTTATGAATGAATTTCTCCTGGAACCTAGCCTTTACTGGGATTCAGACAATGAAAACAGATGGTAACAGGGTGATGGTCATGGTGGCAGAATGGAGATTTTGTTCTTTTTTATCCTGTAGCAATCATAGACCATCCTCTGTCCAATATCAGCATTCTCAGCTCCTTTGAGAACTCATGACTGTGAATCACTCTACCTCCATGACCACTCAACAGAACCCAAACTAAAGCAGAATCTAGAGATTTGCATATCCAAAGACTTGCTTTTCTCTAGAAGCACAGTGTTTGGTTCAGGAATGGACAAGTGACCCAAAGAAAGTCAAAGTCCTTCCTGAGATTAACATAGATGAGGAGCAGGGGCAAAAGGCAACCTTGTTTTGGATTGGAGTTCAAAACTTGACTGCAGCTAATCAAGTTTCTTATAGATGGTGGTGAAAGAGGCCAACACCAAAGGGAAGCAGAGAAAGCAGAAGTGAATGGCCACATACAGAACATTGGTGGTCCCGAGCCTGATTCCAGCCTACCATGCCCTCTTCAACTAACTTCCATCAAGCTCCCTCTTTCTACTCAAACAGATTATGTGTGTGCCTGTCGCTTAAATTGGAATGTGTTCTGATCACATTAAACTAAGTGAGGGATGAAGAGATAGTACAGAGATGCATCTACTCCAGTTCCATCTCTGGCACTACATAGTCCTTCAATGGGCACCCCTCTATTTTTTTTAAGAGAAAATACACCCAGAAGTACTCAATCTAGAGGTGGTCTGTGTGTGGACTGGAGATGAAAAAATAGACCAGATGTCTCAAAACCCTTTCACACATGAGCTGGCCAGTTTGGCCTGGTGATGCTGTGTAGGTACTAAGAGTCCCCTCTGCATGCTCCATCCACCCTTGGTCTCTGTCTCCTTTCCTATGAGTACCAAACACATAGTATGAGCCAAGAAAATGCACATGGGGGGCTCTTTCTTCCTGCTGCCTAATCAGTCTATCTGAATGCAGACTGCTGATTCTCCTCCCTCTCAAATCACCACAGCCAATGCTGGTGCAGGAGAACCAGCCTTTCTCCTCACTATTTCCCAGCACCATTCCTGTTATTCATGTCCTCCCTTCACAAAAGAAGTCCATGATCCAAGAAAACAAATATGAGGGGACAGAGACATAGTACAGAGGTTAAGGTACTTACCTAGCACACAGCTGTGGCCTAGATTCTGGTTCAAATTTTGGCACTGCAGGAATGTTAACGTCACCAGGAATGTTCTCTGAGCACCCTCTTTGTATGGCAAAGAGAGAGAGAGAGAGAGAGAGAGAAACACCAGATCACTCTTTCTCATACACATATATACACATACATACTTACACATATGTCCTTATACACACAGAGCAGTAGCTCACCATAATTTAGAAAAATGTTCAAACTTTTGACCAAGACAGTTGTATGCTGTGTTGTTTTCTTTGTTTTGTTTTGAGTCAGACCTGGCAGTGTTCAGAACTTACTACTAGCTCTGCATCCAGGGATCACTCCTGATGGGTTTGGGAGGCTAAATGGAGTGTTAGAAATCAAACCTGAGTCGGTCACATGTAAGGAAAGAATATTTCATGTTGTACTGTCTCTGGCCCCTCAGCTATGTTTTTAATTGTGAATACATGTGGCATGAAATAGATCATAGTGACAGTTTTTTAATGGCAGTGTTCATGAATGTTTAGGTTTATTTAGTCTGCCTAGCACCCAGCTCCAGAACTTTCAGACTTTGCAGCCAAGTTCTATGCCTATAAAACAGCACCTCTCCGCTTTCCACCCTACCCATGATGACCATAAGTCCCTGTTCTTTAGGTAAAAACTGAACACTTTGAGGCACCTCCTGTAAGTGAAATCATGAGAGTTTGACTTCTGTGGCTGGCTGCTTGATTCAGCCCATTGTCTTTAGGTCCTCCCCACTGTGGCATGAGAACACAGTGAATAATTTTCCACATTATAAAGTTACTTGTTCATCAATTGATGCACATAGGACAGCGTCAACTTTGGCTCTGAAAACTAATGATGCTAAGAATATGGGCTTACAACTCTATCTTTTCTAGACCCTGGTTTCATCTCGTTTTAAATACCCCAGACAGGAGATGGCTGGACCTATGGATGGTCCTGTTTTTAGGCTCTAGGGAGCTACTGACTGGATCCTAGAGAGGGTGGGCCATGCTGAGTTCCCACTAACAGAGCACACAAGATCATTGCTCTTCAGCATGCCCATGAGAGCAGGTTTTTGGTTTCCTTGTGGCAGTTAGAAGAGCTTAAAAAGACACAGAGCAATGGTGTGTGGTCCTCCTGGAAACTACAGGACATTTGTTCTCCCTCTTGGTCAGTGTCATGTTCCCATGTTGCTTTGTGACAAGTACAAAAACACTTGCCAGGGCACATGTTACAGCCCAGACTGAGACCCAGCCCTGCTCACCATTTCTGCTCTGGGCTTCTACAAAGACACCCCCCTCAGTCTCCCCTCCATCTTGCCCTGGCCCTTCTTTCTACCCTTCTTTCTCTTCTCCTAGACCTCCCTCATTATTCTCATCCTCCTAGCATGCCATTCCTGGCTCAGGCCACATAGTACTGTTCCCCCAGTCCTGCCCTCATGCTCTGTCATTCCACCGACTATACTGTCCCTCACCACCTGCGATAACAACCTCATGTGCTCATTGTCTTCCAGGAGGAGTTCAGGTTCCTGGCACACTAACCTTGGCTGACCTTGTCTTTCTCCTTGCCATCTGTAAGCAGGGCCTGGCAGTTCAAAGGCACTCAGTGAATGTCTGCATGAGATCTAGTGTCTGAGCTGGAAAGGGCCTTTGCCCTCACCTTGCCACTGTTCCATTTGCAGAGGAAGATCAGGAAAGGGGAGGGATTTGACTGAGTTCACCTAAGGTCTAAGCCAAATTCATTCTCCAGTTGGTAAGCCCAGCCAGCTTTCTTCTGCCCTCACAGCTGGAGGATTTGTGGGATCAAGAGACCACTGACCATGGGCACTACCTCTGGACCCTTCACATGATGAGCAACGCAGCATCCTAGATTGGTGGGTGCCCCGTCTTGTTGTCTGTTCTCTCTCTGCTCAGCAGAAGAAAAGGTCCACTTATTTGGAGGCCAGAAGCGATGGGTGGGTGGTGTCTCTACACCAAAGAGCCATAGCAGTTCAGGGAGAGATTAACAGCAGGTTCACAGTTTACAGCATAGGACCATGCTGCCATAGACCCACCAAGCTCCAAGCTAAGCTGATAACAGGACTTATGGTAGTACATGTTCCCTCCCCACCTGTCTCCTCTATCTGTTCTAAGGGAAGGGATCTAGACTTGATGCATCACCTAAAGTGTTTCGAACCTGCCCTTGACAAAGGCCCCAGCTGCCTGCATAGCTTCGCCAAATCCGCTCTGACTCCAGCCTGGCCACTAAACCTACAGCCTCTTTGTGGGAGGAGTCTCAACCAGAGTGAGCCCACCATGGGCAGGAAGGTATTTCTCCTGTCTGGCCACTCCCTGTAGTGAGGCTGGCCAGCTTCCACTCCATGGGGAGTCAGACCCACACCCAGTTCTTCCTGTGCTGTGCAGGGGGTAGATTGTACTGGATAATGCGTGAGTAAGAGCCCGTGACTGTGACCCTGACCATGGCTGTGACCCAGGATCCACTGAGTCACCATTCCTCTCCAACAGTTGGAAACATTGCTGGCTGCTATCCTCACTCCCAAATCTTACCCCACCTTCCATTGGAAGTTCCTCCCCTTTCCGTCTCCAGAAGATTGGCCCTAGGCTCGATGGCCAGTGTGTCCAGGGAGACAGAGAAACATACACAGTGTATGGGTATGAATGATGAGCCCCATCTCTGGATGGGCTCAGCTCCCAGAACCCCCTAGGCAAGTAACAAATGGAATCCAGGCAGAACGGTTGCCACTCTTTACCTCCTGCTAACATCTCAGCAAACTGAGGCAAAGGCTAATGATTTTGGTGACATTGCAAAGTCAAAAGGAGCTGGGCTGACAGCCTGGAGCCAAGAAGAAGAAGAGGCGGTCAAAAGTCAGGGAGGCTTGACTCCAACACATGAAAAGTGGTTGATGCTTCATTGTCACCTTCTCCTTTCACAGCCACCCCCATCCCAAAACAGCCTCCCCTGCCTGTTCTCTGAGCCTCCAAGCAGTTGGTGTTGGCCATCAGAGATGACAGGTTAGAGAAATGAGCTGCACTATCTAGAACTGCTTGGTTAGGTGGACTGAAGTGTGTCGAATTAATCCAAACATCCCTGGAAAAGGAAGGGTAAGGGATACAGTCCCTCCAACACACTCATGTACACAAACAAAACCAAATCACCATCCAAAGGCCAGCGTTCAACATGCTGGAACAGCAGATGCCTGTACTGGGAATCCCCAGCCCTCCAATGCCACAAACTGGGGAGCACTCCTGAATACCAACACAGCACTGGCCTGGAAGTGATGCTGACATAGGTTTGCCACCTCTCCAAATGTATTTACTCTCGGATGGGTAGTCACCAAACCTCTGTACTATAAGACAGCCAGAAAGCAAGCAGAACCTCAGCACCCAGCCACAGGGCCCCTGCCTCTTAGTCTTTGCATGCCTAGAAAACTCCTGCTCCCCTCCTCAAAGCCCTACTACAATGTTTTCTCTCCAACACAAAACCTTCCTGAGTGCTCTTTCCCAGTGCTCTTCTAGTATCCCTAGACTTTGGTTGTAGAAGAAAGAAAAAGGGAGGCAAAGGTGGAAGTAAGCAGCCCCCTAAACTCAAAGAGGGAAAGAGTCTGGCTGGTCTCTGTCCATTTACAGATGAAGAAATAGATTCCAGGAACTTTAGGTTAATCCCTGGATCTGGACCCAGCACAGGCAGGGACACAGGGCAATGCTCAGTGCCCGCAGTCAGGGTTCCCATGTGATGCCCTCCTCAGGGCCTAGGTGGCGATGTGTACACTCGGCTCCCTAGGCCTGCAGCCCTGGTATGTCCACACTGCTGGTAGGACATCATGCCAGGAAAGGTGAGACTCTTCCTCTCTCCCTGATCTGCCTGGCAAAGTAGCCCATCCCACTGACCAGAGCCCTTTGCATGGCCAGCTTCACAATAGGGCCTCCACAAAATTTCCTCAAAATTGTCATGGGAGAGAGTGAGGAAGAGGAGTTGAGGGCCTGCTCAAGTCCTTGGGCATGCCAGGAAGCCCCACTCACACAGGCATGGGGGATGGTATACGGGGGTACCAAATATAAGCCCCTGACTGATGTCCATGTGGCTTCCCCACACTTCCATTTACAAAGCCCTCAACATCTGTTCAGAACTTCCAATACTTCAGCCCTCTGTACCACCAAATGGGAGCGAGAGATGGAAAGAGTGGAGAGTCCTATCTAAAGTGGGCCACAAGTCAGTGAGAACTGGGCGACAGCCTGGGTTTCCTGATTGGAATTTCCAGTACGAATTGAAGCTCTTTCTGCAGGGCCCCGAGGGCAGCTGGAAAAAATGCGGTCTAACCAGTTATCTGATGTAGTAATAATAAAAATAACAACAATTCCCATTTCTGTCTAGTTTGCAGACTTTCACCTGTATTACCTCACTTGTTTCACACTTGCCCAGAGGGGCTGCTTACCATGGGCCTCCCTTTACCATGCTTCCCTTTGGTCCGCTGCCTGTTCTTTACTAAGGTCTGAAAGGGGGTGAGGGACATGGGTAGGACTGAAGTTCAGTGGGGTAGGGCAGTCAAGGTATTACAGGGCCCCAGACTTAAACACACACACATACACACACACACAACACACACTTCTGACCAAGGGGGGCTCTGTCCCTCACCTTCCTCTTCCTTCCCAATTGCAATCCTGAGAGAGCCATCTGGGCCTCATAAACAGACCATTACGTTGGGTGCCCACCCATAAGCAAGTTCCATTCCCCATCCTGGACTCAGTTTCCCCCATCTATTTGACGTATTAGTTAGGCTTTGATCTTAGCTCTTCTCCAAGTTTGGCATCTCTATGAGAAAGAACAAGACAATAGCAGGAGAAAGAAAAGAAAAAGACAGATGGAATTCAGAAAGCTCCAGGCAGGCACCAACTGCCAGCTTCTGAGCTGGTTGCAACAGGACAGTTAAAGGCAACCATGATAGGGAGACTCAGGGGCAATGGCTGTACCCTCCCACCTTCCTGTGCTTCAGTTTATCTGTCCAGCAAGGACAGTCAACCTTCCTCACCAGGCTGGAGAGAGAGCAAAGTGCAAATGTGTCTGCAATGTACTTAACAGACCCCTCAGAGCACTCAATATGGTCATCATTGTTGTGGAAGGGTCTAGTATACAGCCTTATCAGGAGGAAGCAACCGCCACACCCCTCTCATGCTTCCTTCTTGTAGTATCTGACAAGATCCTACATTTACCATCAGCTGAGCATATACACAGTAACTCTCTGGCAGATTCTATGAGCACTGACCATATATGCCTGATCCCAAACTCACTTTCTGAACTCACTTATTCCTCATCAATAGCTCAGTGAAGGGGCAAAGACATGAAGGAAGATACTGAAGCACAGAAAAGCCACATCCCAGACCATCTTAAAGCCTCCTGGCCTGCTTACAGCCCACCCAGGGAGAGAAAACACTTGCATTCACTGAGGAGCTACTGCTTGCCAAGTAGCTTTCTAACTGCTTCCCCAACTTTGCTCCTTCTCCCCACAATGCACTGAGGCAGTCCTCCCACTGTGTCGTGTCACAGATGAGACACGGAGAAAGCTGAAAACACTCATTCATTCATTCATTCATTATTTATATATATTTATTCATTCATGGAGCAAATGGCTGAGGTATGATTTGAACTGGCATCTGGATAAGTCCTCTACCTGGTTCTTGTAACCTGACTAGGCCTTGCCTAAAGTCTGGCCCTCCCATGGACCCTCAGCAGCTCTCGGTGGTATGGACCAGATCTCCACAATTCCAGCAGGTTTGAGGGAGACAGTGCTCAGCTTGGGTGCCCTCAGGTCTCTGGGAGTCTCAGTAGAAGCAAAACCAGACTCTAGCAGCATAGGCCCCACACTCCCACAGCCCACTTGGGTGTGGGCTGGGCTGGGAACAGGTGCAGACCCTGGCCCAGGACAAGGAGGCGGGGGGTGGAGGGGACCTATCAGCAACCAGAGCCTCCAGGGAACAAGAAGAAACACAGCCTGCAGCCCCTCGGTCCTGGCAGGAGATTAACCAAACAAATACCTGAGCAATCTCCATTCTAGCACTAGGGCGGGCAGTGGGTGTCAGCACACGAGGGGGGTGGGAAGGAGACGTTTTACCACCTAAATAACTTTCCCTCTGTTTAGTTTCACCCGAATGTACACTCAAGTGCACTTTCACTCACTCTACTTTACATTTTTATTTTATTTTTACAAATGCTCAAACTTTCCTGCCACAAATTATTCTTGGCCAGGTTACAAGCAGAAAGGCTGTTTGGACCCTTTACTGGACAAAGAGAAAGCAAGGGGGTCCCGGGGGGTGTTCTCATGAAATATTTTGGTTGTGGGTTTGAGGCGCAATTTCTTCCCCCAAATTCTCCCATCTGTGACTTAGTCTGTGATCCTGGGCTTCTCGTACCCACAGTCACCCAGTGGCCCTCACCACCTCCTCACCCCAGAACCCACTGGCCTGGTTTCAAGGAGCCCATGTAGCACAGTGCAGTAAGAGCAAAGAAGCTTGGTTCTCTCATCACTGACCCAGGCCTCTCCATCACAGGGATCTTGCTCAAGGAGCTGAAGGGTTCCATTTGGAGGCTTAGAGCTCAGTGCCAAATGCCCCATCTTCAGGCAGATGGTGGAGTGAGTGAACCTGTGATGCCCAAAACCCAAAGAAGGGCCCCACAGATCTAACACTGGCCCCTCTAGTTCTACTCTGCTTGTATCCACCTTCCTGAGGCTGTTCCCTCCCCAGTCTTCCTCGTGAACGGGCAGCAATGCCACCTCCTGTGGCACCTCCTGCTTATCACCTGGGACTTGGCTCCACTGTCACCTCCTCAGCATGGTTTTCCTGATGCCTCATGCAAAGTGTAGGCATGGACCCATGGGGTCAAGCTCAGGGCTCTCACTCTCTCATACCACACAGAAATTGCATTCAGATGAGCTCCAGGCATTGCCCTTCTCAGCCCCAACATGGCAGGTGAAATGGCAGCCCCAATGCCACCTGGGGAACCAGGTAAATTTTTTTAGTCTATGTGTGAGTTTATAGAGCTCTGTGGCATCTATACACTTGCTTTATTGATTAGTAGCACAAGGCTACAATTTTCTTATCCCCTAATGGAAACCCTGCTGTGTCTTTCCAGCAATTATGATGAAAGTTAATGGTTAAAATTTATAGGGGATCTTTAAGGGATGCTTGGTAGTTAAAGGGGTGAGACTGGGGAATAGAGAGGTTCCCTCCTAGTACCCCATCTCTGTAAACCCTCATGAGATGAAAGCCATTAGCAATTTCTTGTTCATCCCTAGTATGAAAGGAGCGATTTACAGAGATCAGGGCATCTAGGAGGTGTGAGGTGGATCAATTTAAGGCAGGAGAGGGTCTCTGCATGAGACTAAGAAGGGAAATTTGGGGGCAGAGTATTAGTACAGCAGGAAGGGCACTTGCCCTGCACACAAACCACCTGTGATCAACCTCTGGCATCACATATGCTCCCCCAAGTCTCACCAGGAGTAATCCCTGAGTTCAGAGCCAGAAAGAAGCCCTAAGCTCTTCTGGGGATACCGGCCTCCCCCAATAAATAGAGGGAGCTGCATTGTAGAAACAGACAGATGAGACAGAATGGTTTTCCACTGAAGCCTGAGAAGAGACCCAGAAACACTGCACAGTCTTGTGACCTTGGGGACCAATGTCCTTCCTCAGATGACACAAAACCTGGAGCAGCGGGTGTAGATGGGTCAATTCAAATCCAATACATGAAGTGTCCAGGCAATTCGAGCCAGAGGTCATGGAAGAGTAAATTGATCAGCTAACAGGACCTCAGTCAAGGACCATGGACCACAGACCCGGACAGACAGAGGCTACATCCAGGACCATGCTCACTCCCCTCCCATCCCGTCATAGCTATGTGGTGGCCTGGTGGCACTGAGATGGCTCAAGCTCATGCTCTTTGCTCCTCTGGCCCCATCAGGTGATCCTAATTCCTGCCAACTGAGAGAGGACAGGTGCCACTGTCACCTGACTCACGGAAGCCCTGTCCCTGCCCTGCCCCAGGTCCACTGCCTCCCTCTCTCGGGCTGTGTTTCTGAGCCCCTGGCCTATCCTGGACACCCTGAGGCTGCCTATCTCCTGCCCAGACCTGCTGCTCCTGCAGACACAAGCCACTGGCTGCTCTTTCACACTAAGCACCTCCTCCTATATGTCCTCAGAGCTGAAAGGTGGCAGTGCCAGAGGTCAGCCCTGCTGCAGTGGATCCTCCCATTATTTTTCACCTGCCCACTCATGACTTGGGCACAGCCTGCAGGCCTGAGAGCTGATCTTCTTTAGCCCCAGGAAACAGAGCCAACCTTGAACTGGTTGGGGACACCCAAGTCTGTTACACACCTTAAGTGGGGTCCAGGCACTCTTAGTGGGGGTGATGAGAATCCTGGGAGGAAAGAGGACACTAGAAACAGGGGCACTGAGCCAGGAGGGTGCAGGCAGAAGCAAGCAGGAAGGGGCGTGTGAAGCCCAGACCCTGACCATATGCTCCAGAGCCTCCCAGCACCTGTGCGGAGGGGCCTGGCTGCTTCTGACGCAGATGGGAAACAGGGCCAGCAAGGCCATGCAAGCTAGAAAGAAGGTTCCATCCAGGTTCCCAAACCTGCCGCCAGGCACAGCTGCTGTTTCCCTGGCCAGGCCCCGCTGCACCCCCGGTATGGAGGAGGGAGTGTCCCCTGGGAAGTGAGGCGATCACACGGGAAGAGCCCATAAATCTTCTGCAGGGGCCTCCCCCTCTGCTTTCCATGCACCATGGAGCCTTCCCAGCAGGGTTCCATCCCCAGGAGAGCTGCCCCACCCACAGGGCTCCTGCAGGTCACAGGTTCTGATGTTAGAGAGTGACCTCCCCCTCACACACTGACTCTCCCATGCATGTATGTGGTCCCACCTGCACAATCATGTACAGGCAAGCATACTCCCCATTGTGACCCCTTCCAGCCTCCCTGATCAAACTAAGGCCATGTCAAGGAACAGGATGCCTTGGTCCTCATATGCTGCCAGTGGTCTCTACACAAGTTCTTCCTGAAAGCCAGAGTTGGACTAAAATGGGCTCCTGAAATGAGATGTTGAAATAAAAGAGGTGCTGGTCTGGGGAATAAGAAGCTGCAGTTGCCTTGCCCCTGGTAGAGCTTCCTGAACTCCTGGACCCATCTACCATTGATAGGGTGGGTACAAAGGAAGGGAGGGAGGGAGGGATGAGGGAGGAGGGGGGGCAGAAGGGAGGGGGAGGGAGGAAGAGGGAAGGAGAGAAAGGGGGGAGGGAAGGGGAGGGAGGGAAAGGAAGAAGGGAGGGATGAAGGAAGAGAGGGTGGAAGAAAGAGAGGGAAGAGAGAGAAGGGAAGGAGGGAGAGAAGGAAGGAAGGGAGGGGAAGAGGGAGGGAGGAAAGGAGGGGGAGAGAGAGGGAGGGAAGGAAGAAATGAAAGGAGGAAGGGGAGAAAGGAAGGGGAGAATGAAGAGAGGGAAGGAAGGGAGGGGAGGAGAAAGAGGGAGAGAGGGAAGAAAAGGAGAGGAGGAGAGAGAGGGAAGGGAGGGGAGGAGGTAGGGAAATGAAGGGAGAGGGAAGGAAGGGAGGGAGAGAAAGGAAGAGGGAAGGAAGGGAGGGAGGAAGAATGGGAGAGAAGAAGGAAGGGAGGGAGAGAGGGAAGGAGGGAAGAGGAAAGGAAGAAAGGAAAGAAGGAAGGAAAGGAGACAAGGAAGGAGGGAAGGGAGAGGGGGAGGAAAAGAAGGAAGGATAAAAGAAAGGAAGGAAAGAGAAAGAAAGAAAGAAAGAAAGAAAGAAAGAAAGAAAGAAAGAAAGAAAGAAAGAAAGAAAGAAGAAAGAAAGAAAGAAAGAAAGAAAGAAAGAAAGAAAGAAAGAAAGAAAGAAAGAAAGAAAGAAAGAAAGAAAGAAAGAAAGAAAGAAAGAAAGAAAGAAAAGGAGGGAGGGAAGGAGGGAGGGAAGGAGGGAGGAAGAACGAGAGGGAGGAAACATAAAGGAAAGAAAAAGGGAAAAAGGAATAGATGAAGAAATGAAGGAAGGGCAAGACTGACTAGCTGGCCAACAGTGGAAGAGATGAGAGGGAGATGTAAGTAGTACCACAAGAAAAGGGACATACACGAATGCAGACCTGAAGCTGAGCCACAGACATGAGCTCAGAGACAGGCCTATGAGACCACACACATGCACTGGAGCCAAACACATGGCTCAACAGAGGCCAACAGGCAGGGCACAAATGCACACAAGTACCTACTCACACATTGGTTCTCTCACACCCTTCCTTGCTCTGCACCCTGACCCCAAATACTGCACACCTCTCAGGAAGGGAAGAAGAGTTTTCCCAGGCACCTCGTTGAGCTAAACAGGTGATCTTTTTCTTCTGAAGGAGGCAGATTAGCTGCAGCCATCCTTTTGGGTACTCCTAGACCAGTGCCCCCAGAGCTGTGGCCCTGGCCTGAAGTTGGCCCCCAGTCTCTGTCAAGAGGTCAGCTGAGCCTCCCATCCAATTCCCCTCTCCTCCCTCTCAACCTGCTGAACTAAATCTTACTGGGCAAGTAACTTTCCAGTTATTTGTAACTTTCCAGTTATTTGGGGAACAGGATTATGTATGTGATTATGTATGTGACTTCCAGAAGAGGCTTGAGAGAGAGTGGAGGAGCAGTGGGAACCTTTTAGGTTGGAGCAGTCTCAGAGCTGCTTATTCTGCAAACAAGAGTCTCAACCCTCTCTTCTTTCCCCCATCTCAGTTTCCCCAAAACATCACATTTTCTTGACTCCCAGGTGTTTGTACCCACATGCTTTCTGCCTCAAGCACTCCCAGCCTCATCACTCCCCTAACCCCTACTTTACATATTTTGAAACCTCAGTCTGTATCTAATATATCATAGCTAGACCCCCATATCTTGCAACCCTGGAATCCTCAAGCAACACCAAGGGTGGGGGGATCTTTGTTGGCTCCTGAGTGTTGTCAGAGTGATCCTGGGGGTCCTGAACTACACCAGATACTCCTACCCAATTGGTGAAAAAAACAACAGGAATGTCCTCTGAGCCTCTGAGCACTGACTGAGGTGCATACAGAGACTGCACTAGGAACAGAAAGTCCTGGCTTGTTTCCCCCTTGCTTGTGGCCTTGAGCAAGTCATTTGCCCACTCTAGCCTATGTTTCTGCTGGTCTCCCCAAGGCCTCTGAGGATGAGAAGAGAGAGACAAAGGCTTTGAGGAAGTTGTTGACACAGTGTGAGGCAGATGCTACTTTAGGGGGGTACCCCAACAGTAGCAGAAGGGAAAAAGGGAGCCCAGTCACATTGTCCCCAGACCCAGACCCAAATCCACCCAGAAACACCACCCTCACCCTGGCCTGGCCCCACCTCAAACCAACATGGCCAGCCACAGTCCTTGCCATTCCCCATGGCCTTGACTGCATGATCACACAGAGACACATATTCTCACCATCACACTTAGGTTCACACACACTTTGCACATCCACACACAAACATACTCAGGTACAGACAACTACACATTATATCCACTCACATATACGCACACATTTACATAGACACACACAAGGACACATGCAGCTCAAACATTTATATACAGATATTCAGGTACACTTATCACATGCTTATACCTAGTCACATACACCCAGTTGTACACTTATACAGACACATGAATACATGAATACATTCACAGACATGATCACACAAGCTTATGCTTGGACACTTGCACACATTCATACACTCACACGCCATTCATACATTAACACACACTCTGGCACGCATACACACTCTGAAACATATAAACACCTGCTCACACACTCTATCTATCTATCTATCTATCTATCTATCTATCTATCTATCTATCTATCTCACAGAGAATTTTGTTCTCCAAAGTAGGCCTGTGTCTTGCCCCCTCTGTGTGTCTCCTCACTGGTCAGAGAAAAACATGTTCTGGAAGCTCCATGTTGGGAACTCAAGAAAGTCTTAGGATGAGTCTGGCCCCTCCCTTAGTCAATCCTGTCAATTCACCAGCTCTTGCCATCAAAGGAATGTGGAATTGGGCAAGACCAAGTGTCTAGTCTCAATGTCAGGGTTAAATCCTATGCACCATATGGTCCCCCAAACACCACCAACAGCAGCTCAGCTCCTAAGCACTAAGCTTGGAGAAGCTCCTAAGCACTGCAGAGTGTAGCCCCAAATCCCAAACTAACAGAACAACAAGGCTTAGAATAACAGCAGTGAGTAGTCCACATGAGGACTGGATGCTTGCAATGAACAGGGTCTCTCAGGTGCTCCGTGAGTCACTCCACTTGCTCTCCAGGAAATAGGCTCCATTTTCCCAGAATTCACAGAGCACGTCTAAAGTAGAAGAAACGCAAGATGTGGGCCGGGAAGGTGGCGCTACAGGTTAGGTGTCTGCCTTGCAAGCGGATGGACCTCGGTTCAATCCCCCGGTGTCCCATATGGTCCCCCCAAGCCAGGGGCGATTTCTGAGCGCATAGCCAGGAGTAACCCCTGAGCTTCAAACGGGTGTGGCCCAAAAACCAAAAAAAAAAAAAAAAAAAAAAAGAAACGCAAGATGTAATTGTCTCAGTTGTCTGGCCTATAAGGTGGGCATGGGTGCCATATATATCTTTTAAGCCCATCAGAAGGAACAGGGAGACCTGGGATTGTCCAGACCTGGCACTGGACAGGCACCCTCAGGCTGGCTAGCCCCTCATCTTCATCACTTCATGGCTACTGGAGGCCACTGTGTGGTCTCTCTAGGCTTGGGTTTAGAAGGAAGTTCACTAAACTTAAGCACCTCTCTGACTCAAAAATGTTTCCTGCATTGTCTTCTGGGCTTGTTATACTTGCATGGGGCTTGAGTCTATGCTCCTATTTTACAGGTAAGCAACTAGTAACTCCTCAAGATTACTCAGTCAAGCACAGAGACCCCAGGACAATTAAGTTTCTAAGACCTCTAAGCTAGTCAGGAAATCAAAGTGGTATTGAGAAAACCCAGAATGTGGCCAAATGCAAAACCAAAACAAAACAAAACACCTCAGCTCTCTTTCTAATTGATTAAATATCTTGATATCAAACTTGAATCATAAGGTACATAGAGGAAAACATAAACAATACCCTCCATGACATTGAAGCTAGAAGCATCTTTAAGAATGAAATGCCACTGACCTAGCAAGTGGAGACAAAGATAAACAAATGGAAGTACATTAAACTGAGAAGTTTCTGCACCTCAAAGGAAATGAAGACTAGAATACTAAGATAGACCACAGACTGGGGAAGTTATTTGCCCACCACTCATCTGACAAAGGTTTTATATCCAAGATCAATAAAGCACTGGTAGAACTCTACAAGAAAATATAAATCCAAACTTTTTCCATAAAATGGGAAGAAGAGATAACAAGCGCTTCCTTAAAGAAGAAATACAAATGATCTTAAGGCATATGAATAAAGTCTCTCTATCACTAGTCACCAGGGAAATGCAAAGCAAAGCAAGTAGATATCACACCACAGTAAGTGTCATTTATCAAAAAAAAAAAAAACAACCAGTGCTGGCATGAATGTGGAAATAAAAGTACCCTTTTTTTGTTAGGAATGTCGACTGGTTCAGCCTTTTTGGAAGACAATAAATATGGGAATTCCTCAAAAAAAAAAAAACAAAAAACTAGGAATTGAGCTTCCATATGACCCAGCAATTCCACTCCTGGGAAATACCACGGGCCAAAAGCACAAAGCGGAAAAGACATCTGTACTCCTATGCTTGTTGCAGCACTGTTCACCATAGCCAGAAACTGGAAATAACCCAAATGCTCATGAATAGATGACTGAATAAAGAAACGATGGCACATCTACACAATGGAATATTCATTGGCCATAATAAAAGATAAAGTCATAAAACTTGCTGCAACATGATTGTATCTGGAGAGTATCGTGTTGAGTAAAATCAGAGGGAGAGGAACAGATTCAGAATGATCTCTCTCATATAGGGGATATGAATAAACATTTTTGGGGAATACCAAATGTCCAGTGGCAACAGAAACAAAGATTAGGAGAACTGGCCTTCAGTACAAAGCTTGTCACTGGGGTGGGAGTGGGGTGAGAACAAGTTAGGAAAGGAACACTAGGACAATGGGAGAGGGGGAAAGTGTCTGGCACAAAGGAACAGGAGCAGGAGGGGAACAGAAGTCTTTGGTGGAGGGTGGCAGACACTGATTAAGGTATTAGAATGCCTAACACTCAATCATAAATATCTTTGTGACTCATAATTCGTGGTGATTCAATAAAAACAAGTAAACAATTTAAAAAGAAACCCAGTACCAGTTAAGAAGAGGGCTTTCCCCCTATGCTACCTCTTTTTGGGGCAGCAGAACAAGCCTAAATGCTAGTGAAGGAGTCACACTGCATTGAGGATGGGATCCCGGGTTGCTGGGGAAGTTTCTCCCACTGTGTCTCAGACAGAACTTGGCAATTCTGTGCTTCTATGCTCTTTCCTTCCTACACTACACGCATCTGGGAGACTAGAGGTCACTGGCCTAACTGCCCCGTCCCCTGGACCACTTCCTTAGAAGATTAAGGGGACTGGGTCTCCTTAATGTCTGTCCCCCATCAATGCTAGAGTAGCTTCCTGTTTACAGGAATGGGTGCTGGTTGCTATGGTGACAGCAGGAGGTGCCCCTCCAGGTGGCTGATACCAGTCTGGGCCCCTCCCTGGGACTGCCCCTATCGCTGCAGCTGCTTCTCAGCAGCTGGGCTGGCACCACCATCTGGTCTGCAATCAAAGGAGCCCGAAAGCAGGAACCTGGGCAAGGCACCTCTTATCACCCCCTGGCCCACAAACTTTCCTGACTCAGAGCAATGAAAGCCCAGTGGGGATGGGGGTCAGGCTGGAGGGCGTGGGAACAGACTGAGGGCTTGGGAGTGGCAGGAGGGGTTTGACAGAGTCAGGAGCAAGGCCTGAGCTGAAACAAGCACTTGTCCCCAATCCTGACCCTGGCCTGTTCCCATAGTGAGTGCCATGGCCCACCATGCTCTTGCCTGGGCCCTGATCTCTTTGACACAGTAATGGCTGTGCAGATGTGGGTATGCTGGGGCCACAGGGATCCTCACTGTCACACTAGAGGTGTGGGTGCCATGAAGGGCACTTCTCACTTCATGCACTTGGGAATGTGAGATGTGGTCCCTCTGACCCCCTCCCACTTAAACACTGACCTTCAAGGAGGTGAAGAAATCATCCCAATAATACCACTGAGAATAAGTGGACTGTGAGTGGTGCTTCTTTCTGTTATATTTGGATGATGCCATCACATTTCAGATGCACCCCCAGTTCTATCTTCTGTGCACAGCCTCTTTATAATCATCCACTGGATTCTTCTTTATTCAGAAAATGATAATGACTCTTTTGGGGGGGTCACATTGATGATGTTCAGGGGTTAGTCCTGGCTCTGAACTCAGAAAAGCGCTCCTGGCTTGGGGGACCAAATGGGACGCTGGGGGATTGGACCGCAATCCATCCTAGACTAGTGCATGCAAGGCAGACTCCTTACTTCTTGTGCCACCATTCCAGCCCCTAATAATGACTCTTTAAAGTTCTCTTATTAGTGAAGATTATAGTAACTAGCTAGTGCTGAGCCAGGGCTCCGAAATCAGTGATAGTCCTGGGAAACCAGAGTCCTGAAAGGAAAGAAGACATGGAGACCCAGAGAGAGGCAGAAGCACCCCAGCATCACACAGTTGTTGATGTCAGAGCCAAATCTCCTGGCCTATGGTGATCCTTCATAGCCCAACCTGAAAGATAGATGTTGCAGAAGGGACCCCCCAAAAGACCAAGGGGCCCCAATTCTATCCCAGGATGGGGAACATAGAGGTATCTAGGAAAGCAGCAGAGAGAGCAGGCCAGAGGCAGGGTTGTGGTAGAAGGGATGAAGAGGAGGCTCAGAAAGTACCTCATGTCTTTTAACTCCTGCTCCCCACTGGGACCCCCAAGAAGCATAGGAGTGGGGAACTGGAGATACATTTCCCAATCCTTTCTCTGGGTGATGGTGGTAACAAAGGGGAAAATAAGAGGTTCCACACTTAGAAGCGCCCAGTTTTGACCCCTAGGAGGCCTTTGCTGAAGCTTTTCCCATTTCCACATCTGAATAATGCCTTTCTTTTTTTTTTTTTTTTTTTTTTTTTTTTGGTTTTTTGGGCCACACCCGTTTGACGCTCAGGGGTTACTCCTGGCTATGTGCTCAGAAATCGCCCCTGGCTTGGGGGGACCATATGGGACGCCGGGGGATCGAACCTCGGTCCGTTCCTTGGTAGCACTTACAAGGCAGACACCTTATCTCCAGCGCCACCTTCCCGGCCCCTGAATAATGCCTTTCTACAGGTGGCCAAACTGGCACTTATCAATGCCCATCCTCAGCCTTCCCCACTTTATCTCCTTCTTCCCCACTCTTCCTCCACAGTCTGCACAGAGGAGACTGGGTATGCTCCCAGAACTTGATAACCATGTCTTTGCTGCCCAGTTTCGAGCACCAAACCTGGAATGTGATGCAGATGTCATTGATCTGTATTCAGAATCATGTTCATGGAAATGTGACAGATGCAAAGGGGCAATAAGCCAATCCTCATGCCTGTCCAGATTCTCTCCAGATAAAACAACTCCAGTTCCCATGCTATTTCCATATTGTAATTTTCAAAGCCTACACCTCCAGTAGAGGAATAAATGAGTGAGTGAGTGGAACTTCATCCTGTATTAAGTTCCTCTCTGGCTAGGGAGTTTCTCTTCCTTTCCCTTCCGCTTTCCAATAAACCTTTCTATTTTGAAAAGAAAAGTGAGTGAGCAAATGAATTCTCAAGTGCATTAGTAAGAGAATGGGTTAGTGAATTCACAAGTTATTAAGCTGGAATAGTAATTAGAGGTGGTTTTTTTTTGGTTTAGAGAAGCAAAGCACAATGATGAGGGAGAGGGGAAAGAAGGAACAGAGGAAAGAAGAGAGAAGAGAAGGTTATAAAAGACTAAACCCCTTCAGGAGGAGGATAAACTCTTCATTACTAACAGTGGGTCAGTGAATAGCCTCCAATGAATGCACAAGAACCCTGAGATGCCCAGAACACAGGCTCTATAAGGTTGGCCAGCTGGAGCTCATGGGTCAAAGTTAACCCAACCCCATCTTGGGGAATAAAGTTTTATTCACATTCCTCTTGCACAATCTGTGGGACTCTGATTGGTAGTTCAGGCTAGTGTGCAGGCTAGTGTTCTTCAGAGAAGTTCCCTAGTCTCTGCATAGCTCAACACTATGGAACCTAAATAAGTATCTCTCTTGGGACCCTCCTAACATATAAGGGAATCTTTAAGCTCTTAAGGCTCCCAGATCTCGCTTGCACACTACAGGGAAGCCCTGAACATGTCTCCGAGCAGCCCTCTAGTCCCAGGGAAGCCTAGCCTTCACTTCAAGTTCTTCCTTCTGCAGAGAGGACAAGTTTACTCCCCAGCTGAATCTCTTTCTTAATCCAGGAGCTAATACATCACCAAGTCCAGAACGGACCGTCTGCTAAGACCTTGCCTTCACTCACCTTACTAAATCCATGCAAGGGCCTGAACCACCATTCCTTTTGTATGCTCTCAGGCCTGATATGGAAGCCAGCTAGGTTGAGGAGAGAGCTCCTGCTTTCTCCTGCGGGCTTGAAGCCCACACATTTACTTTGTTTGCTTTTGTCTTCAGCCTCATGAATGATTTCCACCAAATAATTGGAGGGAAACTGGCTTCTTTCTGGAGTCTGAGCCCTGAGAAGCAGAGCTTGTCCTCAATTGATCCCCTTTATAGATCACACACAAGTTGTCCACTTTCTACTTCATGGCACCTGCTACCTCATTGGAACTTTCTAGAACCATTGAGAAGCATGCACACCTCAGAGTGGGATCCTCTGTATACATTTCCACCATTCTCCACTGATGTCCAGCTGTTCTATGGAGAAGCCTGGGCATGAACGGGAACCCAAATATAAGTTTCCTGGGTGGTCATGATCTTGGTGAGGCAGAGGGAAATGCTGAAACCTCACCAGATTCTCAAGGCCTTTCCCTACCATCCTCCTCCACACCATTCCACAGACAGAAAGACTGACCAATTATGCTGGGACCCAGGATTTCCACTCACTATTGGGGGCACCCAAAGGATGGCTGTGAAGAGGCCAGCTGAGGTTCAAAGGAGGCCTGAGGCCCTCAATCAGCAGGATGAAGGCAGACCTACCAGGAAGGAGAGAACATGGACAAAGCTATGGAATCTGAGAGGCATCCAGTCACATTGGGATCTGCATTATTTCACTCTTTTTTCTGGAGCCTCCTTCTGGGACCAGGTTAGGTAGGAGGAGGTGAGAAGATAGTGAGAGAAGTCGAGAAAGCATAGTAGGCAGGAACAACAACTATGACATTAGATAACTGGTGCAGACCTAGTCTAGACACTTTCTCAGGGAGCCCTACTTCTCCCCTTGTTCTGTTGGGCTCATAATACTGTGCTCCCAGCTCCCCAGTCTGGGAGGTAAAGTAAGGTCTTGGTCAAAGAACAGGTCTAAGTGATGCACAACTTCCCCATGCAGCTCCTCTTTGCTCAGAAACTGGAGCCAACTCTAGAGCTGTAGGGAGATGGTCTGTTTCTAGGTTGCAGGCACAAAACCCCCACCCTCGCCATTGCCACCCAGCGAGGCTTGAGAAGGGCCCACACTGCCGTGGGAGCCTACCTGGCCTGCATCTGCCCCTGTGGCGTCACCTGCACACATTAATGAAAAACTCACGGCACGAAGCAGAACCAGACCAGATCAGGAAATTGCAAAGTCGCGGGCGCCTTACCTCAGCCCGGCTGCACACTCTCTGCTTTTATAGCCCCACGTGTAATAACATAAAAGAATAATTTATTAAAGTATCACTTTAAGTGGGGATGGCAGGCTGGGAGCCTGTGCCCAGGAGGCCTGAGTGCCATATTGACCGGAGATGCCAAGGGAAGTGCCTGCCCACCTGCCAGTCACAGCTCACTGCACATCACTAAGGGCTCAGGTCATGTCCAGGAGCTGGAGAAAAGGATGGTCTGGCCAGACTGAGTGGCTTGGTACTGTGTGCCCTCAAACAGTCAGCTGTCCTCTCTGAGCTCCCCTGTCCTCCTCTGGAAATGGGAGCAATGGCTAAGAGGGCCTAAGCGTCCCCTGACTAGCACCATGCTCAAATGGCTCCTCCCAGCAGGAGAGGCTTCCAGGCACTGAGCCGTGCCAGGAAATGGCCCTGGGATCGCCTCATTAAACACGGAGGGTATTTACACTGGGAGAAACAAATATTTATCTCTGGACCCAGAAGGAAGAAGGCCTTCAGAACCCCAGTCTGCTATCTGGCTCAGGCCTGCTTGGGGGAAGGGATCATTGAGGGAGGAGGAGAAAGAATTTGAGAGGGAATGTTAGGGGACAACCCAGTTCTGCCACCCCCTCAGCCCTGGGACCCTCCAGCATGGCGCTCCCACTGGATATTTGTGTCCTCCCAGAAAATAGCACTGAGACACTTGGTCTAGCCTGGCTAGTGGCTGCAGATAGGGCATGAAGCCCCTGCTCTCTCATCCACTGCCAGGCACTGTCTGAGCTCAGCATTGTGCAGGGAAGGGGACCAATAGCAGCAGGAATAAGGCAGGCCACACAAGGTGCCAACCAGCTCTCTAAGAAACAGACTGCATCAGGCATACAGGGTTAGAGCAACGGGGTCAGGGAGATAATTCAAATAGTTTCTGTATGCAGGGGGCTTGGGCTTGATCCCCAGCAACACAGAGTCCCCCAAAGCACTGCCAGAGTGACCCCCAGCCCAACCCCCAGAAGGTAACACTTTAGAATCCAGTGTAAGAACCTCAGGAGGACCCAGAGTCAGTTACTATTTCCTGCTTGGACCTGATTGCCCGTTTGAGAAAATCTAGTACTATTCGGCAGCACATATACTAAAATTGGAACGATACAGAGAAGATTAGCATGGTCCCTGTGCAAGGATGAGAAAATCTAGAATCCAGCTAATGCTTGCCACCCTACACATATGCCTGCCCCAGCCGAGGTCTCCAGTGTCCTGCCTCTTCATGGCAGCTGCCATGCTCTCATGCTATAGAAGGAAGAGGACATCCCATCAGAAAAGGAATAAAGTAGGAGAATGAGCCACACTGGAGATAGAGGAGGTGGTCAGCCATAGGAAGAACTTGCTGAGAGCAGAAAAACTGTTCCAGCATCCCCTGGGAGCAGCTGCAAAGGCCCTGACCTCGAAGTTCTGCTGTGAGGGCCTGTCAGGTCTTGGTGAAGCTGAGCCAGGGCCAGCCCACAGGATCACGCAGAGTTGCACACCCCAGACCACAGGCCAGCTGTTGGGTGACTAGGTTGGACAGGTGGGACTGAAGCCAGGCTGTCCCTGAGGTCCCTAGGCTATAACCCGAAGAGCTGTTGAAAGAGGTGGTGCTGGCTGACACAATTCCAGGGCACCCCTTCCCAAAGATCAGGTCCCTGCAGAGAACTTGGCAGTTTCATCCTCCACCCAAGCTCAAATGTGGCAGCAATACCCATCAGTGGAGGGACTGAAGCAGGGACAGCTGGGCCCCAGGTCAGGGAAGGTACCAAGGTCTCCCAAGGTACCTTGGTGTAATGGGGAATGGGAAACAGAATCAAATGTTTTTAGGGGTGAGAGTAGTCCACCAGAATTGATACTATACCCAGGGACTGGCAACAGCTTGACTTACTGAGCACAGAGATGAGCTATTGCACCCAAGGCTGCCCAGCAGAGGTGGATCCTTCTTCCAGCACCATCCTAATGCCAGTCCTGGTATGGGGTTCAGTGTGGTGGGTAGCTGGGATATTCCAGAGCACAGAGTAGCAGGGATAGTGGTGGAGTGGAGAACAGATCTCACAAGCTCAGAGAAGATTCTTCTGAGGGAGAGGACTTAAGCTGGACTCACCCGTTATGGAATGTCCAGCTCAGCTTGGGCCCCTGTCCGTAGCCCTCCCTCAAAGACTCCTCACAGCTCACACAGAGATGTGTGAAGGGATGCCGGGTACTTTCAGTGTAGTAGCTAAAAGCACAGACAGAGGGAGGAGAAAGACCCTCTCCCACCTCCCTGCTTTGCTCAACGCAATCCCTGCCTAGGCTTCCCTCCTCCCTCTGCACCTCAGGGAAACCTTGCTCCTCTTGTTAGGCTGGCTCCTGTTCATCTCAGTTCTCAGTGATAGGGCACTTCCTCCCAATTCAGGCACCAGGAAACAGGCTTCCTGGGCCATATGGCCTCCAGTCAGTTTGGTTCTCAGGGCTGATGCCTGGCTCTGCATTCAGGGCTCACTCCTGTTGATACATAGGGGACGATAGCATTACCAGGGATCAAATAAGAGAATTTATTACCCTTACAATGGCACCTACATTGCCCTGAGGAATGGAGGTGACTTTAAAAGGTCCTGATTCCTCAATGGTCCAAGGACCTTAGAGCAAGTTGGGTTATACCCAGTGGTCTTACCAAAGTTGGCCTCTTTGCACCAGGCTGCCTCACACAACATGTCTTCTATGTTGCTCAGCAGACAAGTTTCCATCTTGGCTGTGATGTATCAGAGTATGTCATTAGAGAACCAGAGTATTAGAGTCCCATAGTATGTCATTAGAATGAGGCTGGCACTTATATCCCTCTATGCTTGGACCTGAAGTGAGTCCACTTAGTCTTCTTAATGGCTCTATAAATGTCTTTCCTGCTGCCATCCCCAAAGATGAGGGTCTAAGTGACAGTGAGCACTACCTGGCATTTGAAACTAATCCACCAATCTTTGCTCTTGTCTTAAGGGGGTGATCCAAGGCCAACACTGACTAAGAACCAATTCTTTTCTCCGGAATGGTTAGGAGAAAGGACCAAGTGACAAGAAGACCAGAATTGGGACTATCTCCATCCTTTCCATGCCATCAGTCCTGCTACCTTTTGCCCAAAAGGGTCCCTAGCCTTCTTGGTGATAAACCCATTCATCCCCCCAGAAACCAGATACTGCTTCTAAAACACACTTGTGTTCCTGCCTCAGCCCTCCAGTTCCAAACTCTTGAACTTCTCTGGAGCTCCTCAGAAGCCAGTCAAGATCCCTGGCCTGCATTCTGAATGTCCATGATATAGTCATTGTCTACTTCTCAGGCTCCTGCCACTTATTCCCCAGGGCCACCTCCAAGTCACCCAACCACCCTCCACTCATCCCGACCTAATGCCAAGTCCACAGCAACTACTCATCAATTATAATTATTATGTACACCAGGGCCACTGAAGGATCTAGATTCCAGCCTGAAATAGATAGCTTCTCAGATAGCCCTGAGCCTCAGTTTCTCCATTTATACCTGAGGCTATGAATGGCATGCTATCAAGGGGAGGGGTTCAAGCACATGTGTGTGTGTAGGCACACACACAGATGCATAAAATGCACATGCAAATACAAACAAACACGAACACACTCACTCAGGGCCAATGCCAGCCTCTCGGCAGGACACTGAGCCACTCCATGGATTGAATTACCAGCATTTCATCCAAGGGAGGAAGGGAGGCGGGGCGGGAAAGAAGCTGTGAATTCCCCCACACTCAGCCTGTCCCCGCAAGGCCTGGCCTGAGTCCACAACATGTCTGTGCCCATCTGCTACTGGGGCTGGGCATGGGTGGGGGTGGAAGTTCAGGCAGGGAGGGGTTCCCCAAAGCCAGAATGCCAAAGAAAAGGAATCTCTTTCAGAGCCTGCACACACACCTTACCTCCCAACACCACCTCTCAGAGCACACTCAGGGCTCACACACAAACTCCGATATGCAAATTGCTTATGGCCAGACAAGGCCTGTTCCCCATGTCCCATTTGTGCAAACCCCACAGTGGCCTCTCTCTTCCTTACATACACATTCTCGTGTCCCATATGTGGCCAAGCTTTGCAATGGCTCTTGGTGGGGCCCTGGGACAATGTTCAGCGTGTCTACACAACTCAGAGGCTCAGAGGCTTAGCAGGCCAGAAGATAACTCACATGTCATTGTATCATTCTGCATCTGGAAAACTTTGTGGGGGTTGTCAGCTTTCAAAGCTGGCCTGATGAATGTGGTTCCTTTCTTACTTTGAAAGTAACAGCATTTGCTAGTTTCTTTTCTTTTTCAGGAAGGACCCTACGTTGGACATGTTTGGCCTCCCAAGCCTGAACCTGCCCCAGCACACAACAGATACTCTGTCATGTGTTTCAGAGGTGTACACATACTGTTTACACTCACTGTGGCACACACTCTTCACACTCACACTCTAACACTTAAACAACTCGCAAATCCTCACACTGTCATACAGTTACTATAACACACACACCCCCATACTGTCACATACTCACCCCTACTCTCACGATCACATACAATATCATAAAGACAGAGTCACACATTCGCACCTCTTATACATGCATCACCCTTCATAGTCAGCTGACCTCTTAACACCCTTGGGGTGCCACCAAAATTCAAGGAATTTCCTTGGAATCCCTCACTGCACACAAGTAGTTGGCATTTCCCAGAAAACTGAAAACTAAAACTTTCTGGATTCCTGGGTTCAAGTCCTGGGTTCAAATTTCTGTATTTGCCTTCCTGACTCAAACCCTGACTTTATTACTTCTCTGATAGTGTGCAAACTCCCAAATCCCATGCTACAATTTTCCTATCTGTAATATGGGAGGTCATAATCCTACCTCCTAGGCCTTTTGTAGGCTGACTAAGCAAACACAACACAGGGGTAAGAGCCCAGCAGATGGTAGTGGCTTTCCTATATTCCTCACCCTAAGAAAGGAAGGTGGGGGAGGTCCAAAGACTGACCATCTCAGTGCACCTGCTTCCAAGGGCTTGATTTCCTGTAAGTGCAGGAATTCAGGTCAAACCCAGCCCTGGCTGCAGTCCCATCCCAGCAGGTGGAAGCCCACAACTCAGGCTGCCTCTCTCCCCTCACACTGGGCTTTCACACTGCCCTGCAAGACAGGCTCGGCCATCCCCACTCCACCACAGAGAAACTGAAGTCAGAGAGAAGAACCAGAGACCAATACCCTTTCTTTAGGAATATGCCCTTTCCACCAAGAAAGCACAGCAGTTAAGTTTCTTGTCTTACACACAGTTGACCTGGGTTTGATTCCTTGGCACTCCAAGCAGTCCCCTAAGTCTGCACTTCTGAGTGATTCTTAGCACAGTCAGGAGTAAGCCCTGAATACTGCTGAGTGTGGTCTCAAAACCCAAGTTCCCCACAAGAGAGATAAATCTATGCATCTCCTTCCATCTCCCTCCCTCCAATAAACATCTTCTAGTAGTCCCCACCGGGCAGTGACTGCCTGCCGAAGTCCATTCATAATAGAAACTAACCCTTTTCCTGGAAGCAGCCAGAGGGTGCCAGGCAGTGTGGTAACAGCTCAGCTGTCATGAACTGTGTGTGTGTGATCAATACCGTGTAAACCTGAAATACTTCCACAAAAGTACATGACAGTCAGTCTGGCCATGCACGCCCACCAGGCCATGACGATCACCTCTCTCCCTCTATGCAGAAGAGACGAAAAACCTTACAGTCAGAGTTAAAAGGGCTAGACTCTGACCCATGTCAGATGCTGGTCCACCTCAGTGTTTCTAATGTCTAAATGTTGTCCTGAGGGTCAACCAAAGTGAGAGGTTTGATAAATAAAAAAAGAAAAATGGGTGTCCCTACCACTAGTGTAAAACATGGGGGCTAGAGTCTCTGCCGCTCACTGCAGGATGGGAGCAGTATCCCCAGCTGCAGGCACTGAGAATAGCATGTGACTGGACACACACGAAGCACAAATGTATGCACTATCACTCATCACACATATGGCAACACATAAAATACATGCATGCCACACACATATGCACCTATTACACACTGGCAAACACACTACATACATGCATGTAAAATCACCCAAGTGCCTTATCTCTAACCCCAGATGAACGAGTCTGAATCAGAGTCATACATGAAATAATCCAAAGCAGGCTAAGGGTAAAACACATATAGCCTAGCTGTCTTGTATCATGTCTCTCCCACAAACTACCTGCCAGAACTGCTTTTATTGAGTGCAGAGATTACCCCCATGTGGGACAGTAATGACAGATATCTCAGGCTATTCTGAGCCTGTCCCACCTAGGTTTATATATAAAACAATATGTTTTGGGTGAAACCAAGTTGTAAACAGATACAAAGAAACAAGGAATGATCTTTGTTTTAAGTAAAATAAAGCATAACCTAACACATGTGTGTAAATACATGCAGGCACACACATATCACATGTATAACAGGGATAACACATACCTACACACATGTGCCACCTGTCATAACAACCCAAAATGGCCCCAAACATTGACAAATAGTCCCGACAAGCCAAGAATCAGTCTTGTTTGAAGTGGCTACCCTCAGTCCAGTCAAGGACCAGAGCAGACACTCCCCAGTGCACCGCCTGCTCGCCAGCCTCAGTCTCCACAGCTCAGGATGGGTCAGGCCCAGACCAGGCGAGGTGGGGGAGGAAGAATGCGACCACAGCTGCAGGCGCCTAAAGTGCTGAGGAGACACCAAGACATTTCCCTGTGAGTCAGGACCCAGGAATGTGTCGCCCAGAGTGGCTACAAGCCAGCGCCCCCAACGTCACACACCCCCACCCCAGCATCTGCCTTTTATTAGAACACAGAAGGCAGCAGGTGCCAGGTCTCCAGGAGGCTGTTAAGAACCCAATAAACTATGAGTGCAAGTGGTGGGGCAGGGGCAGTGGGCAGGAAGCCACCAAGCAGAATGAACTGAACCCCTGGCCAGGAGAGAAGCAGTGGGCTCCAGCATCAGCTCTGTTCTGCCCCCATTGGGCCACTTGGAGCCCCTGGACCATGTTTCCTTCAGGTTAAAATGACTGGCAGCTATCTTTATTTAATTTTTTTTTCACTTCAGTTGTTGCATGAGACAAAACCCAATATGCTACAAACTAAAACTATACAAGGCAAAGCCACACACCTCTGTTCTCTCTCTCTCTTTCTTTTTCTCTCTCACTCTTTCTCTCTTCCTATCTGTCTATCTCTATCTCTACCTCTCTATCTCTCTCTATCTCTATCTCTATCTCACTAGGAGCCTCAATTTCCATATCTATAAAAGTGGGGGTCTCTTTCCCACAGGCTTTGGGGAGATTTGAGACAATTGTAGGTGTGCTAAAGCTGTTCTCCTTTCTGCCCCATCCTACTCCCTCATTTCTTTACAGACTCCACCATCCTGTCCTGACTTCCTATATCTCATTCCTCTGAATCATCCCTCAAGGTTTGCCAGCAGCCCCCTTTTCAGTTCCCCAGAGTCCCATGGGAGCCTTGCCCTGGTCCCCACTGCAGAGTCCCACCTGGATTCTCAGAACACCTCCTCTCAGATGCCCGTGTGTGGATTATTCCAGCATAAATCATCAGGACCTACAGGAAACATAGTCTGTGCCCTTAGCCCCATCCAAGGCAGATGTTCCCCCTGTAGACACTTTGTCCTTTAGCCACCCATCACAGCCACAAGCCAGGAGTGACTGTCCCCTGCTTTCAGATGTGGAAACTGAGGCTCTGAAAATGCAGTCTCATTCATCCATTCATGCAAGTCCCATAGCCAACAAGAGTCAACACAGGTGCTCCAAAAGTGCTCAGACACTACAGCAGGGCCCTTTCTGACTTTTTCTAACCTTCTCTTGGGTTATACATATTTCCTACAGCCACACCAAACTCTGGGTGAAGTGAAGCAGATGAGATAGAGAACTCATAGAAGCATAGAGTGGCACCAAGATGGAGCCCATTAAAGTAAGGATTCCTATGTGCATTGCACACAGGAAGCCATTTGGGTCAGGGACTTCCTGGGGCTGGTCAGCTCCTGTGCTCTCCCTCTTCCTGGGATCTCAGGACAGTGTGAGGATAGACAAGCTTTCCTGGACTACTGGGCTGGGAGTGGGTGGAAATGTCCATTTTAAAAAGTGGAGGTGAAGGAAAAGACATCCTGGATTTGGTACTTTAGATTGAGCTGGGGACATAATGTTGCCAGACAGCACTGGTGGGAAGCACAGAGGTCCCTTTCTCCAAGACAGTACTTGTCCCTCCCATTTTGGTTGCTTCCCTATGCCTCACACACTCCTGCGTACACTGGCTTGAAAAATGCTGAGAACTGTTTCTCACTGGATGCAGGAGGCATCTGCAGAAGCAGCAAGAGCTCCAAAGGGCTCTGTCACCTGGGGCATGAGTGGGGTGCAGGGCTGAGGGAAAAAGTGCTCTTGCAACCTGGACCTGGCCCAAACTGACTCCTGGCTAAACTTCTCCCCAGAAGTCAAGCTTGGCAAGGTTAGATGACACTAGGTGAAAGGAAGCTTTGCTCCTGAACCTAGGACAGCAGAAAGACACCTGCCTAGCCCCCGAGGCTGCAAGAGAAGGACCAGAGCCCAGCACTGCTGGCAGCTCCTGAGTCTATGCTGACCCTTCCAATCTGAACTTCAGGGGAGCTCTCCTGGAAATAGTTTGTCTCAGCAACTGGGTAGTCCTGAAGACAGGTTGTAAGGGACAGAGGACCACAGCTCTAGGCAGACCTTAGAGTTCATCTGTGCCAGCCACACCTTCCAGGCAGCCCCATGCTGAGCCCACATCCTCTCTCCCCAACTCTCTCAGGTTTGTCCTCCATTGAACTGTGCTCTGGGGACAAACCTGGCTTCTGGCAAGCCTGGGGATATCATTCACCCTACTCAGCTTCATTCAGGACCAGGGTGGCCCTGCTTGCTCCCAGATCAGCCTCCTCACAGCCCAGAATACCCCCACTTGCTCTAAGTCTGAGAGCAAGATGGAAGAAATTCTTCCTTTAGCCTCAGAACACTTGAGCCACTGTTTTGTCCCTAGAGACTCCAAGCCTGAGGGATTTTCCCTACTTTGTGGCTAAGATGATGGAAGCCCAGAGCTGATAGGACCCACTGTCTCCAAATGATTCAAGTGAGGAGACTGAGGCCCAGAGAGGGAGTGGAAGCTGGCTGAGGTCACACAGCAAAATAACCTGGATCTGAGGATGCATTTTCTCTGCCCTGAAGCTCCCACACACTGAACAATAAAGTTCCCTTGGGGCGCCAGGCCTTAAGAGTCAAACTATCTCCCCAGTCGCCTCAAATCCAGGAGAAGTTTCCAGAACCCTAGGCTTCGGCTTTGCCTGGGCTCTGGAATGGACGACTCCCAGGCCCACAGCACGATCAGGAGGCACCCCTTCCCCCGTCAGGGTGCCTGGGTCTCCGGTGTCACCCCCAAAATAGCCCAGCTCTCCGGCCCACAGATCAGGTTGCGGCTTCCCTGTCCAGATGGGGCGCCTGGCAGGGCGGGAAGCTCTTCCCCTCACATGCCTCCACCTGCTCCCCCATCACACGTCAGTGTTTGGGTTGAGACTTAAATCAGAAGGTCCCACCTAAGACAGGACAACCAGCCATACTAGAGGCAGCAAAATGGACAGGAACAGTGGCAGAGCCTATGCTGGGGAGTGCCAAGGGGGGTGGGTGTCTGCTAGGAATGGACAGAAATGAATAGGGGTACCAGAAGGCAGTTATTTCAGAGTCCTCTGAGGGCCATGGATCTGCGTGTAGTTTCAGAAGAGTCCTTTGCCCTCTCTGAACCTCAGTTTGCCCTTCTCTAAAATGGGGCAAGCATGAGGACCCATACAGAGGCAGAGATGAGGAGTGAAAAGAAGGGAATCCCTGGCTTCAAGAATTTCATAGATAGCCAAGCTCAGTTCAGGCACAAATCTCAGGGACCCCTGGGGGAGTCTGGAGAAGTAGGGCATCTATCTTACTTGAGGTCTAGAAGGCCTCAGGATTGAGCAAGCCAGAGAGATAGGGACCACAGATGTGAGTTCAAGATGCACCCCTCCTTCTGGGTAGTACAGAGGCTGACCCTTCATGCCAGACAGCCTTTCCTCCCCTCAATCTCAGTGCTCCTGAGAGAGAGAAACAGGGGCTGGAAGCTTAGGTCAAGGGCCTGGACAGTCCAAGAGGACATGGCTGACCCATAGGAGTTTCAGTGGTGCCAATGTTGGGGCACAGTGCTGGGAAGATCTCAGGTCCCACATCTTGCCATCTGACTCAGAATTGACTTCCTGTCTTGGTTCAGCATCTCTGTAGCCCTGGGAGGTCTCAAACCAGGATATAAGAGGGGCAGCTGCTGCACTCCTGGGACATACTATTGCTGCCTATGTGAAGCCCAGAGGGACATGCAAGGAACTTTTGGGAGGCAAATTCCAGTATTAAAGTTTTATACTGGGGTTCATGTTAGAACAGGTGCTTCTAATCTCTTTTGGTAGAACAGAGCTGCCCCCAGTGACGCTCGAGATTATGGTTGGAAGCGCTCTCTCTTTGTTTTTGGTTTTTAGGTCACACCTGGTGGTGCCCAGGAGTTACTACTGGCTCTACATGCAGGAGTCATTCCTGGTGGTATCAGAGAACCATATGGCATGCCGCAGATCAAACCCAAGCTGGCTGCATGCAAGGCAAACACTTTACCCTATCATTCCAGAATGCATTAATTTTTTGTTTTGTTTTGTTGTTTTGTTGTTGTTGTTGTTTTTGGGCCACACCCGATAATGCTCGGGGTTTATTACTGGCTATGTGCTTAGAAATCGCTCCTGGCTCCGGGGACCATATGGGACGCTGGGGATCGAACTGCGGTCCATCCTGGGTCAGCCACGTGCAAGGCAAACACCTTATCGCTGCACTATTGTGCCAGCCCCTTGTTTCTTCAAAATCCTGCCACCTCCTCCTGACCCAGGTGCTTACTACACTTTCCCACTCTACCTGCTATGCTTTCCAGATGTTTCTGTCCTTTTCGGTAAGGACCATTTCCTCAGAACCAACAGGTCTCAGGCTAGATCATGAGCTCTGGGTGAGCTCCTAGCAAACTCCCACCTACATGAAGACTCGAGGCTGTGCATTGTGTGTTGCCCACAGATGTGTCCCCAGCACCCAGAACAGGGCTTGCCACACAGCAGATGACCCATCAGCATCTGCTGAGCATTGAGCCTGGAGTCAGAAGGCAGGAGAAACTGGGATTTGAAGTCCCCAGAGACCCGTAGGCTGGGAGCTTCTCAGGAACCTGGTGTGTGGCAAGTCAGTATCTGGAGCTTGGCCAAGAAACAGAGCAAGGAGTGGAATCTGCTGGGCTCACACTAGCTGCCCCTCCCTTGAGCCTACGAATCTGGGGGCGGAGGCCGGGTACTGTCTCCCCATGAACCTCTCCAGCTCCCAGCTAGCCAGCCCTGACTCCCTCTACTAAGCTGCCCCAACAAAAGCTGCCCTTGTAGGAGCCAGGACCATCGTAATTAAAAAGGAAACATAATAAAGCCTTACTCTGAAGCCAAATCCCCATCCTTAGCACAGAGGTTGGGGGCCCACCTCCCACTGCCCAGGGAAGACACACGGCCCCTTTGTGAGCCCCCCAGGCCAGGGCCACTCCTGCCTGCCCCGCCCAACCTCAGCCCCTCTCCTCCCTGCACGCTCCCACCCCTCATGGTTCCTGCACCCTACCTGAGAGTCTGGCAGTAAACGGACTCAAAGAGGCAGTACCTGGCCTCTGTCATGACCCCTACTTCCCCCTGCTCATCTCTGCTCTCCCCTGGCCTTCTCTACCTCTTCCTGCTCTTCCCTATTTGACCCTATTCTCCCTTGCTCTCTTCTGCTCACCCCTGCTCTTCTCTGTCTGCATTTGCTCTTACCTGCTCACCCCTGTTCTGCTCCTCCCCGCCTGCACCTGCACACCCCTACTTTCTTCTCACCCTGCTCTTACCTTCTCATCTCAGCTCACCGCTGCACACCCCTGCATGCCCCTGCCTGCCCATACCCAACTCTATCCAGCCCTACCCACTCCTGACACCCCTTTTCTTGCTGTTCATCGCAGAGCAATAAAGCTGTATGGACCAGAGTGATGGGCATGAGCCCACTTCAAAGGCAGAGATGAAATGGTCCCCTTGCTGGGGACCTCAGTAGGTGACAGGTTACTGAGGACCACAGAGGCTGGAGGTGCTGAGGTCACCTGCCTTCTGGCTCACAGGAAGCTCTCTCAAGGCCATAAGCTGTCCCAAGCATAGCACAGGGTGTGGGTGCCAGGTCCACACCAGTGTTTTAGACAGGAAAGGGGGTGCAGGAGGGGGAAAGCCCCAGGGCCCCCTCTTGCTGAGCACAGGGGCCTCAAAGCCTTCCCGGTTATAGTGAAATGCTAGCACCAAGATCAGTCATCCCTAAGGCCCTTCTGCATGTCCAACAACAGACGGGCCAGCTCAGCAGTCAAGATCAGGGACCCTCAACTACTGCTCTCTAGCACCTAAGAGGCAGACACTAGAGCAGTCCTGCTTCACCCTGGTCTCTGTCCTATCACCCAGGTGATGCAGACCCAGGTTTCCTAGGGTGCTGCCCATGCCACTCCCAGGAACCTTTCCCTACTACTGACCACCTGACCACCCCAGCCACACTCTGGACAGCCATGAAAGCTATCATGGCTGAAAAAGACCCAGGGTTGTCACCAGCCTTCCAGAGAGAAGAGGTACCACATTAGGTCCTGTGACGGGGTCTCTGGGGGCCAGAGTGCCACTGCCCTGCACATAGGGACATAGCTGAGCACCCACTTGTGGCAAGAGCTTCTTATGCCAAGCAGAGACCTGTGTCTAGTCAGAAACAGAAGACCCCAATCCACATCCCAGGTGGTAAACCCCCACTGATGTTTTTCTTTTCTTCTGGGGGCACATTCACCATCCAATCTCACAATAAATTTAAAGCCAAGTTTATATGACCTCACATTCCTGGATACCAAGAAGGGTGTCCAGAATATTTGCCTGTGGCCGCTGATCTAATGTTGGACTTGCTCAGTTCTTTCTGTACTGTTGACCCTTCAAAAGAGTGCAGGTGGGGGTCCCAGAAGGACAAGTCATCCACCTGTCTTATTTATATCAGTCAATTGCAAGAATACCAGGAAGAGTACATACCTGAAGAGGGAGATGTATGCATGTGTGTGTCTCTGCATGTGTTGCATACCTGTACATGTATATGTGCATTCATGTTCAGGAAGGTACTGGCCAGGTCTGGTGTGCTGCTGCTGCTCTTCTCCTCGTGGTCATCCCCTGGGCCATAGAATAGAGGGGGAAGGCACAGAAGGCAGAGACCAGGTAGAAGGATAGCAGTGGGACACAGCCAGGGCAGTGGGGATTAGATAGATAATGCCTCTTGTAAGAACACGGGATTGTTGCAAAAGGGAAACCAGAGCAGGGGGTCGGAGGCCAGTTCAGATTTCTCCAGGGGTGAAAACTGAGCCCCCCAAGAGGAGGTACCCCGCCTGCCAGGCCCTAATCCCCATGGTTCTCACCAGATCCCTAAAGAAGAGACTGTTCACAGGCGGCAGATTCCTGGGATTCATTAATTCAGGATTTGTGGGGGCACTGCCTCTAGTCCCTTCTGCAGGCAGCAGCTTGAGAGGGCAGGCTGGTGTTGCTGGTGAGGCCACAGTGGTGCCATGGGAAGGGTGGCAGAGCTGGGGCTCACCTGGATGATGGGAGCTGGGAACAGAGCCCACTCCCACCCTTGCCTCACCTATGCAGATCCTTTTGTGCCTTCTCAGTGCCCATGTGTGCTGTTTCCTCTATGAGCTATAAAACATCTACAGTAAAAAGCCCAGATCAGATGGTAGATTTTGAGTGAGCTTGGACAACTATCAATACCCAGATAACCACCATAATCTAGTTGGGCAGCATGTTTGTCACCCTGAAAGTTTCCCCTGTCCCAGCTTCGCCCATGGGATCCACAACCTGCTCCCACATGAGCTCACATACTGCTGCTCACAGGTGCTGTGCATCATTCTGGAATCTGGGATCCTTGCCAAAAGCAATGAGAAAACCTTGGGGTCTCCCTAGATTGAACAATTTCTGCTCCCAGGAGGCTGTCAAATTTTCAAACCCATCCTGCCACCACAGACTCCATGTCATCTCCTGTTCCACCAGGTCACATTGGGCCTCTATCCAATCCCCTGGGGACAGCAGCCCCACCCCCTACATGTGAGTCAGCTCCTCCAGGCCCCATGAGGAGACTGAGTGTCCCAATCTGGAACTCAAGGTCCTTTGGGGCACAAACCCTCTCCAACTCTGAACCTCATTATCAGTTCCTTCCATCACCACCACCCAATCCCAAACTTTCCAGATGGCAAAGCCACTGGCTTATCTTCCCCTATGGCATGCTCCATGCTGTTTCCCAGAAAGAACACCCTCCTCAGAGTCACCCAGGTCCAGTAAGAGGCCTGATGATGCAGAGAATTAGCCTTGAGTTCCCTTGCTTAGATGGGGTCAGGTTCTATCCATTCAGTCCTGTCCCCAGGCCTTCTTTTAGTGCCAACCCCACCCTCAATTCCAGCTTCAAAGGAAGCCTCGTGTTCAGCTCTGACTTTGAATTGGCACTTCATAAATTCCTGCCAGGTCCTTCTACTCATGACCCCTCTGCCTGGTACACACACCTCAGCACCGAGGACTACACGGTATAGACCTGAGTCAGCATGTGTTCAAGGGCAGAGCGGAGAATCCAGTTGGCAAAGAGGCAGAAAGGAGCAGGGCGGTGGTCCTTGGAGAAAAGACAGGCCTGGATTCAGACCTTCCCCAGCCATGATGTGACCTCAATTCCCAAGTCTCTGTTTCCCTGCTGTTAAAGTATGGAACATCCACTTGAGGTGAACTGGTTGTGGAGTTTGGTGTTATTTTCTGTTGAGTGGGGAAGCGAACGGGAATCAAGCCCTTTCATAAATTACCTTATGGTCCCAGATAGTCTGATTCCAGAACATTCTGTGCATTAAGCCCCCAGAGAGGGGAAGGAGAAGAGGGTGTGAAATTGAGTAGCTAGATGGTAACTAGGACCCCAGAATCCCACTCATATATGAGCCCTGGCTTGTCTACTGTGCCCCCACACTGTCTCCCTTCCTTTCTTCAACCTGGGGGAAAGGTCAAAGACTGGTGTAACCAGATCAAGTAGAACCAAGGGGAGCAAAAAGGAATCCTGGATGGCTGTGGCAGCATCCACCAAGTCCAGATCAAGAAAATAGTCCCCCTATCTGTCAGGAGATGTAGGATAAGGAAAACATGGCAATAGGTCCCTGCATCTTCAGGGGGGCTCCTCCCAGTGAAGTCCTGAAACCATGATAGTACCAAACCTGAGATCCACTATGTTGTTTCCTATATACATCTACCCAAAAGTCAGCTCAGAGTATAAACTGGGCAGTAAGATAGAGACAGTAGTAATAAGAGGAATTAGCAACACACTGTCATTAAAGCATAGAAATTTGGTCTCTCTCAAAAGAATCGTCTTGTCTGTAGTGTTTTCAGGTTGCCTTTGGCTGTGGGGAACTGAAACCATGCAGACAAAAGCACTAAAGTGTTATTTTAATATAAATTAATGAGTCCTAGTGTTGCTAGGGGAATAGTGAGGCCCTTCTCGGCTTGGCCCAGCTCCTGCATCCCCTTTGGCCTGGCGAATCTGAAGGTTGCAGGATGATGACAGAAATTCACAAAGCAGTTAGATGAAGTTCCAGGAGTCATCCAGCTTTATTTCACGGTCCTAACCACCATGTACATTTGCATGGATATGGCTTCTATGCTAAGCCTTTTTCAAGCAGCCATTACTCTGCTCTTCTCTGGCTCTCTCTGCCTCTGTCTCCCTTATGAGCTACTCTCCAGGCTCCCTTGCTGACTAACACTCTTTACTGACTCTTCCTCTGCTTCTTAACCCCTCACTCCCCCAAGGCAGACTCCACCCATTCCACCTGTGGATGGTTCTGATCATTCAGGTGGGATAAACAAGAAGTTTACACCTTTTTTGTATTTTTACACCAAGCACAATTGCTAAGTCTAGAACATCCAAGTTTCACTTCATAAGCTTCTCTAAACAAAAGTCACAAGAACATTTCTGCAGATAATGCAGTTTGAAAATAAGCTGCTACATAAGATATACAATACAACAATCGTAGCAATTGGGACACATTCACTAGGATAGCTGAAAACTTTCAAAACTCTAACATGCATTTCCCCAGAATTGTGCAAACAAATATTTAAGAACTAAAGTTATATACAAAATTTTCTGTTTGCATGAGGCTCAGAATAAAACAATAAAATCCATGCAGATGAAACACAATTTAACCAGCAATATAGTGACTGATGAAAATAGGGTCAAGAGATTAGCCTAGGAGAAAGTTAATTTTTTGGAGGTAACCCAGATGCAGGAAGTTCTGAAAGCAGCTTCTCTTTTGTTGATCTTCACCTGGCCTTGGATCCTCTATTTTCTCCATCTTCATCTTTTGTGTTAGGCTGCCCAGGTTATCTGGGCCGAAATCTGGGTTGTGGGGAATCCACTCCTCTGCCTGCTACCAGTTGCTTTCCAAGGAGATTTCTTTCTGGCTATTTTCCAATCAGTGACCTTTATTTGCAGTTTGGGAAACCGTGGTCCTCAGAAAAGGTGCCTTTGGTAGGAGAAAGGTTGGGTGCTAGGCCTCTGGGGGGGAGCCTCAAGTTTTCAGCTCTCCCCACCCCTTCATTTCTAGTGTATGTTCCACCTGAAGGAGCTCAGCCATGTTCAGAACAGATGCTGCACGTGCTCTGGGCTCTCCATTCTCAGTCCAGCTTAAGAAAGCCTTAACAAGCGACCACAAGGCCAAAGCACTTGCCATCATTAAAGTCTTCTTCTTGAGTCCAGGGTTCAAGTCAGTCCAGGGTTTTGGCACCAGCTTCTCCTGTCCTCCCGGATAAGGGGTCTGGGATATCCCTTTCCCTCTTGGAACTGTGGGATAACCAAACCTCAACCCCAAACCCAAAGAATATCTCATTACACTAATGGTGGAACAGTTACTGGGTCTGCATAACAGTTCTATGAAGGAAGTTAGCCCTGATCTAAGCCCCAGCGAGGAATGGAAAATATGAGGCTCAGAAGTGGAAGGATGACCCAGAGACCAAGCATGTACCATAGGAGGCAAATAGATGCAGATAGAAAGTAAAACAGTCACTTAGGACTAGGGTTGAGGGTAAATGGCAAGATGGCAGGGTGACAGCTGAGATAAAAAGCATTTCCTTTTGGTGTCCTCTTTCAAAAACAAAATGGCTCGCCTGTTGGAGTGGTGATGACTGCTACTAAAAGTTCATTTATGGTTTGCTTTAAACTGGTGGATGGTGTGTTGTGAGAATCACTTAAAAACTGTTTTAGAAGCCAGAGAGATGGTACAGCAGACAGGGTGCTTGCCTTACATACAGATGACTCAATTTTGATCTCCATCGCCCTATAGGGGTCCTGGGAGCACCACCAGGAGTGATCCCTAAATAAGAGTCTAGAGTAAGCCTTGATCCATGCCAGGTGTATCCATTCAAAACAAACAAAAACAATCAATCTATTTTAAAATAGCAGGGGTGGGTGTGGAGGGTTCAGCCGGGAGCTAAGTCCTGGTTTCCTGAATATCAGTCTTTGCTCTGTGTCAGCACTGGCAGGAGAGGGGTTCTCTCACCCATCTGACAGGGACAAGCAGAGGTGCCCAGCACACCTCACAAGAAAGGCAATAGGAAAGTGGGTTTAGGAAAGTGGGCCTGGTGGGCTGTCCACTATCTCTGCTCTGGTTCCTACACTTCAGAACAGGAAGGCTAGCAGAAGCTGCCCTGCACTGGGGAAATGACTCAGACTGAATTGCATCTCTTCATGGCCCATATATGTCTATAGGCCCCAATCTTCAGGCTGGCCATGGCACCACCCTGGGGTGAGCCCCCAGCATTGAGGTGCCAGTCTTGCCTAGCAAAAACCACCTTGGATTCAAGTGGCATCTTGGACCAAGATAGTAGTGCTCAATGACAGCAGTCCTGTCCAACCCAGTGATCCAAGAGGGAATAGCAGCTTTGTGCGTGAGTGCCAGGAGGCTCCCCATTTCTTCCATCACGGTGGATGAGGATACAGGGGGGACAGAGGACATGTCCATTGAGGGTTGATATTGATCTAGGTCAAAAGATCCTGGTCTTTTGGTGGGGGGCCTTCTAAGTGGTGCTCAAGAGACCCACAGAGACAGGCCTGGGTTCAATGCAAAGGCCTCAAGATGCTGCTTGGGCCCTGAAGGAGAGATCTGGACCACCACAGCCATGCTGGAAGCTTCTGGGATCACATCTTAGAGTACTTGGGGCATCTTGGGCTACCCTCAGTGATGCTCAAGGGCCCATGAGGAGATTGGGATCAAAACACATCAGGTATATGCAAGATATATATCCTAAGCACAGACTCTGAGCCTAGCAGGAGTGGAGCATGGGGAGGAGCATGGGGACAGACATGGTGACCACAGACATGTGGAGGGTGGAGGCCCAAGGTCTCAGTGTCAGGAAGACAGCTAAGAAGGAGGCAGCAGGTGCACTCATGAGAAGACCCAAGTCCCCTGAGCTGGATTTGTAGAGGGCTATAGGCGAATGACATTTTGAGTTAGGTGTGTGCTTAGTAGCTAGAAGTTCACATGTATGCATACAGCTGTGTATTGTGTGGGCATGCATGTGTGTATGTGTACATGTGTGTATAGGTATATGTATACATGTGTAATTGTACACACACATTTTGTGCATATACATGTAACTGTGCATCTATTTGCACATATGCACATGTCTCCTCTAGGTGGCCTCTTTTTTAATCTCTGCCCACCCAGAGAGTTCTGACCAATGGAAGCTATGGGAACATGCTGGACCTGGAGCCTCAGTTTACACTTTGATCCAACAGAGCTAAAAACAGCTTCTGCCCCAGAGGTCACCATGAGAGATTAACAGGGATGAGGATCCATACACGAGTGGAGATACTGAAGGCCAGGGGAAGGAACAGAGAGGCTGCATGGCTCTGGCTGGACCATGTCTTGAGATTTAGATATCCAGTTTGGCCTCAGAGCTCAAGGAGGCAGAAGACATCTGGGTCAGGACCCACCCTCTTGGGCGGGCAGGGGCAAGCCCCACGGAGCCGGGGCTCTTGGGTAGGCAGCGCCCAGAACACCAGGTGTTCTGCCCTGGTGGAGATAACTGAAGATCACAGGACAGGACATGGTGTGGGCTCATTACCAACGGAGGTTCACTCAGCAACCTCTTCTAGGCACCAACACTGTTGCTAGGGCCTGTGCTGAGCAAGGGATGCCAAACCAAGGGCACCTAGCCCTGCCTTCAAGGAGTCTGGAGAGGGAGGGTACAGGCAAGTGGGAGTTTTAATCCAAGGCGGGTATGATGGAATCCCAATGCTCAGAGGAGAGCCCTGCCCCAACTAGGGTTGGGCTGGGCAGGAGTACTTGAAGTAAAGTAAGAATCTGTGATCTAGACATTGTGGGCTGAGGGAGTAACTGTAACGAAGACCAGAGGTCCCTGAGCATCCTCACGGGGTGAAGAATGGAATGGTTTTCAGCACACAGGCCCAGAGGTAGGGTGTCCATGAAGTAAAATCTGAAGTGGTCATCACTACAAGCAATGGTCACTCCCGCTGAGTCACTGTCACGCTCATGTGATGCAAGATGCTTTTATATCCACAACTTATTTGGCCTTTGGAACAAGTCTTTCTGTGAAAATGGAATAAAAAGTTCATTCTCCCTTTTTTCCTAGGAAGAAAATCTGACCAGTTAGAAGCACAAAGACAGTCCTGGAGTCTGGTCTCCCCTCTTTTAGAGTTCCTTCCTCTCTTTCTCTTTGTTTATGAGACTATTGGGGGAATAAGAGAGTGAAGAAGACAAATCAAATGCCGCCTTGTAGTCTATCTTGCAGGGGTTGAGGAAGGTGCATGAAAGGCTGCTTGTGCATGATTGTTCACATGAGCAGGGGCATGTAGAGGGCTGTAGACAACTGGCATTCTGAGTTAGGTGTGTACTCAGTAGCTAGGAGTTCACATGTTTGCAAGCAGCTGTGTGTTGTGTGGGCATTCATGTGTGTATATCTACATGTGTATGAGTATATGTATACACGTATACTTGTACACACATTTTGTGCATATGTATGTAACTGTGCATCTATGTGTACATATACATGTCTCCTCTAGCTGGCCTCTTATCTAACCTCTGTCTAGCATACTACTCATTCCCAGGGGGAAATGAGGCACACCAAGATGACCCAATCCCAGTCCCTCAGCAAAGCCACAACCTGAGTCTCATAAGTCCTGGTTGAGGACTGCACCACCACGGTGGACTAGACTGACATTTTCTGTAGAATGTGCCCTTCCTGCCACATGGCCAGGAGAGGCCTGGCTTCTCTGGGCACTTCTCTAAGAGATCTTGCAGGGAGCTCAGAGAGAGAAACATTAGATGCCACTAACCTGCCATTCTCCTTAGAACAATGTCTAGCTCCACAATAAAGGAATCTAATATCAAGCAGAACAAAGATCTCATGACTTTGGATAGCGGCTTCTTTCTCTTTCTCTCTCTGGGCCTCAGTTTATCCATCTGAAACACAGAAAGGAAAATGTTAAGTGCATCCACTAGGAAACCTCCCCAGAGGTCTCCTAGACCACTGTTGAATTCGGGCTATTCTGATGACCCATGCAGTGGGGGTCCTTGTGGGGGTACTCACAGCCCACTCCCTGACTCATTCCCCCACACTCCCTCTCAGAGGAAAGGTTCCCAAACACACAGAGGATTTCCCTATGGCTGGAGATCTTGGGTTCCCACAGGAAGGGAGGCATTGGCCTCCTGTGCCCAAGGCCCTTTCTGGAAGCCACTGGACTATGTGTTTTTTCAGTGAGAGACAGCAGAGCCACAGAGGCTACGCACATTGCAGAGCAATTATACTGCCTAACAGGGAGAAGGTGCCAGAAACACGTGTATTTACAAACCAGCTGCCGCCCAGCCAAGCAGCAACCCCCGGCTGGTTGCGAAACAGCCTGGCAGGCGAGACTCAGGGCAGCTCCCAGGTCGGTGTTAGAGCCCAGAACTGGCACCATGTGAGCTGCACTGGGCATTACTGGCAATGGGTGGCACTCAGAGGGCAGTGCCCCATGGAAGGATGGGCATGCCCACACCATTAGGGTCCCTGGCCGGAGGCACAAACATCTCTCAGGTCACCTTTGAGGCTCCTCTTCCTGCCAGGTCAGTCTAGCCCTGTCCATGAGAATAAAGAACAAGGGGGAAAGTCAGGACACAGCCTCCAGCCCTCTCCCAGGGACACTCAGGACACGGAAATTTTTCTGGCCCTGCCTTCTTGTGATAGAAAAAAATGACCTCATGACCTCTGTACCTCTATGTTCATACCTGAAACTTTGGATAACAACAGTGCCAAGCTCAGAAGCTTGAGGCACTGAGAGGGAAGCACCCTGGGAGCTGGAGCAGGGCTGTGCTGAGGGACCCAGTCTTCATATGACTGCATGCATCCAAAGCAGGTGCATTGTTCCCTCAAACCAAGAGCCAGGAGGCCACGAACTGTGACATGCCCATGTGGCAGAAATGGCTTTCCTGTGAGGAGACACACAACTTCATCTTCAGGGACAGTAATACTAAGCCACCTGTTTGCAAATTCTTATGACTTAGCCCACAGGCCTGTGAGCTGAACACCCTCTGATGCATGTGTGGCATCTCCTCACCTGTTTGTAGAAGACATCTCTTCTCTGCCAGCACCCATTATGTCCTGCTAGCCCAGATCCTGAACTGCTCCATCTCTACTTGAAGAAGACACTACAGCAGTTTTGCTAGGATGGCCTAAGTCTGCCTGCCTGAGAGAAGCCAGGTGGAACTGCACTTTTCAAAAAATAAAACTATGGCTTAGCAGGAGGCATGAGATAGTGGCCTTCCTTAGGGGACTGGATAAAGCTGGGGCTTCAGAATAAGCAGAGGCTTTCAACAACTGGTGAAGAATGCCCCTCTTGCCCACTTGTATTTGCCCCCTCTGCCCTTGACACTCCCAAGTATCAGACCTTCCCAGAGGACATCCTGCTAATCTGGGTAGACACCTGCATGAGCTGCCTGATTCAGAAAATCAGAAAGGCCCCTGGGATGTACCTGGGGTACCAGGAAGATGTGGACCTAAAGAAGCCAATGGAGGCTGGGACTCAGAGCCCAGACCTAGAAACTGAGAGGGAGAGGATGGGCTGTGCACATCGGCAGTGACCTACCCGCCAGCCTAGGGGAGAAGCTTCTGGAGGAATGTCAGCTATGAGGGGGGAGGAGGCAGGCAGGCCCAGGCAGTCGCAGGGTGGCCCCTGGGGAAAGTAGTGGGGTGAGAAGAGGGGGGACAAAAGCCAGAGAAGACCCTAAAAGGGCCTTGGCCTTGGCAGGTACCCTGAAAAAAGGGAGAAACAAATCCATTTATCATGGAGGCTGGGACCCTGATAGGCCCCAGGGCTGTCAGGCTGTGATGGACAAAGAAGCAGCATCAGGATTCCAGCAGGAATGAGCAATGAGCTGGGTCCAGATCTAGCCCAGTCAATCACTTTGGTGATATGTGGAACCTTCAGCTTCAGTTTCCAATCATGTCCAACTTCTTTGCAGGATCTGGCCCACATCAGTTCCCAGCACGAGGTCAGCAGGCAGCATGTGTGGCACAGACCTGAAAGGAATAACCCAGCAGCCAAGAGGCCTCTGAACCCTAGGTAGATTCCTGGGGTTGGTCATAGAGTACATTTTTCAGTAACTGGACTTACCCCAGAAACATAGCCCTCAGCCCTCAGCCCTGGGTTAGCAGGTAGCAGGGCTTAGGGCTGGTGGAAAGAATGACATGTCCCCAAATATGATTCCACATTATTGGTTCCCTGCTCCAATGTCCCCAAAACTTGAGGCCCAGTTAGTTTGGGGCTCCCTTGCAGTCAAACAGGCCAATGCAGAGCTAGAGTTCTGCATTCATGGTAGCACTGGCACAGAGAGGCTGAGCAGACTTAGGCAGGTTGCAGCCCATTCTGGGCCTTGCTAGTGAGTAACAAGCAGAGAATTTAGATGCAGCAAGAGTTCCAAAGAGGCTCTGGTTAGAAGAGCTAGAGGTGTGAATAAATCTACTGTCTGGCTATACCATGGGCCTGAGGGAGACAAGGCAGTTTCTAATTCAAAGTTACAATATCCAGAGATAAAGCAAGCGTGTCCCCCTCAGCCCTCAAAATCAGGGTGTGCTGGCTGAAAAATACAGTTCCTGGGAGAGGTCTAAAGAGGACCAGGAGTGCTGAGCTGCCCCCTCACAGCTAGCAATATGTGCGCAGGACATTTCACCTACTGAGTTCTTTAGTTATGTCATTTCTGCTTATTGTTTTCTCATTTCTGCTCTCATATCCTCTTGTGTTTTATTGGCTGTCCATTCTATTTTCTTTGAGCTCTTTAAGCATTCTCAATATTTCCTCTCTATCGCCCTTATCAGTGAGTTTATATAGCTAGCTATTGTTGGCCTAGTCTTCATTGCTCCTATATTCATTCATTATGCATGGAGGAGTTCTATGTTGCTTTCTCATTGTGCCTTTTATGGTCTAGAGGAGAATTTGGGGGTGTTGTTGTGATTATAGTTGGGATGTCAATATATGCTTTCTGTGAGATGTGAAGTGTTTCACAACCACCTTAGCAGCTGAGCACTTTGCAGGGGTCCTGACATGGGGATGAAATCTTGAATTCTGAGTGTGGCTTCCTAGCTATATTCTGATACTTTAAGTTCTGGGAATCAGGACATGGCGGGGCCAAGATGGGTCATAATGGGTGGCAGGTGGGTTTCAAAGGGATCCTGGCCTGGGTGGAGATGAAATGAAAACTTCTGAATGTGGCCTCCTAGTTACATTTGGATGCTTTGAGTTCCTCTGTGCATCAGACAGTGCTTCCTTCTAAACCAGACCCAGATGGGAGGCCTCCTACTATCACAATCCTTTTCTCTATACTCCTTTCCAAAAGGTGGGAGCTGGTATCCCACAATCTGTCCTTCTTGGGGCTTCAGAAGCTCTCAGTAATATTTAAAGGGCAATAATATCTATAGAACACCACTGGGAAAATCCAAGAGAGCCATTTTACAGCTTGCCTGTGACCAAGCCCACCAAGACCTGATTTCCAGGTTGGAATTTGAGGCATGGCTTCATTTGGAGAGACAGCTCATTCCCAAACTCCATGAAAGCCACCAAGAGTTTCTGCATGGGAAGATGGTTTTAACCCCTGAACAACATCAAGTTATCCCCTGCACTTCTGGCTCCAGAATATACTCATGGATAAGAGTCTGAAGTATTTGCCTTTTTTGTAGAGAGGCTGATCTAGGCACAAACTAGTACTGTTGTACTTCCTGCCCATTGCCCATCCTCCCTGCAAGACAGGTATGTATTTCTTCCCAGGACTGAGGACTGGTGGGAAAAGTGAGATCATTCATCCAGGATCACTCAGTAAGGAAGGCACAGGGCTGACACAAGCATACTCTCACTATGCTCTGTTTTCCAGGATATGGTCTTCATTAGGTCACTTACACATACACAAACACACACACATTTACTATATATTGTGTCTGCTGTCATCTATATACCTCATACACTTCAAGTGTAAACCCTTAAGAAGAAAAGAACCACCAGCCTGGGTTTGGACAATGATGGTGAGTATAGAAGGGATATTCTCAGAGAATCCAAAGCCCACAACAACTATGCCAGGGGCTGGAGAAGAACCAGGATTCAGGGATCCTGAGCTCCCTCTTGCAGTGACATTCACTGGCAGGACATCTCTCAGCCTCAGTTTCCTTACCCATGAGAGGAGTGAGAATATTGACTTTAAGCTTGAGGGTTCAGGGAGGCCCACCATGCAGATTGCCTAGGACCTTATAAGAATCTGTGATTTATGTCACTTCCCTGCCACCTGCAAAATGTGAGCCCAGAATAACCATTATCCATGGAAGTGGCTTTTTCTTTAGACACCAAATAACAAAGAAGGAGTCTGGTACAGGAGTGATTTTGAGCACAGAGCCAGGAGTAACCCCTGAGCATCTGACTATGACCACAAAACCAAAAAAAAAAAAAAGTACAGACTCTAAGAGTGGGACAATAGGAAGCTGATGCACTCATGGAATAGAAGTCTGCAGTGATCCCAGGAACCAGCTTACACGGTGACTCTCTAATAACCTCCCAGTAGTTGACAGAACTTTATCCCCTTTGTTCACCCATCCTGGTCTCAAGAAATTGAAGCATTGTAGCCCTGTTTTTAACTTAGGGTCACTATTTCACCCATCAGATCAAGAATCACTACAAAGCACAGAATTGCTAAACAGCTACACATTTTCTTCACTTCTTCATATCTCACAGTGATCATGCAAAGACATCCTAGCTCTAGTCACCTAGCTGCATGATACATACAAGAAACACCTCCAAACTGAAAAATTCACAAATAGAAAGCAATATAGAACCCAACCATGCTTAGTGAGAAAAGTTAGTAGCCTTGAAGACTCAACCAGTAATAACCAGCTATGTAAACTCTCTGATAAGGACTTTAAAGAGGGAATGTCGAGGATGTTCAAGGATTTCAAATAAACAATGATATAGACAGCCAATAAGACACAAGAGGACATAAGAGTAAAATTGAGAAAACTTCAAACAAAAATTACAGAGCTGAAAAATTTTTGTAGACAAAATAAAAAACTCACCAGCAGAGTAATAGCTGCTGAGGACAGAATCAGCAAGCTCCAAGACGAAGTGCAAAAAACTTATAGAATTTTAATTCATTTAGAGATAAGGGTTACTGGAATAAGCCTGATTTCCTGGGATCTACAAATATTATCAACAATAAGATAGACTAAAAAATGATAAATGATGAATTAGTGGCTGGATCAATGGATGAAAGGATGGCAACTGAATTGAGGGAGGATTGAGTGAAGGGTGAATGGATGGATAGGTAGATGAAGAGATAAGATGATGAGTGGATGATAAATGAATGAGAAGATGAGTAGATAGAGATATGGATGAAGATGTGAGTGGATAGGAAGATAGTGGATAAAAATAGACAAAGAGATGAGTGGATGGTGGGTGAATATAAGTGCAGATAAGTTGATAGATGAATGGATAAATTGCTACAGACATAAGTGGATGGATGAATGGGTAGAGATGTATGAAAATGTAAGTGGATGATGGAAGGATATATAAAGGATAAATGGAGAGATGAGTAGATGGATGATGCATGCATATGCACATGCATGCAAAGACATATGGACAAATAGATTCTGAAAAGTCAGTTATAAATACTTCCAAAGAAGATGCTGACAGTGCTCAATTGTTTCCTTGAGCTTTCCATATAAATTGACTTTTCAGTCACAGAAATATTAGGTCAGAAAGTATAGAATAACCTTCAGTCAGACAGGTATAAGTTAGATGACATACTCCAGCACCTCATCCCCTTAGTTCTCAGAAGGACAAATTTGAAGAAGGTTCTTTATTCTCTTACAGGTTCCCAGTAGAATTGGACCCTGCATACTCATTTACCCCTATTGGCTTTTTTTTATCTTTCTAACTTTTGTGCCTTATAGATTCTGAAGTTACCTCCCAGTTAAGTTGTTCACCTCCCACATTCAAATCCTTGATTCCTATAATAGGGAAACTGCACCCATAAAGAGTGAACACTAGAGCTCAAAATGACAGCAAACTCCCCAAACCAGGGCTTCTAATTTCCAGACCTGTGCTTCCCTTTGTCCTCCCTCTTTCTAAATAAGACCTGTGTGCAAAACATCAATACAGCCCCCCAGAATCTTGCTGTGGGCAAGTGTGTCTGCAGGCTCCCCAGGGCTCAGCCTTGAGGGACACAGAGCCCTGAAGGCCTGCCAGGTGTGCAGCCTCAAGACACCTCTCAGAGGCTCTGCCAGCATCCAGCATTGGCAGGTGGCAAGGCCAGGGTGTGGGGGTGGAGAGGGCCCAGCCATGAGAATTTAAATATTTGCTTTCTTACAGAATAGCATTCTTGGGAATATTAGCCAATTTGTATAGAATTAGTCAGAGCCCAGCCCCTGGCTGCCATGGGAGGATTCCAAGGTGGAGGGACATATCTGCAGCTTTGCCTGGTGGGGATGTCCTGGCAAGTCCCAGCATAGAATCCAGGGCCTTCTGGGACAGAACAGGCAAGCAGGTGGGGATTCCAGTCACTCCTCATGCCAACCACAAGCAGCAACCACCAGGAAGCTCGTCCAGGGCAGAAGGGCAAGGCCACATCTGTCTTTTACATCAGGGCACCCACACTATGACTGAGCCAGCTAAAGGCCTATCCCTCAAGTCATCCTCAAGGACCATCTCTGAGATGGCTGCCTGAGAACTCCAGCATAGCTCAATATTCCTTGTTAAGGCTCTGTGCAATCTTGGATGAGATGATGCCTTTCTCTGGGCCTCACTTTCCCTACCTGTACTGTGGAAATAATTAGAGTACCAAAGCCAGAGAGACAGCACAGAAATTGATGCACTGACCATGGTTCAATCCCAACACCTCAGCATGGCTGGGTATAAACTAACCACCCTCTCTCACCCCCCCCCCACACACAATTATGTAAACCAAACTGTTTTTGAATAGCAGGAATATGTGGGCATCAAAGCAGTATAACTTGGACTCTGGCAGACAAGCTTCTCCCCACAAATATACCCCCCATCTATATGTTCAGAGTGATCCTGTCAATCATCCCTCGAAGAGCACCTTTGGGGGGTCTTTGGGGAAGTTATTCCTGCTTCTGGGTCTCAGTCTCTCAACCTATAGAATGGGATTGCTAGAACAGAGCCTCTGACATTCTTTTCACACCTGCCTTACCATGCAGATTGCTCATTCATGCAAAACTTCCTCACAACGAAGCCAAAGGCTGAAAAATGAGTTCTTGAAACTTGTGTGAGTAAGAACAACTGTCCCAAAGGAGACAGCACAGCAGGCTGGAGGCCTGCTTTGCATGCAGGAGCCTGTGTTTGATCCCTGGCACTGCAGGTCCCTCTAAGCACCGCCAAGAGCAATTTTCTAAACACTAAACCAGGTAGACCCAGAAACCATGGGTGTGGCCCCAAACTAAAAACAAACAGAGGAGAATGGATGTCTTGGAGTAAAATTACAGGTACTAAGAACTGGCATTTAAGAATGTAGAATGTCAGTGTGATGACTAACTAAAATCCTAAGTGCCCCACCCCCAGACATTTCCCTGACTCTAACCTCTGTCAGCAGCCCCCGCCCACTAGGTATTCACAGCCTTGGAAATGTTATTAAAGCCTTAGACCCTGGTCTTCTCATCTATACCACTGCGGCAGGCCTTTTTCATGATGCAGAGAGATTAACCATCTGCATCTCAAGTGTTTTCTTTGCAGTAACTGCTCTTTTTGTTTGTTTGTTGGTTTGGTTTGGTTTTTTGTGGGGGTTGGTGTCTCTCAGGTAGTGCTCAGGGAGCTCAGGAAGACATTCCCAGTGATATACCAACAGGACAGACACTAAGCTCTTCTGTCCCTCGTTTAAATTTTTTTTTTTTTGTTTTTGTTTTTAAGTAGTTTTGGGAACCACAGCAGGTAGTACTGGTTTTTTTCTGGGCATGCTCAAGGGTCACCTGGTGGTGCCCAGGAAACTTTACTGTGTGGGAAAGGAGGTTAAGCCAGATCTCCTGCCAGCAGAGCATATACACTGGCCCTTTGCACTGGCCCGCTGGCCCTCCAGGCACTGCCCATTTGTGTTCATTCATACTCTTGCTCAGTTCACCACACATAGATGCCACTATCACCACCAGGCTCTACTCTAGGAAGAAGGGGAAGATACAAGAGATCAGCAGAGAAGTGCCATATTCTTGGGGTTCAGCTCCCTGAAGGAGGGGAGAACAAGGGAAGGCAGCCCATGATCAAGAGTAGGGTAGGACAGAGTAGCTGGGCAGCTTCAGAGAGGCCTCTCAAATGAGAAGAACCTGAGTTCTGAGTAAGAACAGATCCTTCAGGAGATAAAGATTCCAGGCAAAGGTTGTGGCCAGAGACACTGGATGGTTTTTAGGAACAGAAGTGCCCTCGATCACTGCAATTGGTCAAATGAGGGATGAAGTTAAAAAAGGAAGCTCGGGTCAGACCTTGAAAGTACCACCCCCTGCAGGCCACCATCCTTTCTAGCACTCCCTTCCCAGAGTCTGATAGCATAATGAAGCCTGAAATTAAGTACACAGAGACCAGTTTTCTTCAACACAGACCCTGGACTCATCAGACCATGTTAACTTTTCCTGAACTTCAGAGAGCTACAAAGTCCTTTTCTCTCCAAAGGAAAGGTGCCCCATTTCTGGGGTAAGGTCCTGAGAAGTCTCCTCCTAGGAGCAGAGACACAGCAACCAAGAATGTGGCCCCCTCTCAGAGTCTTTCAGGCCAAAGTCAGATCCTGAAAAGGCTCAACCCCATGGGTGGGGATTAGACAGGCCACAGGGAACGGTTGGGATTACGATAAATCCCTCAGGCACAAAGCCAGGCAGGACTCCCGGTGCCCTTGCTGCTGCCCCGGAAAGTCCCCTCAACTGACCCCAACCCAGGGGTGTCTGGGGGCATGCCTTTGTCCCTTCCTCTCTATCAGCACAATGGGGCTGTGAAGGTAAGACCCTAGACCAAAACTCTAGGTATTGGGACATGGAATACAGCTTCCTTGACCCTTTTCCTCCTCACACCACTACCTACATGCTACTCTTCCTGTCCCACAGAGGCTGCTGGGTCTGTGGCCTTCGAAGCAGATACCACCTGGCAGCCAGAGTGACTTCCCCAGAAATTCCCACCCCCATGAGCCCTATCCCAAACAGGAACCTGATTCTCACTTCTTCCAGGATTTGACTATACGAACACATACAGTCAGTGTATGTCACAAAGACACAGCTCAGTGAGTTTCACAAACTGAGCCCTTTCCAGATGGAGAAATCCTAGGCTGCTTTCTGGAAATGCCTCTTGGGTCCCTCAACCTTGCCAGACATCCTACCGCAGAGGAACCATGGTCCTCAATACTATGGCTGGCCATTAGCTTTGCCTGTTTCTAAGAACCACAATAGGGGTGATATGTGTATGTGCTCTTTGGCTTCTCTCAGTGTGGGTGGGTCCCCACACACACACTGTTCTTGCAGTGAGGGCTCACCCCTTTTTATTCCTGCGAAGTGTTGTATATAACAGTTTCTCTACCTTTTCCCACCAGGGTCCCCTTTCAATCTTGTTTCATTCCTGTGGCATTCCTTTCTCCTTTTCTTCCTTCCCTCTTTCCCTTCCTCCCTCCTCCCTCTCCTCTTTCCTTTCTTCCTTCCTTCCTCTCCCATTTTATTTTCTTCCCATGTCCTACTGTCTAGTCCCTGAGTTTCACATCATGCCCCACCACTGATGCAATTTTCACCTGTGACCCAGTTGGGATATCCTAGGCATGTGTGGCCCCAGTTGAGAGACACTATTATGTCATGTGAGTTGCTGCTGGAAAGTAGGTCAGTTTCTAACAAAATTAGATATTCTTTACCTATTGCTTCATAACAAATTCTCACAAGATTGGTGGCTCAAAGCAGTGATGATCCCTTATTATTTCACCATTTCGGTGGGTCCAGAATTTAACAATTACTTATTTTAGGCAGCAAATAGTTTGCAGTCATCTGAAGGCTTGACAGGGCCAGGAGACCTACTTTCCACAGTTCCTTTGCACAGTTAGTTGGCGGGAGGCTATGCTTCCTCCGGCATCTGGGCTTCTTGCCACAGAACTACCTGGAATCTTCACAGGATAGCTACAGGCTCCCTTCACCATAAGTAACTCTTTTTTTTTTTTTTTTGGCGTCCCTGGGTGGGCGCAAACCACATGAGTAACTCTTGACATATACTTTTGTTTGTTTTTTTTTGTTTGGTGTGTGTGTGTGTGTGTGTGTGTGTGTGTATTTTGGGGTCATACCTGGTTCAGGGTTCCTGACAGACTATGGGGACCATATGGGGTTTTAGGATGAAAACCAGATTGACCTCATGCAAGACAAGCATTCCACCCACAGAATTATTGTTCTGGCTTCAGTTAAGCTTGTGCCATATTCTGTTGATTAAATGTCAGTCACTATGTTCACACTCAAGAAGAGGACACACCTCTTGATGGGTAAGATATCAGAATTTAGTAGCTTAAGCCCATTACAATAAGGATGGGGAGATGGCTCCAAGGACTGTATCCTATGCTTTGCTTAAAAAAAAAACCCAGGTTCAAACCTCAACGCTGGATGGTCCTCCAGCACTAATACTCTCCTAGAAACCACCAGATATTTACAAGTTAAAACCAATTTTAATTCCTTTTTGCATTCAAATTAAGTCTTCTTGTTCCTAGGAAATGAGACTAATATTCCCCTTTTTCCTTGTTCCTGTCCCACCTGCTCCATCATCACTAGGTAAGGCAATCAGGTCCAGGTTGTAGTCTCTGCTTGGTCAAGTCCCCAAGCACCCCATATGATCCCCCAAGTTCACCAGGAGTAATTCCTAAGGGCAGAGCCAGGAATAACCCTGAGCTCCATGGGTGTAGCCCTAAAAAAGAAAAGAAAAGAAAAGAAAAGAAAAAGAACAAAATCCTTTTATTTGCTGGAGGGGTATCCCAAGTATGGTCAGGAAGACATAGAAAGCCCTCCTGGACTGAACCAAGACCCTTCCAGGTTCTTCTCAGCCAACTGAACCTGAAGTTCAATGTGAGAGCCTAATGATACTGTGCTACTCAGGTTCTATGAAAGTGCTCAGGGGTCCTTTAGGCTGCACCTAGAAGAACATATGTGCTGTCAAGGATTCAAGCTGGCTTGGCCACATGCAAGGCAAGAGCTTCAACCACTAAACAATCTGTCTGGCCTTCAATCAAAGCCTTTTAGAAGGATCAAAATAAGACAGGCAATGCTAAGGACATCTGCTGCCTTTCCTTCCTTCTTGGCAGTGGGGCACACACTAGTGTTTTGTGACTGGCAATTTTCTGTCTATGGAACAGAAACTCCAGAGAGAAAAGAGTGAACTACAGCAGGTCTCTGATCATGCCCAGCTGCTCCCCTCTCAATCTGTTCTCTTCAACTTGCCCTACCAAGCAAAGTGCTGTGGGCAAAGGTCAGAGCACTGCCATAGCCTTCTCCCTCACAGGCCACCCTGGCCATCATCATCATTACCACATGCACCAAGCAGGACTTTGGGCCCAGACAAGGCATCTTATCTCAATAAGGAGGGGATAGGAGGAATCCCTAAGCTGATGGGGACACCCAGGGAAAGGGTAAGGAGCCTGGTTTACCAAGGTGAGATCTCGTAACTGAAATACCAACATGGGAAGTCATTGCAGGTTGGAAATTTACCATAACTGGATCTAAGCTGAGTAAAGCAGTATTTGCATTGTGTTTATATTTGTTTGCTTCTTTTTGTTTGGGGGCCATACTTGGCTGTGCTTAGGGATTACTCCTGGCTCTGTGCCCAAGGAACATTCCTGTTGGGGTCCAGGGGACTCTATGGGGTGCTGGTACTCAAACCTAAATTGGCGGTGTGCAAGGCACATGCCTTGCCCTCCATACTATCTTTCTGAACCCTACTTCATTTAAATCTGTTTAATCTGTGGGGAGCACATTACTGAGTGCTCCTGACTGCCCTCCAAGTTCTGCCCACAGTCCTGACTATTCCCTACAGTGTGACTGGAGTCAGGTTATTTACCAGATATGCACCTCGGTGTTTCCAGCATATAGGATCAGACATTCAAGGTTCAGGGTAAACATGATGAGGGGAGGACATGAGCATCCACCTCAGTAACTAGTATCACAGGTGACAGGTCTCTGTAATGCCTCACCTCAGGCTCTCTCCCCTCCCAGTCCTTAGAGTCTCCTAGGCTACCTTAAAGGGGGCTCCCCTCCCTGCCTGCTCCAGTCAGTGCCTCCACAAGGAATCCCTGCACCCTCCCCTCTCCCTATCCTATTTGTTTGCCTGCTGTCCACCCACTTTCTTAACTGTCAGGACCAAGAGAGGGAACAATAATATCAGCCAATGTGTCTGTGTGCTCCCAAGCAATCTATCAGGCAGGGTGGGTGCATCATTATTGCAGAGGGATCTGCACCCTGGCCCACTTATGACTCATTGTCTGGGCCAGGCACCAAGCCAGCACGTCACACATACATGATCACCTATAATCTCACAATAACTGGAGATAGACGTGTTCTTCAACTCTACACTTCAGGTAAGAAACCAAGGCTCCTGGACACAAAGCATCTATCTGCTCAAGGTCACACAATAAAACTCAAGTTCAAGTTCAACTAGAGTAAAGTCTGGGGGAAGTAATTCTGTGAGGGGGGGTCTCAGCTTGCAGTTTCACACAAGAAATCAGACAGAGTCAAAAGTGCATTTTTCAACCAGGGGTATGGAGCAGCTTCTTGGATCTTATTGAGACAGCTAAACTTATTCTCTGCTTTGCCCTGCCACTTTTATTAGTTAAGAGTTTAACATAAGTCACCTGAAGGTCAGGGTTGACACACCCACTCCCACAAACACATATGCACATTTAAACACATATATTCACACAAATACATACAATGCTCACTCATGCAGCCGCACACATCCTGTCACGGCCACCACCACTTCAATTGGCCACTATACTTTCTTACACTTGCCTGGTCTTGAACCCTTCCCACAACGTGTATGGAAGCTACAGCCTGGGTGAAATGAAGCTGAAGGGTGGGGTCATGTGCATTCATGTTTGATCCAGATCCTGACTGTGCTGAGAACCAGCTGGAGAGGAGTGTCTCCCCACACCAAGGCCACACAGCCAGAAAGAAGCCTTTGCACCTTCTGCAGCCAGCCAGCCGAGCTGGGACACAGGCACTAAGAGCAGGCACCACCATTCTCTCCTCCAAGTCTTGTGACATCATGCCTTGGACCCCTCCCTCCCCACCAAGACCCTGGGTCTGGTTGACCCAGCCTTACCCTACCTGGCCTCTGCCCATGCTGCCCCCACCCTCAGGTCCCCAGGCCCCAGGCTCTTCTTCTTTTCTTTCACTCTGAGCCAAGCAGGTTAAAAACATGCCAAAAATGAGCCCCTCTCGCTTTAGTGCACTCACATAATGTGTGGCAAAGAAGGCTGCATTAATCGCTCGGGACCCACATTTTTCAGTGACATTAATCTCTAGCCGGAAAAGCCTCTCTGGACGGTTCTTTTCAGGCTGAAGGCACTTAACGTTGGCCAGGGGAGCAGAAGGGGCCCGCCTGGAATTCCTCTCTAACTCCCAAACACCACACCCACCAACCCGGCCTGGCCAGCCTCCCCGGTTATGGCAGGGTGGGGGAGATGCCTGCAGGGGACATGGGGGACAGAGGAGGCAGGATGGTGAGTGAGCCGTGGGTGTGCTGTGATGTGTGTGTGTGCATGACGGTGAAATAGCTGCGTGTCTGTCCCTGCTCGTTCCTGGAAGCAGAGCATATCTTCATCCGCACCCTTCAGAGAAGTGCATCCGCGCGTGTGAGCATGAGACACGCCCACAGAGTCGGAGGCACCTGTGGCTGTGTGCGCTGTCAGTGCACCCTGCTTGTCTGCCAGGTTCAGAGGCAAGCATGGTACATAAACGCCTAGTAAAGAGTGAGAAGGGATACCTGTGACTGTGCCAGGAGCAGAGCTATGTGTGCCACATTTGGGATGGGAAGTGTCTGCACAACCTGCACTGTTGTGAGTCAGACCAATGCAAATGGTTGCTAGAGCACATCAGAGAGTGTGAACTGACACAGGTTCCCCATTCCTGTGATCACACACAGGGTGAAGAGGGTCCCAGTTCAGGCTGGGGAAGCAGCAGGAGTTGGTCCATCTCCAGAGCCCATAATGTATTTTCTCAGACCTAAGTAGAGCATCAGTCCTGTGCTGTCAACATCTGGTGGGGGCACTTAAAGAGACCCAGAAAAATGCCAGGTCAACCCTTTCTTTTTCTAGAGAGTCTGTTGTTAATTGTTTGTAAGTACAACCTCGAATAACACCCAGTCTATCCCAAATCTGCAGGGTCCCATGCATGCTAATGTTCCATGTGTGTATATATGTGTGCTTATGCACCTAGAAGTAGCTCCAAAATCACGTGGCACCAAAAATTAGCAAACAGATTGAGGTGAAGAAAAAAGAAGAAGGATTCAGATCAATGAAGCTTGAAGGACAGTGGTTTGGCAACACTCCAGGGAATGAAGGGACCCTATCAATCCTAAGGGCTGCTTGCAAAACTCCAAAAATAAATACAACTGCAGAAGAAAAATGTTTAGCTCATAAACATAGAAAACTCCATGATTCTCTCTCAATACTGAGCCATCTCAGAGGAAACAGACAGGTGCCCTACTTTTTCTGGCCATTGGAGCCCTTTGGTGTGGCTCCAGAGCCCAAAGTCATAGGAATAAATAAGCAAGAGGACAAGAAATGACAGTCATAGAAAGGCAAGGGACTAAGAGTACAGTGTCTCTCCAAAACCTGAAGTGAAGGAGTTAGGAAAAAGAACCTTCAGATCTTCAGGAAATGTCTCTTACACCCCATGTGGCACAGAAGGATCTGAAAACCCTCAAATGTCAATGTCATAGAGCAAGTCCAGGGTCACACCCAAAAGTCTAATGCCAGGATGTCAGAAGGACTGTGGCAAGAAGGATTCCAGACTCTTCTAAGTGTCTCAAAGCCTGCCCCAATTTCTCCAGCCCCCTGGATGCTTGGTTCCTTTCCCAGCTGCCCAGTCACACTGCCCATGACCCATGAGTAGGGAGGACATCGCCTTAAGAAGCCTCTTTGGGAACATCTTGCTCAGCCAACTCCCAGGGAGCTCAGCACCAATGGAAGCAGGTGGCACTAAGGGGAGGCTACTAAGACCCCCATCCCCTGGCAGTCATTGATCTTCCTAGTGGGGTGACATCAAGGGATGTTTTTAATAAGAGAGCAGGAGGCCTTGAGAGCTGACTGGGCCAAGGCTGTGCCGGGCGATTAATCACTAGACTGAGAATGAGAAGCCAAGCCATGGGTAACTGGATCCCAAGAGAACTATCAGGCACACCCCACCTTTCATCTCTGCGTGGGCTTGCCATGCATCTTCATTAACTTGCAGCCCCCGGAACCAGGCAGGTGTGGAAGAGGGTGCTTTTGTAACTGGGCAAGGACCCTCCTGAGTGTGCACAAATGCATGTGCAAATGCATGAATGTACATGTGCATGATGTGCACACATGGCTCAGCATGTGCAGGCATGTCCCGCATGCGCATGAGTGGGAGATGAAGCAGGGCATTTGGTTTGGAATCATGCCGATGTGGGTTCAAGTTCAGGTCCTGAACTTCCTTCTATCTGGGATGCCCGATACTTGCCCTGGCAAGTTATTTAACCTCTACGAGCTTCCATTTCTTCATCTGTAAACTGAGGAGAGCAAGTGGCCATTTCTATAAATTCTGCTCATGGGGCTGTAGCAACACTATTAAAACAGCAGTGCCTGACACTAAGTCTGTGTTTTAACTGACATACATTCTTATTTCTATTCTATGTGGATGGTTGCAACATCTAAGTCTGAGTGATGGGCAAGATTCTATGATTTCCTATGCCGATGCTGGAGACAGCCATACAAAACTTCTCTTGGAGGGGTGAGAAGTCAACAAACAGTGATATTCACACTGGGATCATGCTCTATCAGGTAGCAAGATAGAGCAGCCATCTCTAATCACCAGATCCCTTTAAAGACTGACTTAGTCAGGACATTAGGGGACTGACAATGGGTAGGTATACTTTTGCTGCTATTATGAGGGCATAAGAGTCAGCTCAGAAGCCAGTAGCCAGCAAAAATTAAAGTGGATTTTTTTTCCCTAGAGATTCTTATAGAATCCCAGTCAGCCAACACCTTGATTTCTGCTTTACGTCATGAGTAGAGACCCCAGACAAGCATTTCCCTGGCTGCTGGCTCCTCAAGTTAAAGCATCACTACAAGGATATTGTCAGCTCTGGTGGTACCCTGGGGGATTCTTGGGGCCCTGATAATTCACAGCAACATATCAGCTTTGAAGTCGGGGGAGGGAGGCACCAATCCTGCTCTTGAATCCAAAGATCATAGACAGCAGCACCAAAAGTAGCACCCCAGCTAGCTGAGTGTACCCTGGGAGAGTCTGACTAAGATGTGTTGGGAAATTCCAGCAATTCACTGGGCCTCAGTTTGCTCATTGAACGTGGGGTATACCAGCCACCTCATCAAAAGGTAATTGAACAAGCAGGTAAATGCCAAAGCACTGTGTTAGGTGGGAGAGCTACCCAAAGACCGGCATATGATGGTCCCAGAGCAAACTCTCCATCTCAGGCCTACTGGCAATAGCAGCCTCCACCTGGGCACTTGGCCCTCCCCCTGACCAGCAACTCCTCTTCTCCCCCACATTCCCACTCATCCATTCAGCTTTGTGGCTATCAATTCCACCTCCCCAAATATTTTCAGTCATCTCCTCCACACTGCCCCTGTCTGTAGTCCAGCCCCTTGGGCTAGCCCAGGAAACCTCATAGCCTCCTTCTGGTAACCCCTATTTCCAGCCCCAACCTCAGCCTCAGCCTCAGCCCCACTAATTCAACTGTTACTCATCTGCCCACAGCCTGTCCAGTGTTTCCAATGTTCCTGAAAAAAATCTAAACTATATTTTGATAATGAAAAGTTGTTTTCACTTTTGCTAAGATAACATAAAATGATGTCTTTCATTTCCCTGATACCAATACAGTCGAAGAGCTCTGTGTGTATTTATTCTCTGGTCCCTTTCTTAACCAGCTAATTCCTATGTCCCATAAAATATAATTACTCCACTTTTGAAAAGACACCACATACACATGAAACCAAATCCAAAAAGATTAATCAAGGTAGGCACTGGAAGTTCACTTCCCCACCAGTTCTTGTTGCTAGTCATCCAGATCTCCTCCCCAGAAGAGGTCCTCTCACAAGATTCTGGTGTGGGCAGCCAGATTCATGCTAGGCAAACATTTGTAAACATGCATAGTCTTTGTCACACAAGCAATAACACATCAAACTTCTTTAGAACTTTTTACTTTTTTTTAATTAACTATGGTCTTGATGCTTGTTTTTCTCGGTAGACAAAAAGCAATTTATTTTTATTGATGACTGCATAATATTCCACCAGACCTGACTATGTATATAAGTCCTCTCTCTCCTCCTGAAAGGTTCTTAGGCTATTTCCCATAGCCTGCTATCACAAATTATCTGTCACTCAACTCTCATTTCACACATGTGTGAGCTTATGTCTGATCTCCTAATTAAGATTACTATGTCAAAGGCCAAAGAGATAGCACAAAGGTTAAGCTTTTGTTTTGTATGTGACTGATCATTGCAACCTAGTTCATATCCTAGAATCACCAGGTATGGCCCCTAAACACAGATAGGCTGATTCCTGACAGGCTTGCCTCACAAAAAATTTTATTATTAAGTCGAAAGTAAAGATATCAACAAGAAGCTTCCTATAGAGATTGCAATAATTTGTATTTCTGCAATTATTTTGTACGCATTCTTTTTCCCTGGACACTTATTAACCTGGTAATTTACCCAATTTCATCATTTTTATCTGACAAGTGAAAGATGACATCATGTTATAGTTTTGATCTGCAATTTTCTTTTCTTTTTTGTCTTTAGGACATGACCAACAGTGCTCAGGGGCTACTCCCAGCACTGTTCTTAGTTAGAGGTCACTGACAGTAGTGTTCAGGGCATCATGCAATGCTTGGGACTGACCCCAGGCTTCCCATATGCAAATAATGGGCTCAGTTGGCTGAGTTCCCTCTCCAGCACCCAATCTGCAATTTTTGTAGCTTATGTGGTTTTGATCATTTTCTCTAACAGCTGTTTGTTCTTTTCCTTTGATGGTCTGATCATATATCTCATCTATTTTCCTATTGTCTTGTCAATCTTTTTGCCTTGTCATTATTAGTTTACAAGTGCTTTTTATCAGTAAAGGAAATTACCCTTCAGCCAATTTAAACAATTAAAATATATGAAATAGTTCTTTCTGTGATAGAATTCCTCTGTGAAACCATCTGGCTCTAATGGTTTAGGAAAGACCATATTGCTTTTTCTATAGCTATTGATCTGTGTAGATTAGGAGACTATATTGCTTTGTTCTATAGCTATTGATCTGTGTATATTTTAAAGTACCTTGATATACATCTACGTAGATTTTTATGTTTATTTTTTCTTTTAAAATCATCCATTTTGGGTTGGGAGATAGTAGAGTATAGGATGCATGCATAGCATGCACCTGTCCTGAGTTTGATTTCTGACACCACAGAGTCCCCAAGCACCACTGATATAGTCCTGTAGACCCTGAGTAGCACCAGGGATGTTATTGGTAATCTCCCACACCAGACCTGTGCACTGACCTTGGGCCCTTGCACTGAACTGCCAGCCAGACTGGTAGAGAATCACCATTAGAACCCTATGACTTCCTGAGCACTGCTTGGGACTATTTCCCCCTCGAAAAATCTATTTCATCAAAATTCTCAAGTAGATTTTAATATTCTTTCTATTTCCTCTGAAACTGGAGTATTTCCCCACATTCATATATTATTTTATTAATTGGAGTTTTTCTTATTATTTTTCTGTATTAAATGACCTAAAGCCATACTTATTTTACTTGGTTTTTAAAATAACTTTTATTGGGGCCAGAGCAACAATAAAGTGACTAGGGCACTTGCCTTGTACATGGCTGATCAGGGTTCAATTCCAAGCATTCCCTATGGTCCCCTGTGAACTATTATGAGTAATTTCTGAGTCCATACCCAAGAATAAGCCTTGAGGGTCACTGGGTGTGACCCAAAAACCAAAAATAAATAAGTAAATAACGCTTTTGGGGCTAGTGTTTTTCTGACTTATAATTCTCTAATAAAAATATTTTTCTTCAAATTTTCTCCTTGTGAGATTTTTTCTGTTTTTTTTCTCTTCCTTGTGAATCTTTAGGCTTATTTTACTGCTGCTTTCCTAGCCTGATTTATTAATTTTATTATTAATAAAATAATTTTGATCTATTAATTTTTCTCTGAGCTTTATTATAGTAATATTTTATGTTTCTGAGAAGAACTGCTACTATCTCAGTTCTATGGATTTCTACAATCTATTCTGATTTTATTTTAAGCAAGAAAGACAAAATTTAGGAGAGAGTAAAACTTTGGGGTTTTGTTGTCAATTTCTTGTATTAAATTCCAACCATTATTAAGAGTAGTGATAAATGGGGCCAGAGTGATAGTGCAGTGGTAGGGCGTTTGCCTTGCATGCAGCTGACCCAGGACAGACCTGGGTTCAATTCCTGGCATTCCATATAGTCTCCAAGCCAGGAGCGATCTCTGAGTCCATAGCCAGGAGTAACCCCTGAGCGTCACCAAGTGTGGCCCAACTCCCCACCCCCGGAAAAAGAGTAATGATGAAATTGGGTGAAACAGGGATATTTTTTCTCTTCTCCATGACCTAAGCTTATTATTTTAGCTGAATTATATTTACTTTTATATCTACAATATAATTAACTCTATTGCTTTATTTTTTCAGATTAAAATTATATCTTTTTCACTTTGGCTATTGGAAATAAAGAAATTTGTATATTACCTTGTATCTTCTTTTGCTTCTTTCCCTCCTAATATTGGTCATTGTATTATTTCTACACAATTTCATTTATTTCTATATTTTCTTTCCTTTATTGGGAGAGACATGTTGGATCACATTTAACAGTGCTCAGAGTTTACTCCAGGCTCTGTGTACAAGGACATTTCTACATTTCCATATTGTTCCATAGTCATGTCCCTCTCCTAGGATTTAGATTTAGAGACCTAAAGTTCAAGTTCACTTTCCCAATAAGCCATCAGTCCCTTTGCTATAGTCTCTGCTTTCCAAGTTCATTTTCAAGAAGGTGTCATATATTTTTAGTCCCTGCGGATGACAAGACTGGAATTGATTTCTATAGCTCCTAGCCAGGAAATAACCTTCCCATATGAATCGGGAAGCTGAGGCACTGAGCTAGGAATAACGGTCTGCGTCATCCAGGACTGTTGCAGGGGCTCACCCAGGACAAAAGTCCTAATGCCTGCTATGCTTGACAGGGTCTCCCCACAATAACTTGTTCTTACCTCTGCCTTCCTATTCTCTTCATTGGATTGGGTCATCAAAAGCCCCTTCTCCACTGATACCCAGAATCTCACCTGGGACTCTGTGGGAAGTGACTGGCAGGAGAATTCTCTCCCCTCCCCAAAGGATTAGCAACTCTGGCTGGGGCTCTAGTGGCATATCCTCCCTGCTCAGGGAAAGTGTGAGCTCATCCTTGCCGCCTCCGACATTGGGCAAAACAGGCAGGGCGAGGGGCTCCACCTGTTCCTGATAATCTCCCTAATCCAGCCCCATAATTATTCTTTATTAACAGAGGCCACTGCCTGAGCTACACGCTGAAAGGAGGGCGTCAGGAGAAAAGACATGGGAATCAAAAACTGGTCACATTTTCCAAAAGGTTTTATTTGCCATGGTCAAAATAAACTCACAGGGGAGGCTGAGTTCCCATCTTACCCCGTCCCAGTACCAGGCAAGAGTACACCAGGGTCCTGCATCTCCCAATCAGGCCACAAGCCTTACCAGGCTTGCTTCACTAGGAATCTCCACTCAAACTTCTCAGAATAGGCCAAACTCAAGGAAATAGCACTGGTTCCTGTCCACCTAGAGCTCAGCATCCAAAAGCTAAGGAAACAAGCACCCTACTAATGGCCTGCAGGCTAGAAAGGGTAGGTAGGCATCTCAGCAAAGGTGGGTCCCATGGGTGAAGGAAGAAGCCTATGGAGGGAGATACTAGAAGCCTGTGATGTGTAGACTGCCACAAATTCCCTGTGGACAAAGTAAGGAAAGACACTATATAGGATGCTGTAAGAATAATGACATGCTGGGACAATGATGGTATTCAATAGGGTAAAGGAAAGCCCAAGTCATCAGCTTAGGAGCAGGCCAGGTTCTCCAGGGCCTATGGGTGCCAAAGAACCCCAAAGAGTCTCTGCAGATCAGTAACCTGGTCAAACTTGACTTTGAGAATAATCATCTGACTGAAAGTATGTAGAGGTCAGCCTGAGTGTAGGAGTGGGGGCACCTGTCAGAACTAGGTGAAAAACATGACGTTTGAACCTGAGCGGTAACAAGGGGAGGGAAGAAAGACAAACCAGGAGCAACTCTGCCCCTCTACCCCTGGGGTCACATTGTCCTTTGGGTCACACCAATTGCTCAGTGGTCTCCAGGCCATGGGTTCCCTTTGAGCCCCTGTCAATAGCCCAATGTTCAGTCTGGCACTAGTCATGGGACCAGGGGCTCCACTCCTCACCCAGAAACCCTCAGGATCCAGGGTGCTGAAGTGCTGGAGGCCATCCTTCAGGCTTCTGGGCTGCAGACTCGTACCCACACCACCCTCTGCCTCCACAAGTCCTGCTAACTGCTTCCTCCCACATTCTTCTACTTTGGGGGGCGGCACACCCAATGGTGCTCAGGTTATTCTGCACTCAGGAATCTCTCCTGGCAGACACAGGGAACTACATGGATGCTGGGAATCAAACCCAGGTCAACTAAGTGGAAGGAAAATGTCCTTCCATCTATACCATCACTCTGGCTCCATTTCTCATGTTCTTCTAACCAGCCCATCCTTCCATTTCCTGGTCAGTGTCCCTGTGCTTCTGGGAGCCCATACTGACTGCCACAGTGGCATCCTGCCCCTATCCTGCTCAGGCACCCCTGTCTCCCTGCAACCCTGAGTCAGTCTTCCTCTACCCTCAGCTCTGTACTATCCCCCAATCTCTCCATCTACCATAGTCTGGTTTCTGCCTGGAGTTCTTCTATTTGTCTCCTCTGCCTGTCGCTCTCTCCCTCTCAGCTCTGATCCAAATCCACTCCCCAAAACTCAGATAATACCAGCTCCATGCTTGGTTCCCACTCTGGGTGTGAGGCTGAGACAGGTAGGACAGGGAAGAGAGATGTTGTTGTGCTTTATGAGGGAAAATCTTATCGTAGCTTCAGCACCAATCAAAATGGCTTATGCTAGAGAGTGGGTCAGAAGGGAAGGTAACTCACTCCTGCCTGATGAGAGATTATGGGCCAGCTGCAGAGAATGGCAGAAAAACTCTTATGAGAAACGTGTGGCCTGCACTGCATTAGAGCACAACTGATGCCCCTCCCCACCTCAAAGGCTCTGAAGGGTAAAGTTGGAACAGATGCCAGAACAATTCTAGAAGTGCTCTGACATCGGCAGACCAGGCTCCATACCGGCCGTGTCATTCTGCAACCTGACTACAGAGCAGTAAATCACCCCAGCTCAGATGCTACAGACCCAATCTTGCCACTGTTGTGTGACCCAGAGCGATTTTTCTCTCATTTTAGCACTTATCACAGAACTATGGATGGGGGTTAAGATGGCTCTTCCATTCTGCTCTGATATTCTGGTCTCTCTCTTAACTCGCTTTAGGAACCACACTCTGATCTGGAAGCAACTGCATTTTTGCATTTGCTTTTCCTTCTGCCTCCTGTACCCATAACTCTTATCAGTGCCCAATTCTCATACCCAATAAGCCCTTCTCAGAGGGGCTCTTCCTGCCACCTTCATTTCTGCCTTATCCCACTTCTGTCTCAAGTCCACAGCCAGTGAGGACTAGAGTGAGCGGGGGCTACTTGAGTGAGGACTAGAGCAAGCCAACAGTTCTGAAGAAGCAATATTGAGGGGCCGGGAAGGTGGCACTAGAGGTAAGGTGTCTGCCTTGCAAGCGCTAGCGTAGGACGGACCGCAGTTCGATCCCCCGGTGTCCCATATGGTCCCCCCAAGCCAGGAGCGATTTCTGAGCGCATAGCCAGGAGTAACCCCTGAGCGTCAAACGGGTGTGCCCCCCCCCAAAAAAAGAAGCAATATTGAGGGGAAGGGGTGTGCAGAGGGTTCTGGATCCCATTCTATGCCATCCTCTGGTGCCCACAGCACTCTGGTCCTTACCCCCTGAGCCTGCTCTCAGCCCGGAAAAGCACAACGCTCTTCTCCAGGCACATGACCCCTGCCCTTGGGGTCACAGGCCTGAGACGACCACCCCCAGCCCCAAAACCCTCAGATGTCTCTCAGCGGGGGCAATAGAGTGGCCTCGGGGCTACAGTCTTTGTCCCAGGTCCCAGCAGAATTTAATTCCAAGGTTCAAAGCGCCTTTGCCCCTTCCTAGATAAAAGGCCGCTCAGCCGGAGCGATGAGCTGGTTAATGAAGGACAGGAGGGAGGCTTGGAAGGGCGGGCCCATGGTGCTCTCAGCCCACACCCTTCGCCAGGGAATAGCCTCAGCCCCCTGCTGCCGTTCCGGCCCACTGCCCCACAAGAAAAGCCCATTAATTTAACACTAATAGGATTTTCAATTTGTCACAATCCTTAGTGATCCGGGGCAGGGGGAGGGGGATTAATAACCTGTCTGGGGGAAAGGAAATCTTTATGGAGAAATGGTCCAAGACCTACTTCTAGGACAGCACCCTGACACCTTGGGGCCTTCGGGCCAGCCAACACCGCTTCTGGCCTCAGTTTCCTCCATAGGAAGAAAGTTCATCAGGCCTAGTTGGAAAGGTAGTTGTTGGGATTAAATGAGATTATGGAAGAATATCTAGCCAAGGTTGTTGTCTGCAAGCATGTTATCTGCACTCTCCTACTTCTCCTATCTCTTCCTCTTCCATCTGACCACATGAACACTAGCTACCCAGGTTAGAACTGCACATTACCAGCCACTGGATCTCCAGACCCGATGACAGATTCAGTCCAAAAGTCCATGGAAGAAGGGGATGTCTAAGCACCTGTGGCCTGTTCATCCTCAGAGGGATCGGTCCTTGAGAGCTGAGAATTTCGAGCTTCCAAACACAGTAGCCCCAATCGGAAGGCCCCAGCTAATGTCAACCAGCTGTGTCTTGGTTACAGCTATGAACACAACACACCAACTGCCCAGACTCTGTTCTCCAGGCAAATTCCTGCCAGATCAGCAGATGCCAGACAGTAGACAAGGCATCTGCTCCCTATCCCAATGCTTAGTTCAGGACTTTGCCAAGGCCTGGAACTGAATGAAGGGCATCCTGCACAGGGCGAGGCTTAGGGACTGCAGGATGAGGATGGACAAGACTGTAGCTGGCGAGAGATAAGACAGACATGATGGTAGTCAGCTGTCTCTGGAGAGTTCCTCAAACCAGGAGATAAACCCGCCTGGCTGGTCCCAGGGCTGACTCACAGCCATGTACTCTGGGGTGACTGCCACCATCCCAGGAGAAGAGAGAGGTGGAAAAGTAGGTGTCTAGGCCTTCCCATCAAGGTCTGGCCATGGGCAGCTGCTTCCTTATCAAAGTCCTTATTACCAAATTGAACAGGCCTGGGTGGGTGCATTGAATCAACCAGCTCTGCTTATGATCCATTGGGCTTTTGCCTCTATTCAGACCCCACAGGTGCCTCAACCATAATTTACAACCTCTCCATTCCTTAGCACTACATGCTCCAAAGCAGCCAGAGATGCAAGGAGATTAGACAGAGGGTAGTTTCAGTTACTCTGCACTTTAGCCACCACTCAGGCACAAACACAATCAGTATATCTTGTGAATAAAATAAATAGGCCAAGAAAATGGTGGTCTCCCCCATTTTAATGATCACAGGAGAAAGACCAAAGTGGCTCTGATTCTTGAGAGCTCCAGCTGAGCTTTCATGAGACCAGTGGAGATAAACCCAAAGATGTAGAAATTGGGTTCTTGGGTCCAAGATGAACTCTGGGTGGATGCTGAAGAGAAAAGACACCATGAAAATGCTGTGTAAAAATCGCAGTGTAAACTGTACAGAGAGGTTCCAGGTCAATTTCCAGCAGAGGCTGAAAAAGAGGGGCATTTGCTATGAGGACAAGGCCAGTGGGTTCCTCAAACCTCTTCCACCCTTGACCTGAGTCACAGCCTTGGCTTGAGCAGCAAGTGTTCAGCTCTATTCATAAGGAGGAAGTGGTCAATATCAGGGAGTCAACAAAAGCCTGTGACCAGAAAGAAGAGGAACTGTCACCATGCTTAAGGGTTCCTGCAAATGTCCCCAAGGGTCCCCAAGTGTCTTCCACTCCACTACCAGGGCTCCCTGAATTGTCAGCTCTTACCTAAAGGAGGACCCCAAGACCCTACCTACCTTCCATTGCAATCTGGCTATGGGAACATCAGCTAATGGCTTGCTTTCTCTGTACTCTTAGTTCACTGGATGGAAAATGTGAAGGAGATGATTACGGTGGTTCTCCTGTCCTTTAGAAAAGAGCTTGGTGAGTCATATTCAGAAGTCTGTTCCTATAAAGCAATGGTGGCATGTGTTTCAGTAGAAAGGGCACATTCATGAAGCATGATGAGCTCCTACCCTAAAGTAGATCTCATTACAGGAATATAGTAGAGAACTAAAACCAGAATCTCCCCTCAAGGATTCAACCAGGAAATTTCCCATGGGAACAGAAACTGCTAAACTGGGAGGAACAGAGTAGACAGTCTGGGTATTCAAGGAGTTTTCAAGTAAAAGTGGCCTCTGCTCAACATTTTTGAACTGTAAGAAAGAGGCTACAAACAGAGTGAGAGAAGCCAGTGGGGTGATGATGGACACCTGATATTTGCAAAAGTATGGATGCTTTTCTTCAGTATCCCTCACTTCAAGACTATCATGTAATGCAACTGCAAAAACAAATGCAACAAATAAACCAATGCATGAATGAATGAACAAATGAATAAATAAGTGGAAGGATGCATAGATATACCTAACACAGTAAAAGCATCTAAAAGCCTGTTAAAAATCCAAGGGGACAAGCCAGCCATCTGTAATCTCAACTTTAAACAGAACATCCCAGGACTTTTGTTTCTTGTTAATGCAACAAACCACCCCCCCCAAAAAATAATGGTTCTGCCCCTTCACCCAATGATATGGCCTAAACTCCTTCTATTCCCTTCTATTCCCTTTCATTTGAAAGGCTGAGCACTATCCAATTCATTTACTCATTCAAGAATATCTCTTGATCATGCCAGGCACACAGTGATTACCAATAGAAGGAGCCAGACTTGGTGCTTCTCCTTGATCTATCTGCCCACCTTAACTAATCTCCATGATCACAGCTGGAACCTGGAAATGCCTGGCAGGATGGCAGGCTGTCGGAGCCTTCCCAGTAAGTCACCAGTCAAGGGCAGGACTGGGCCTGTGGAGAAACATTCCTCTGCTCTCCCGCCCAAACTCATGGCCAAAGGCAAGGCGCGCACACACGGCTGAAATCCCATCAATGGCGCTCAGCCAACTGGCTGCCACTTGCTTATTTGGCTTGGAACAGGAAATACATTTTTCTACTATTTATACTGCTGACCTCAGGAATAAACTAATTACTGCTGCGAAGCTTCATTCCCACACTGTCCAGAGCACATCTGTAACCCCTGGTTAGGACCAAAGCAGAAGAGGTGCCAGATGTCTGGGAGGTCGAGGGATTTGGGCCCAATAGATACTCCTGTTGTGCTCCCTAAATCTTCAGGGGACAGAAATTAGAACCACAAGTTACCCCTTCAGTTTCAACTGAAATGAGAACTGCCTATGTCTTCCCTGTGCCTCAAACTAAACACTTCTCTGGGTCTCGATTTCTTCATCTGCACAATGGAGGTATGGTAATGTTAAGCTCAAGGGACTATCATTTGGAGTAAATGATACCATGTCTGAGAAAAGCTTCATGTAAATGGAATTACCAAAAAAAAACCCTGTTAGTCTGGACTATCCAGAGGCCAACTTGGCTCAAGCAGGTCCCATATCTGAGCCAACAATGGCATTATCTAGATGTGTTAAAGATCCCACCATAGTCTTGATGTCCTGATGTGAGAAAGCAGGCATGTCTTTAAAACTGCTGCCCACAGAAACCAGACGAGCCTCTCAATCAGTTATGTGGACATAGGCAGGCAGTCCAGGCAACATAAAAGAGGTGCCAGGAAATAAATGAAGAGGAGGTGAGTGAGAGGACTGCTGTATTGGTGGGTGGGTAGATGGATGAATGAATGGTGGATGGATGGATGGATGGATGAATGGATGGATGGGTAGATGAAAAGAGAGAGGAATGGTGGAGGGATGTATGAATGGATAATAGATTGTTGATGGTTGAGTAGTTTCATAGATGGGTAAAGTGACTGGTGGATGAATGAATGGAAGGAGCAGTCATGGCCTTAATCACAATAATTTTAAACTTATTAATTTTTAATTTATTGACTAAAGCAACTATTTGAGTCTGATTTCTGAAAACTAACCTTTAAAGGTCCAAATAACAAAAGTAGGCTTTGAACATCATATCATTTCTGTCACATTACTCAACTGCCATTTTAGAGTAAAACTAGTCACAGATTAAATGAATGGCATTTCTAAATTCAAAAAAAAAAACTTTATTTACAAAATAAGTAACAGACATGTTTGTTCAACCCCTCTGATTGAACTAACCAGTTATAATAGCAAATTATTTGAATCTTCCTCCTCACTCCTTTTGATGTGTCACAGGGCCTATAAATCCTTCTACATAACATCTCTTTCTTTCCACATCACAGTCATCTCCTGGTCCAGTCTCATAACTCATCAATTAGCCACTACACCAGCCAAGTTACCTATTTAGAGCCTCTTCCTTTCCAGTCCATTTCCTACCCCAAAACATGAGAAATCCGTCTTAATTGCCAGTTGAACCAGATCAATCTCCTTTCCTGGCAGTCATTGCCCTAACCAGATTCTATAGTCATTTATGCTCAAATATCAATATCCATCCTCATCATCACAGCCTTCATCAATACCCATGCTTGACTCAAGCCAAATTGAGTATCTTAGTTGTCTAAATAAATCATGGTCAACCTTCCTCCATGCAAGTAAAATTCTTCTCCTCCCTCTAACCCTCGCTAATTCTTTCTGAATCTCAGGTCAGCTATCTCCCACTCAGGAGCCTTCCTGGGGTACTCCACTTATGCCTAACAAGAAATGATTAACTTGTAGCACAGACTTCCATGTATTCAAAAAATCCATTTTACTTTCCTCCTAGGCATGCAGCTAGTACACATTCCCCAGCCTTCTCTAGGATAAGGTAGGATCAAGTGGCAAAGTTCCAATCATGACAGGGGACAGGAGTGATAGAGCCACTACAAGCCTCCACAAAACTACAAGTTTTGACCACCTACATGATACTTCCTATTCTCTCTCGTTCTCTCTCTCATCTTCAGGTTAAATGAAGGGCATGCTGAAAGAGTCACAAGATGAAAAGATCTCTGGCTTGTCATCCTCCCAGAAGGAAGAAATGAATAAAAGAAAGGTATGGAGGGAAGGATGTAGAAAAGGATGAAAGAAATGAGAAAAATAGAAGGAATGAAGGAAGGATGAAAGGAAAGGAAGGAAGAAGATATGGAGGGAGGGAGGAAGGAAGGAAGGAAGGAAGGAAGGAAGGAAGGAAGGAAGGAAGGAAGGAAGGAAGGAAGGAAGGAAGGAAGGAAGGAAGGAAGGAAGGAAGGAAGGGTGGAAGGAAGGAAGGAAGGAAGGAAGGAAGGAAGGAAGGAAGGAAGGAAGGAAGGAAGGAAGGAAGGGAGGAAGGAAGGGTGGAAGGAAGGAAGGAAGGAAGGGGGGAGGGAGAAAAGAAGGGAAGAGATGGAGGGAGGGAGGGAAGAATGAAGGTGAGAAGAAAGGAAGGAGGGAAGAAAGGAGGGAGGAAGAGATGAAGGAAGGAAAGGAGAAAGGATGGATGAAAGGAAGAAAGGGATGGAGGGAGGTAAAAAGAGGGAGAAATGAAGAAAGGAACCAAGGGGAAAACGAAGGAAAGGAGGGAGGAAAGGAGAAATGAAAGATGGATGAAAGAAAGGAAGGGATGGAGAATAGGAGGATTGGAGGGAAGAAGAGAGGAAGGGATGAAGGAAAGGAAGGAGACATAAGGAATAGAGGGAGGAAGGAAGGATACAAGAGAGGAAAGAATGTTGAGAAGGAGAGAAGAGAGGAATTTCAAAAAATGTCTCTAGAATCTCAAAAACAGATACAAAATTTTACATATTTATAAAGAAATAAAAATGTTAGAATAAATTTAAAAAATAAAAATACAGTGATCAAAGACAGTATAGCAAAGAGGGCACTTGCACATTGCAGCCAAATTCATTTCCAGAACCTTCTATGATCCCCAAAACCTTGCTAAGAGTGATGACTGAATACAAAGCCAGAGAAAAACCCTGAGCGGTGTCATATATAACCTCAAACAATAAAATATTAAAAATTAATACAAGAATAATTCTGATTAAAGTTAGAAAAATACTACCAGAGCCCAGATCTTGAGCTCTATCCTCTCAGTCATCCTCTAAGCTACATTATTCATCCTCTGAGACTCCCCCAAACTTCCAGCCAAGGTAGAAGCTTCTGCTTCAATCAGTCAAACTATGGGTCTGCCTGAACATCACCAGTAATGAGCTCACAACTTCATGTTCAGCCCCAAAGACAACCCTAATAGACTCTCTATGAGCATCAATCTGAATCTCTAGGCCATGCCTTCTGGGTTTATGATCCTCACCCACACAGCCTCTGAGTCACTCAGCCAGAGATCAGGCCTTGAAAAATCTGGTCTCTGGAAATAGTATAACAGCCAACACATGCTAGTCAAGCATATTCTAACCATTTTACATATGCCAGACTTGAAACCATACAAAAACTTTATAAGATAGGCAGTTAGTATTTCACAAATTTAAAAATTAAGGCATAGATTATGTCCTTTGTTCAATAGGATATAGCTAGTACTTGACAAGGCTGAATACATCCAAGTTTATTTATTCCACCTGAACATGCTTTAAGCTGCTTCTCTGAAATGTAAATATATGGATACAATAAATATCATTGGAAATAATTATTTCAAAATAATAATGCATGTATAGCACTTACTAGATGCCAGCTTATTCTCTTTTGGTTGAGTTGTAGGTCAAAACTGGCTATGCTCAGGGTTTACTTCTAATCCAAATCTTAGAGATCTCCTGGCAGGGCTTGAGAGATTATATTCAGTGCTAGAGACTGAACCTACATTGGCTGTGTGAAGACAAACACCTTACCCATTATATTATCTCTCTGGCCTAGAGGATCTCTCTCATAAAAAAATTAGAAATTAAAAGAAAAAAAAACTCATTTGGAAATACTCTTCTAAAATTCATTTGGGACAGTGAGTAACAGAGTAGAGCTAGAGCAACTCTTGTGAAAAGGAATATGGGAGGATCACTTTCCCCAACTTTAAATTGTATTACAAAACTATAGTCATTAAAACAGCATGGTATTGGAATAAAGACAGACCTTCAGCTCAGTGGAATACATTTCAGTATTCAGAAAATGTTCCTCAGACATACAATCAATTAATTTTGATAAGGGGGCAAGAAATACAAAATGAAACAAAGAAAGCCTCGTCAACCAGTGCTGTTGGCACAACTGGTCAGCCACTTGCAAAAAAAAGTGAACTCAGATCCCCATCTAATACCACACACAAAGGTCAAATCCAAATGAATTAAAGACTGTGATATCAGACCCAAACCATAAGGTATATGAAACAACACATGGGTAAAACACCCCACGACATTGAGACTAAAGGCATCTTTGAGAAGGAAACAGCACTCCCCAAACAAGTGGAAGCAGAGATAAACAGATAGAACTATCTATATTAAGCTGAGAAGCTTCTGCACCTCAGGGGAAATAGTGTCTAGGATACAAAACCCACCCATAGATGGGAGAAACTATTCACCCAATATCCATCAGGCAAGGGGCTAATATCAAAGATATACAAGGTATTGACAGAACTTAACAAGAAAAAAACATCTAACCCCATCAAAAAATGGGGAGAAGAAATGAACAGACATTTTGTCAAAGAAGAAATACAAATGGCCAAAAGGCATATGAAAAAATGTTCCACATCACTAATCATCAGGGAGATGTAAATCAAAACAACAATGAGGTACCATCTCACACTATAGAGATCGGCACACATCACAAAGAACAAGAACAATCAGTGCTGGTGGGGATGTGGGGAGAAAGGAACTCTCATTCATTGCTAATGGGAATGCCCTCTAGTCCAGCCTTTATGGAAAACAATATGGAGATTCCTCAAAAAACTGGAAATTGAGTTCCCATATGATCCAGCTATACCACTCCTAGGGATATACCCCAGGAATACAAAAATGCAATACAAAAATACTTTCCTTACACCTATCACCTATATTCATTGCAGTGCTATTATAATAGTCAGACTCTGAAAACAACCAAGATGCTCTTCAACAGATAAATGGCTAAAGAAACTGTGGTACATATACACAATGGAATATTATGCAGCTGTCAGGAGAGATGAAGTCATGAAATTTTCCTATATGTGGATATACATGGAAACTGTTATGCTGAGTGAAATAAGCCAGAGGGAGAGAGAGACACACACACAAAATAACCTCACTGATCTATGGATTTTAAGAAAAATAAAAGACATTATTGTTATAATCCACAGAGATGAGGGCTGGAAGAACCGGCTCATGATATGAAGCTCACCAAAGAGAGTGGTGAGTGCAGTTAGAAGAATAATCACACTAACAGCTACCATGGCAATGTTAATCAGTGAGTTAATGAGTGAGAGAAGTAGAATGCCTGTCTACTTCTCAGCTTAATATAGATAGTCCCATCTGTTTATCTCTATTTCCACTTGTTTGGAGAGTGCTGTTTCCTCCTGAAAGATGCCTTTTGTCTCAATGTCGTGGGGTGTTTTACCCATGTGTTGTTTTATATACCTTATGGTTTTGGGTCTGATATCATGGTCTTTAATCCATTTGGATTTGACCTTTGTGCATGGTATTAGATGGGGATCTGAGTTCACTTTTTTGCAAGTGCTTGAAGAGGCTTTCTTTGTTCCATTTTGTATTTATTGCCCCCTTATCAAAAATTAATTGATTGTATGTCTGCAGAACATTTTCTGAATACTCAAGTCTATTCCACTGAGCTGAAGGTCTGTCTTTATTCCAATACCATGCTGTTTTAATGAATGTTGTTTTGTAATACAATTTAAGGTTGGAGAAAGTGATGCACCCCATATTCCTTTTCACAAGTGTTGCTCTAGCTATTCGCTGGTATTCACTGTTCCAAATGAATTTTAGGAGAGTATTTCCAAATGAGTTTTAGGAGAGTGTTTCTTTTTCTTTTAATTTCTAGATTTTTTTATGAGAGAGAACCTCTAGGCCAGAGAGATAATATAATGGGTAAGGTATTTGTCTTCACACAGCCAATGTAGGTTCAGTCTCTAGCACTGAATATAGTCTCTCAAGCTCTGCCACAAGATATCTAAGCTTTGGATTAGAAGTAAACCCTGAGCACAACCAGTTTTGGCCTACAACTCAACCAAAAGATATACAGGCAGGAGGTGGGGGAGGAGGGAGATCAGGGGCATTGGTGGTGGGAATGTTGCACTGGAGAAGGGGGGGTGTTCGTTTTATGACTGAAACTCAACTACAATCATGTTTGTAATCATGGTGTTTAAATAAAGACATTATTCAAAAAGAAAAAGGAAGAAAGAAGAAAGGTTGTGACATCACAAAATCCAATTATGATGCGCCTAAACAATGAAGTCACAGTGGACATTATGATGCGCACATTAGTGTCATCATAATTCAGGATTGTGGCATCACAATGTACATTATGACATGTGGTATTGTGATGTCCGATTTTGTGGTTGTGATGTCAAATAAACATTGTTTTGCAACCACTCTGACATCATAATTCAGAATAGGGAAATTATAATGGACATTATGACGTGCACCATTGTGATGCCATAATTTATGGTTGTGACATTACAATGGACATTATGACATTCGTCATTATGACACATAATGTGTGGGTATGATGTCAGAGTGAGGTGAAAAATACAAGATCATGGTATCACAATAGAACTAAGATGCGCACCATGATGAGGTCATCAGTCATGATTGTGATGACACAAAAAAAATATTCATTGATTTACTCCACAAGCAGTTCTATGAAGAAGGCAAAACTATTATTCCAGTTTTACAGATGAGCAAATAGAAAAAGAACAGTGGTTAATATAGAAGACTGACTTTGACAATCGCTACTGTGCAGAAATTTTTCTGAGACCATAAAGAGAGACATGGGGGTTGGACAACCAACATGCCTAGAGCCTGTAGTTGGTCTTTTGGCAGTATACTTTATGGGTAGAGACACCCTGTTTCTCTTGGACCAATGGAATTTCCTTTCTAATTTTCCCAATGTTTGCTGTGCCTATGCAAAAAAAAAAAAAAAAAAAAAAGCCACATCTGCCCTTCCCCTACTTTTTTTCCCTCCTTTTAATTGTACTTATATTTTAGATAGGGACTCCCACCTTTTTCATAGAACCATAGAATTTGAATCATTTTGTTCTATCTCATATTTATTTCTTTTTTTTTTTTTTTTTTTGGTTTTTGGGCCACACCCTGTGACACTCAGGGGTTACTCCTGGCTATGCGCTCAGAAGTTGCTCCTGGCTTCTTGGGGGACCATATGGGATGCCGGGGGATCGAACCGCAGTCCGTCCTAGGCTAGTGCAGGCAAGGCAGGCACCTTATCTCCAGCGCCACCGCCCGGCCCTCTATCTCATATTTCTATGTCTTCCTACAAACCGAAAAAAAAAAGTGGATGGGGCCCAGGGCCAAGCAGTCTCAGAAATATAAAGTGGAAAAATAAATAAATAAATAAATAAATAAACAAATAAATAAATAAATAAATGTCAGATCTAAATACCCTAGCCAAAGTCAATGAAAATAGAATCAAGGGACCCAAACTACAATATGATAAATACAAAATTCACCTGTTATACTGGTAGTCCTGGGGGTTAGAGGTGGAGGTGCAGGATGCAAGTGGGGAACTATGGTGGAGGAAGGACAACACTGGTGGTGAGAATGGCCCTACGTCACTGTTGATAAATGCCTGAAATATAACTGTGAAAGACTTGTAATTCACAATGGTCTCAATAAAAAATTAAAAAAAAAGAAGAGCGATTAAATGGCTGAAAAATTAGCACATTATGTAAGGCATTTGCCTTGCATATGGCCAACCCAGGTTTGATCCCCATCACCCCATATGGTCCCCTGAGCATCACCATGAGTAATTTCTGAGCACAAGGCTAAGAGTAATTCCTAAGCATATCTGAGTGTGTCTCCACACCCCCCCAAAAAAAACTCACAAAGAAATAGAAAGAAAGAAAAAAGAAAAGAAGCCAGGCATGTATATAGTAGAATCAGGATTTAAACCCAGGAAATCTGGCCCTGTAGTCTGTATATTCGACTATAATACCATCTTGTAACCATAACATACATTGAGCATCTGCCACATGCTATCCCTCGTTCTGCTGTTCCACATATTTTTCTCATTTAACTTTCTATCTTACTTTTTTCTTTTTGGGCCACCCCTGGTAACACTCAGGTGTTATACTCCTGGCTATGCGCTCAGAACGGATCCAACTGCAGTCCATCCTAGATTAGCATGTGCAAGGCAAATGCCCTATTGCTTGTGTCACCACTCTGGCTCCCTCATTTAACTTTCTGAAAAACCCTAAACGCAGTTAAATATATATCTGACAGAATTCACCACCCAGTCACTATTTTAAAAAGACACTTTAAGAGTAGCACTATACTCAGAGGTAGAATACGTTCCCTTCATGTATGAGACCCTGAGCTTGACTCCCAGTCTCCCCCCAACCCCCCCATTTTTTAAAATCTAAGCAACTATCAATAGAGAGAAATTATTTTAAATTGATAAAGAACTGGGGCCAGAGAGATAGCACAGCAGTGTTTGCCTTGCAGGCAGCCGATCCAGAACCTAAGGTAGTTGGTTCGAATCCCGGTGTCCCATATGGTCCCCCGTGCCTGCCAGGAGCTATTTCTGAGCAGATAGCCAGGAGTAACCCCTAAGCGCTGCTGGGTGTGGCCCAAAAACCAAAAAAAACCCAAAAATTTGATAAAGAACTGTAAAATCCTACAGCTACCATCATACATAATTATGAGAAACTGAATGTTTTCACACTAAGATGAGGAGTAAGGCAAGGATGCAACATTCCACATCTCCTATTCAACTTGGAACAGACATATACACAAACACACACACTATCAATGTGTGCTTTCACACTCCTGCATGCACATGTCAGTTTCTGCTCAGCTGGTTCCCGCCTACATCTGTGTCAAGGTCCTGCTAGCAATCTTAAGCAGGTGCATGCAGCTCTCACACAGAGCATGTTAGGTGTACAGATTCACTGAGCTCTTCCTATTCATCATCCCTCCCATTTTACATGCAGGAAGCCAAAGAGACATCCACAGAGGTCAATCCCTATCAGTTGGTTTACTCTCAAGAGGTGGGTTGATGTACAGAACACAAAGAGAGATTAGAACAGAAGATCTAATGCTCAACCCAGCTGCCATGACCGCAAATCTACTAGAAATATATGGTGCAGGCATAAACCTAGATAGACATCACCCCTCCTTTCAGCATGAAGAGCCCTGAGTTGAAAGAATCCAACAGTACCAGATCCCACCACTAACTTCCATCATGACCAAGTACTGAAGGCCCCTGGCTCATGGAAGATGACATCTTCTCCATGGTATCACCAGCATCTGCCAAGACCAGAAATGGGGAGAACTGGGAAGACAATCTCAGGCAAAACAGTGGGAAATGTCTAGACAACTGACAAACCTCACTTGAGTCATCAACCTGAGACCCTGATATGGACTGAACATAACTCTCCCAATTCATATGCTGAAGCCTTAATTGGAGATGAAGCCTTGGGAAGATAGTTAAGTCCTGAGGGTTGAAAATGTGTGAATGTGACTAATGACATTAAAGGAAGCACCACTAAGAAATGATCTCACTCTACACTGTGGTTCTTCACAGGAAGAACACATCCATTTTCAAGCCAAGAATCAAATCTGTCACCAGAACCAATCACACTGGGACCTTGAACTTGAGTGTCCCATCTTCCAATACTTTAAGAAATAAATTGCCATTGTTTCTTAGCCATTCCATCTAGTTGTTGTTGTTGTTGTTGTTGTTTTTAAACCATTTCAACATTACTACTAAAAACAATATTAGACCCCAAGATTGTTGTATCCATATAAGTCATACAAGTTTTTTCTATTCTCATTACCAATAATGCTCTGTTATAAAGATTAACAAAAGGCATTATCAATGCAATAGACAAACCAATAAAACTGAGAGTCCTGGAACACACCACATATGGTACTGCACATGATACATATTATCCTGACACAGTGAGGAAAGAAAGATCTTTTTCAGGTGATAAAGGCTCAATATTAGAGCATGTGACTTGCCTATGTGAGGCTCTAAGTTCAATCTCTGGTACTACAAAAACAAATGGAAGAAAGAGAAAGAAAGGCAAAGGAAACAAGGGCAAAGATGAAGGAGGAAAAAAAGGGGTCTTTTAGTAAGTTAATCGACTTGGTATCTATATGAGTAAAATATTCACCCTCCAGATAGAATGCATGCAAAGTTATTCTAGAAAAAGTATAGCTGTACACATGAAAAGCAGAATGACAAGAATGTCTTCATGATCTTCAAGTTGGCAAAATCTTATAACAAGGTCTCGTGGGGCCAGAGAGATAGCATGGAGGTAAGGAGTTTGCCTTTCATGCAGAAGATCATTGGTTCAAATCCTGGCATCCCATATGGTCCCCCGTGCCTGCCAGGAGCGATTTCTTAGCATAGAGCCAGGAATAACCCCTCAGTACTGCCGATGTGACCCTAAAAAACAAAACAAAACAAAAAAAAGAGGCCTCTAAATATAAGGAAAAACTTTAAAATATCTCCGTACATTTAGGTTAAAGTTTTCTGATTTTTAGGCCAGACAGATAGTAAGCAGACAAGGTGCTTACCTTGCATATACCATACACAAGTTCAATCTTTGGCACCACTTATGATCCCTCAGCCCTTCCAGGAGTAAGCATAGAGCCAGGAGTAAACCCTGAATCCAGCTGTGTGTGGCTCCAAAACCAAAATCATCATAATTTCTGCTTATTGAAAGATAGCACTATAGCTGGAGCAATAGCACAATAAGGCATTTGTCTTGCACGTGGCCAACATAGGACAGATCCCGGTTTAAATCCTGGTATCCCAAATGGTCTCCTGAGCCTGCCAGAAGTGACTTGTGAGCACAGAGCCAGGAGTAACTCCTAACATCACCAAAAACCAAAAAATAGAAAAATAAAAAGAAATTTTGGGCCGGAGAGATAGCACAGCGGTGGGACATTTGCCTTGCATGTGGTCAACCTGGGAGGGTCCTGGATCGACTCCTGGCATCCCATATGGTCCCCCAGCCTACCAGGGGTGATTACTGAGTGCAGAGCCAGGAGTGATCCCTGAGTGCTGCTGGGTGGAGCCCAAAAATCAATCAATCAATTAAAAAATAAAGTTAAAAAAAGATAGTGGGGCCGGAGAGATAGCATGGAGGTAAGGCGTTTGTTTGCCTTGCATGCAGAAAGATGGTGGTTCGAATCCCAGCATCCCATATGGTCCCCCGAGCCTACCAGGAGTGATTTCTGAGCATAGAGCCAGAAGTAATCCCTGAGTGCTGCCAGGTGTGACCCAAAAACCAAAAAAAAAAAAAAAAAAAAAATTAGCAGCACGGGCGGGCAGCTGGCAGACCTCCGTATGTGCCAGCGGCCTTTTGGCCTGGCCTAGGGTGGGGGGCCCGGACCTGGGTCACCCGAACCCCCTCTCCCCCTTTCCTCCGGATCTCCAGGTGGGTTTCTGGGAGGAGCTCATGGGGCACCCTGGGTTTTCCCCACTCCCAGGCCGGCTCCAGAGGTTGGATCAGGGGGTGGCGTTTGATCTGGGGGGTGGCAGATAATTTCTCAGCTATACTCAGGCTGTCACTGGCAATTTCATACCAGTCTACATTTTGAAACCGCGCGGGGGCTAGCCCCTCGCGCGATCATATGCTCCTCCCAACCATCAGTACCCCAGATTTACCCTTCTTAACTTCAGTAACACACAGCTTCAATCTCTGACCAAAGACATACAGATCTTACAAATCCCAGAACTATTTAGAAGGACATAAATCGAACACATATTGAACACATATATCTTTTGAATATTTTATGATTATTTTCTTTAACTGCTGTAACTCTCTATATATTCTTCTACCATGATGTTTCTATCCACTTTTCATCTTGTCTTTTCTTTGTAAGCTGTTCAGTAAGGATTGTGGTGGAACTGTCCCTCAGTTTGATGCCTATGATTGAACTATGTCATGGAAATTGCTGGTCTTGTTCCTATTGCCTCCAGATGCACCAATAACGCTTCGTGGCATTGATCCTTGTTTGCATAGACACATTAAAATGGGAAAACACTATACATACAGATTAGTTATTATCTAATAAATCTCATTACAATGTACCTTACACCCTGAATATTGATATAATGACCTGGCATAGGCCCCAGTTGAATGGGCATTCTCCATTCACGCTGGAACCAGGCAAGCTATCTACGAAACATCCAAGGTCTTTTATAGCAACAGTTGGAAGCAGTCCTCTACCAGGAAAGACACTACCAAGGGTGTGACATCGACCTCCTAAAAAGACACTTCCGTTTACACTGAGAAGACGTGACAACAACAATGACCTGCGAGAAGACATGACAACAACGATGACCTGCTCTACAGGACATGGTTCTCTCTATTGCCCCTTAAGTGTGAGGTGAAACGAGAGGATGCTCTGCACCATCCTGACTGCAATATGGGATATGCAGACTCCAGGATCTTTAATACAGAAGAATGATACCAACAACAGAGACTATGTGAGGAATGGAGGTGTATTGCCACTACAGACTATGACTTGAATTGGACAAACTAGTTTGCCTGGAGCCTAGAGTCAGTCCTGTGCCAGGAAACTTCAGGGGTAGGGTCTCCATGTATTTAGACCATAATTTGTCTTTCCATGTCCCTTATGTTTTGGTGGGCCTATGCAAACAAATGCCACTTTAATATCGTTTTTTACTATGTTCTCTTGACTCCAATCCTTAAGAAAAACAACCCATTAAAACTTTTGAGGTTAACTTAAACTAGTAACCATGTGCATGGAACTAGATAAATGTACTTTGCCCTCAATGTTTAAAGAGTTACATAAGTCTAATATCTTTAGATTATATGGTGTGCTGCTAAGAAACAATATGTACTACAACTGGGGATTTGAGGGACAAAGTAATTGTATTGTACATGGGTTCAGTTTTGTTTTTCTTAATGTTCTTTGGCTGAAAGTTCAAGGCTGGGATATCATCGATGGAACTACTGAGAATCCTGTTTATGGGTGATTGGGCTTCCACTGTAACTTTACCCTGTCCTCTTTCTTTGCATCTTTGTTGTCATAATTAAAATAATAAAAAAAAAATGTGCAAGCAAAAAAAAAAAAAAGAATTAATGATACAGAAATAAACATTTAATAAGAACATAGCAATAAAAACATGTAGAATGATTATTCTAGTTTGATTTACACAAAAATTTGAAGCAACATGAAAATACTAGAACCCAAACAGAAAGCTGTAATGTCACTAAAAGAATTCAAGATTAAGAATTGAAGAGATAGAAATAAATTGGAAAATGTAGCCATAAAGCCAGAAGTCTGTTGTGGGTCATTATTATCAGTACAAACATATGCTATGATACAAAACTTATGATGTCCTAGTAATGAATTATTTATTTTATTATGATTTTATAGATAATAAAATGCAGATAAGGGAATAATTACCTAAAATAAGGTTGTAAGTTATGACTCAAAGCAAACATTTTTCCTTCATTGTATAATAAAAAACAAAGGCAAATACAATATCTTAATATTTAAAAAAAAATAGTGCTATAAAAATAAAAATTCTTTTATATTTTTAATTTTTTATTATAATTTTTATTTTAATCATAGTGGCTTACATATTGTTCACAGTAATATTTTAGGTACATATTAACATTGAATCAGGGGAATTCCCATCAACAAATTGTCCTCCCTCCACCTCCGTTCCCGTCCTGCCTCCCATATCCTCCACCCTCACCCCCGGGGCTGCTAGAATGAGTGGTCGCCTCTGTGCCTAGCTTACTACTTACAACTGTTTGGTCATGGTACCTCCATTATATCCCCTTCTAATTGGGAGGCGGGACTAGATAGTTCAAGTTATGTGGTTTTGTTTGAGGAAGAAAAAAGTAATAAAATGGGGTAAAAATCAAATACGCTAAAAATGGGCGAAGTCTAGAGGCTCTCATCCTCGGTTTGAGAGACGAAGGGGAAAAAGAAGGTGAAACACCACAACAGTATAAAAAGAAGTATCAAATAAAATATCCAGTGAGCACTACAGCAATAAAGATAGGCACCACATAATAGCCATGGTCTTGAAATAAAAAACATGACAGAGCACAATACGGAAGAAGAAGAGAAAAGAAGAAATAAATAAATAAATACATAAATAAATAAAATGGAGACAAGTTCAATATCATACCAAACCAAAGAAATTGACAAAAACTAGATAGATAAATAAAAAAATATTGTTTTGTGCTTTTTGTCTTTTTTTTCCCCTCCTGCATAGGCATAGTAAACATTGGGGTCATTCGAAAAGGAATTCCCTTGGCCTAAGAGATACAGGGTTTCTCCACTCTTGGAGTATATTATCATGGGATTAACTATAGACTCCTTTCTAGTTCATTTACTCTCCTGTTGGTGCTTTTGTGGTGTATGGAAGACTTCTGCTCCATCCTGGGTGATAAAATCAGGTCCTCTGTATCTAGAGATCTCAGTCACTGCACAGGTCAAGGATGGAACTTATGATGAAGTCTTTCTTTGTTGTTCTAGAAGTTCTGTTCCCTCAGTGTCATTTTAATCCGTCTTCTGTGGTTGGTGGTCTTGGTCTTTGCGCTGATCCTAGGGTGGAGCCTGGGATAGCGTCTTTCGTTGTTTCCAGAAGACCCACTCAGTTGCTATTGTCTCAGTCAGACCTCTGGAATTAGAGATCATGGTTGTTGTGCAGGTCGTAGATCAAACTCTAGACTAGGGATTTTTTATTGGTCCCAGGATGTATACTGCCCGGTCATGGTTCTATCAGCCAGTCATCTGTAGATCATGATCTTGGCTTTTGCACAGACCAAAGGGTGACAAGTCTTCTAATTTTGTCTTATCTATCGTTAGCTGGTGAGGTAGGATAACCTCTCTTAGGTCAAGTTGTTCCCAATTTCCTTGTCGTCAGGATATCATATTAGAGCTAGACATGTTGGTGTCTGAGCAGTGTTAAGGATGTCCCAGATGGGATTTGGTTCCTGTAGCTGTTGTGAAGAACTGTGTCGTTTCTATGCCTGTGATTCAGGGTTCCAGGCTGGATGGTCAGTGTCTAATCACCTGGGGTCTAAGTTGGGTCCACATGACATATTTTCAAGGTGGGAGATGCCCCTGTATTGTAAAAAAAAAAGTATGAGTTCTTATCCCTAGTAGATAAGAGCTTGTTTTTGTACGTAACATTTCCCCTTTTTTAGTGTGCCTTTGCAGGAAGAAATGGTGCTATGTTATATTGCCGGTGCATTTGGGGGTGGAAAGAGAAGAAAAAAAAGTCACACACCCCAAGAAAGATAAAAATAGAAATAAAAATATATGTGCTCCCATATATATAAAGAAAAAAGATTTAAAAAAAGAAATAAAAAAGTAATTAGTCCAGAAGGTGAAAACCGGCGGGCTTTCGCAGAAGCCAGCTGCCCTGTCTGGGACATCAGGCAGGGAAAAGACACGAATCTGCGCCCGCCCAGTGGAGCCCGACTGTGAGTGCTCCTTGTAAATGTTTCTCTACTGTCCTCTTGGGTGAAACTCTTGGGAGTGGGGCAAAAGAGGCTCCAGCAGAGCACGGCCGCTCCGCTTCGCTACGCGGCCGTGCGCTCTTTCTAAGAAAAGAACACCATCGTAACAAGAAGAAAAAATCACACTAAGATCTGAGCTATAACACAGAAGCAAGCATTCCTCCTCGGACTGTCTTCTCCGTTGAATGCTTGGGCCTAAGATTTGATCCAGTGTGAGGCTTCACCCACGGAGGACTCCCATCCCCTAGAGACAAGTCAGCCCATCCAGAAAGGGCGGAGCCAGAGAAGTGTGCTGCCTACATCATATAGCCAATGAATACCACCACAACACGTAGAAAAACCCAAAATACAAGTGTGACAATGGGGAAACAACGCAGGCCAGCATCAGACATAGAGAATGAAGAGGACAAGTCTGATGACCAGATAATGGCCAACCAACTAATCAACCTCTCAGATAAGGACTTTAGACTAGCAATATGGAAGATGCTCAACGGACTCCAAGAAACCATGGATCGAGTTGAACAGAACACTAATAAGAACCAAGAAAATATGAAGACAGAAATCACAAAACTCCAAACTGAAATAACATATCAATTAACAGGCCTGAAAAAGTCAGTAAACGAAGTGAATGACAAAATGGATAAGCTCTGGGACAGGATGTCAGAAGCTGAGAATAGACTTGGTGCTGTGGAAGATGAGATACATAAATATTCCATACAGCAGGAGAGATTGGACAAAAAACTTAAAGCAAATGAGCAGACAATGGAAAAATTAGTCAAAGAATAGGAACAGATGAAAATAGAAGTCTATGATAAGATCAACAGAAACAACTTAAGAATCATTGGAGTCCCAGAGACACAGGAAGAAAATTCCCAGGAAGAATCAATGGTCAAGAACATCATTAAAGAGAAACTTCCAGAGCTAAAGAATATAGGTGATCAAATCCTACATGCTCGAAGAGTACCAACCAAAAGAGACCCCAGAAAAAACACCCCAAGACACATCCTAGTCACAATGACAAATCCCACAGATAGAGACAGAATTCTGAAAACAGCAAGATCAAAAGGGGAAATTACATTCAAGCAAGCTTCCCTGAGATTTACAGCAGACCTGTCACCAGAAACACTCAATGCCAGAAAGCAGTGGTGGGATATTGTGACAAGACTGAATGAAATGAATGCTTCACCCAGAATACTATACCCAGCAAAACTCACTTTCCGGTTTGACGGAAGAATACATGGTTTCACAGACAAAAAACAGCTCAGAAACTTCACAGACACAAAACCAGTCTTAAGAGAAAAACTGAAAGACCTAATCTAAGACAAGACTACCCAAAAGACACACCAAATTTTGATATAAAGATGGCGTTAAATCCCAGGACAATTCTTTCTCTCAACGTCAATGGACTAAATGCACCAGTTAAGAGACACAGAGTGGCTAAATGGATCAAAAAACTCAATCCAACCTTCTGCTGCCTACAAGAAACGCACCTGAATAGTCAGAACAAACATAGACTCAAATAAAAGGCTGGAGAAAAATTATCCAAACAAACAACACCCATAAAAAAGCTGGAGTGGCCATACTAATATCAGATAATGCAAACTTTATACTCAGGAAGGTTGTAAGGGACAAAGATGGACATTTTATATTAATCAAGGGGTATGTAGAGCAGGAAGAAATAACTCTCTTAAACATATATGCACCGAATGAGGGGCCAGCAAAATATTTAATACAACTGTTGACAAATCTGAAAAATAATATCAATAACAACACAATAATTGTGGGGGACCTTAACACGGCTTTGTCAACACTGGATAGGTCAACCAGACTGAAACCCAACAAGAATATACTAGACCTGAGGAGAGAAATGGAAGAAAGAGGCTTAGTGGATATATATAGAACACTCCACCCCCAGAAACCTGGATACACATTCTTCTCCAATGTACATGGGACATTCTCCAGGATAGACTGCACATAAAACATACCTCCATAAGATCAAGAGGATAGAAATTTTGCAGACTGCCTTTGCTGACCACAAGGCTCTGAAATTATTTGTGAATTCCAAAGGGACTCAGAAGAAAAACCTTAACACCTGGAAGTTAAACAGCCTCATACTCAATAACCAGTGGGTCCGAGATGAAATCAAGGAGGAAATCAAAAGGTTCCTGGAAACAAATGACAATCAAGACACAAACTATCAGAACTTATGGGACACAGCAAAAGCAGTACTGAGAGGAAAATTTATAGCTTTGCAAGCACACATCAGGAAGGAAGAAGGAGCTTACCTGAGTAGCCTAATGACACAGCTAATAGAACTAGAAAATGCTCAACAAAAGAACCCAAAAATAGGAAGACAGAAAGAAATAACAAAGCTGAGAGCAGAAATCAATGAAGTGGAAACCCAAAAAACAATCCGAAAGATCAACGAAAGCAGAAGTTGGTTCTTTGAAAAAATAAACAAGATTGATAGACCACTGGCAAACCTAACAAAGAAAGAGAGAGAGAGAAACTTGATAACTCGTATTAGGAATGAAAAAGGAGAGATCACTACTGATATGAGAGAGATTCAAAGGGTAATCAGAAACTACTTTGAGAAACTCTACGCCACTAAAAATGAGAACCTGGAAGAAATGGATAAATTCTTGGACTCTTATAATCTTCCACGGTTGAAGGAAGAGGATGTAGCATATCTAAACACCCCCATCACCATTGATGAAATTAGAATGGTAATCAAAGGTCTGCCGAAAAACAAAAGCCCAGGCCCAGATGGATTCACTAATGAATTCTTTCAAACTTTCCAAGAGGAACTACTACCAATCCTGGCAAGACTCTTTCATGAAATTGAACAAACAAAAACACTTCCAAATAGCTTTTATGAAGCCAACATCACCTTGATACCTAAACCAGACAGAGATGCTACAAAAAAAGAAAATTACAGACCAATATCGCTGATGAATGCAGATGCAAAGATCCTCAACAAAATCCTGGCAAATAGGATTCAATGCCTCATTAAGAAGATCATCCACTATGATCAAGTAGGTTTCATCCCAGGAATGCAAGGCTGGTTTAACATCCGTAAATCTATCAACATCATACACAACATCAATAACAAGAAAAATAAAAACCACATGATCATATCAATAGATGCAGATAAAGCATTTGATAAGGTCCAACACCCATTCTTGATCAAAACTCTCAGCAAGATGGGAATGGAAGGAACCTTTCTCAATCTAGTTGAAGCCATCTACCACAAGCCAACGGCAAATATTATCCTCAACGGAGAAAAACTAAAAGCCTTCCCTCTAAATTCTGGTACAAGACAAGGCTGTCCTCTCTCACCACTCCTATTTAACATAGCACTGGAAGTACTTGCTATAGCGATTAGGCAAGAAAAAGATATCAAGGGAATCCAGATAGGAAAGGAAGAAGTCAAGCTCTCACTGTTTGCAGATGACATGATACTCTACTTAGAAAACCCTAAAGACTCTACCAAAAAGCTTCTAGAAACAATAGACTCATATAGCAAGGTGGCAGGCTACAAAATTAACACACAAAAATCAATGGCCTTTCTATACACCAACAGTAATAAAGAAGAAATGGACATTAAGAAAACAACCCCATTCACAATAGTGCCACACAAACTCAAATATCTTGGAATCAACTTGACTAAAAGTGTGAAGGACCTATACAGAGAAAACTATAAAACTCTGCTCCAAGAAATAAGAGAGGACACGCGGAAATGGAAATGCATACCCTGCTCGTGAATTGGCAGGATTAACATCATCAAAATGGCAATACTCCCCAAGGCATTATACAGATTTAATGCTATCCCTCTAAAGATACCCATGACATTCTTCAAAGAAGTGGATCAGACACTTTTGAAATTCATTTGGAACAATAAACACCCTCGAATAGCCAAAGCAATCATTGGGAAAAAGAATATGGGAGGAATTACTTTCCCCAACTTTAAACTGTACTACAAAGCAATAGTTATCAAAACAGCATGGTATTGGAATAAGGACAGGCCCTCCGATCAGTGGAATAGGCTTGAATACTCAGAAAATGTTCCCCGAACATACAATCACCTAATTTTTGATAAAGGAGCAAGAAATCCTAAATGGAGCAAAGAAAGCCTCTTCAACAAGTGGTGTTGGCACAACTGGATAGCTGCTTGCAAAAAATTGAACTTAGACCCCCAGCTATCATCAAGTACAAAGGTAAAATCCAAATGGATTAAAGACCTCGATATCAGCCCCAAAACCATAAGATATATAGAACAGCACATAGGCAGGACACTCCAGGACATTACAGGCATCTTCAAGGAGGAAACTGCACTCTCCAAGCAAGTGAAAGCAGAGATTAACAGATGGGAATATATTAAGCTGAGAAGCTTCTGCACCTCAAAGGAAATAGTGCCCAGGATACAAGAGCCACCCACTGAGTGGGAGAAACTATTCACCCAATACCCATCAGATAAGGGGCTAATCTCCAAAATATACAAGGCACTGACAGAACTTTACAAGAAAAAAACATCTAATCCCATCAAAAATGGGGAGAAGAAATGAACAGACACTTTGACAAAAAAGAAATACAAATGGCCAAAAGACACATGAAAAAGTGCTCCACATCACTAATCATCAGGGAGATGCAAATCAAAACAACGATGAGATACCACCTCACACCACAGAGAATGGCACACATCACAAAGAATGAGAATAAACAGTGTTGGCGGGGATGTGGAGAGAAAGGAACTCTTATCCACTGCTGGTGGGAATGCCGTCTAGTTCAACCTTTATGGAAAGCGATATGGAGATTCCTCCAAAAACTTGAAATCGAGCTCCCATATGATCCAGCTATACCACTCCTAGGAATATACCCTAAGAACACAAAAATACAGTACAAAAACCCCTTCCTTACACCCATATTCATTGCAGCACTATTTACCATAGCAAGACTCTGGAAACAACCAAGATGCCCTTCAACAGATGAATGGCTAAAGAAACTGTGGTACATATACACAATGGAATATTATGCAGCTGTCAGGAGAGATGAAGTCATGAAATTTTCCTATACATGGATGTACACGGAATCTATTATGCTGAGTGAAATAAGTCAGAGAGAGAGAGAAAAACGCAGAATGGTCTCACTCATCTATGGGTTTTAAGAAAAATGAAAGACATTCTTGCAATAATAATTTTCAGACACTAAAGAGAAAAGAGCTGGAAGTTCCAGCTCACCTCAGGAAGCTCACCACAAAGAGTGATGAGTTTAGTTAGAGAAATAACTACATTCTGAACTTTCCTAATAATTAGAATATATGAGGGAAATGGAGAGCCTGTTTAGAGTACAGGCAGGGGTTAGGTGGGGAGGAGGGAGACTTGGGACATTGGTGGTGGGAATGTTGCACTGGTGATGGGTGGCGTTCTTTACATGACTGAAACCCAAACACAATCATGTATGTAATCAAGGTGTTTAAATAAAAAAAAAAAAGAAAGAAAAAAAAAATTGCACATTTTATTTATGGATGTTGATGTTCTATTTTATTTGTAATTGAAGCATACATAAAATTCCTATCACTCCTACTTTACTTTTTGCTGGCATATATATGTATATATATATAAATGTATATGGATAAACACATTCATATACAAACATCAAGTTGGCCTTGTCTTATCACATATTAGAATCTTTGTAACCTCTAATACATAAGTTTTTATTGTAAAAAAAAAAAAGTAATTAAACGAACAAAGTGATGCAGGAGACTACCTTATATTTGGGGAAGAGCAGGTAAAGAGGTAGTGTTATTCAGGTCTTATACTTATGATGGAACTATAGGTTTAAAAATGAAAATTCTTATAAGAATTCACTATCAGAGGGGCTGGAGCAGTGGTAGTGTGTTTGCCTTGCACACAGCTGACCCAGGACCTTGGTTTGATCCCTGGCATCCCTTATGGTCCCCCAAGCCAGGAGCGATTTCTGAGCACATAGCCAGGAGTAACCTCCGAGCATCACCAGGTGTGGCCCCAAAACCAAAATAAATAAACAAATAAATAAAAATAATTTATTATAAAAATGAAAACCTGAAGAACTAAGAGAAAACCTCTAATACCTAAGACTATTGGATATTTGCAATAACCAAGTCTAACAAATAACTTACTTCCAGAAAATATAAATAACTTTATAAATCAAAAAGGAAAGGATAACAACATAAAAGGCTGCTCCTTACCAGAGATCACCCAACAGCCATATTAAAATCACAATGGGATATTACTTTAAGTTCAAACATATAACTAAAGAACCCACAAAAACAAATGTTGTTCTAGTCCTATTCCTCAGCTGCATAGTCATCTTTCCATGGATGCTAGAGCCTGGTTTCACTGGACAAGTTTGGGTCACATGTCTATCATTAAACCAAGCTCTATGGTCCATGGAATGGAATGATCTGACTGACCGTGCCAAATACATGCCCACTTTTTGGAACCACAGACCTAACATGTTGAGAAAAGTTTGTGTTATAACTGCACCCACCATTTATTCCAAGCTCTGGATGGTCCAGACCATTTACTCAGGCCTGTATCTGTGGTCCCATTTTATCTGCACATATATCCTGGAATGGTAGCTCTATGATCTCAATTTTGAAGATCAAGGAACAGAGTTTAGGGGAGGGATGTGACTTTTCCAAGGTCAGTGTTGGGAGAGTGCTAAGAACCTGACTTCCAAGTCTATATCTTTTGTCAGGCCTCTTATCTCCTGCCTCCTTTGTCCCACCCCTCACTCCCCTAAGTTCCACCCCAGCTCACAAATCTCTGCTGTTGCCCTGATATCAAGAGAGCTCTGCCAGAGACTGCATGCAAAAAGACACTCTCCATCTACCCAAGATGCCCATTATACCTCTTGCTCAAATAAGCAAACTAGAGACTGTCAAGAACAGACTCACCATGAGTCAGCCTTTACCTTTTCTATACCAATGCTTACTGTCCCAGGGGTGAGTGGCAGCAAGGGACCCTGACTTGTCAGTTAAGGGATTTCAAGGCTCCCAAGCTGAACAGAGCAAGCTGCTTTGGAAGAGCAGATCCCTGTGTCTGGCTCCCACCACTCCCATAAAAGAATGGAGAAGAGGATTTGAGCCCAAAGCCAATCAAAGGCCAAAACTGTAATAAATGTCAATCACATTGGGATTCATTCCTCTCTCAAGCATGAATTTTCACTTTGGTCAAACGAAGAAATGCTCCAGGATCCCTTTCACTATTCTTCCTTGAACATAAGATGCCCTTACCATGTTGTCTGGATTAAGTCCCAGAGACCAGGATCTAGCTCCTACACCCCATGTAGGTTTTCCCTTTAGTAATAACAACATCTACAGTAAGAGTTTCTTCTTACATTGCATCAGCTCCATGCCAGACTCTGCTTAAGCCAAGAACTCACAATTCAGGCAATCTTCTCCTGAGAACATTATTATATTTTTCAGAGAGATGAGGAACCTAGGCATAAGAGAAAAACCTACATCTGACTGCTCAGTTGCTGGTTTCTTACTTTAGCTACTAACAGCTGAGGGTTCATTTCCAAGAAGGAAATAAGAAATAAAGGGACTTGAGTGATAATATATCAGGTAGGCCACTTGCCTTACACACAGGGTCCATCTTTGCACCCCGTATGATTTCAGAGTACTACCAGGAATGATCTTGACTATAGAGCCAGGAGTAAGTCCTAAGTTCAGCCCGATGTGCACCCCCTCCCAAGAAAAGAAAAAAAAAATACACAAATTCACTGAAGTCATTTATAACCAAACCCAGCAAAGTGTGTCTCAGCTGGCTTCAGTGAGTTTGTACCTTTTCAATTGTTTTCTTTCCTCGTTTTTTCTTTGCAAGCAATTCCATAAACCTCTGGAACTAGATCTGATATAAATTCTGATTTTTGAAACAAATTCTTCAAATCATCTACACACTTAATTATCTAATTATCCCATCCAACAAGTAGCATGTGGTAGCAATGTGTGTAGGAACAAAAGTGGGGGCAGGCCTGGAGGCCCAATAGAGACAATGGCAGATCATATAGTAGAGGCCCAATTAAGGATACTAGAATATATTCCAATGCAACAAGAAGCCAGTCAAAAAGGCTGAGCTCTGTGTGTCTGGGGGTGGCTATGACTAGAAGCATAGACTCTGGAGGTCAGACAGCTGGATCTCGAATCCTGACTCTCCCTCTCACTAGTTGTAGAAATTGAGTGATCAACTTAATTACACTGGACCTGAACTTCCTCCTCTAAAATTGAGCTTCAGGGGCCAGAGCAATAGTATAGCAGTGGATGGGCACTTGACTTGCACAAAGCCAACCTGGGCTTGGTCTTCTTGAGCACCACCAGAAATAATTCCTGAGTACAGAACTAGGAGTAGCCCCTGAACATTGCTGGCATGGCACACACACACACACACACACACACACACACACACACACACTAATTAATCAATTTACTTGTGCTTAAAGTAGTACAGACCTCAAAGGGTGCTGTGAACATTAAAAATAACAATGTAGGGCCAGAGAGAGAGCATGAAGGTAATGTGTTTGCCTTGCATGCAGAAGGTCGGTGGTTCGAATCTTGGCATCCCATATGGTCCCCCGAGCCTGCCAGGAGCGATTTCTGAACATAGAGCCAGGAGTAATCCTTGAGCGTTGCCAGGTGTGACCCAAAAACAAAAACAAAAACAAAAGACAAAAATAACATTGTGAATGAATGAGGGAAGTAGAAAGCAAATACAGGCGGGGGGGGGGGGTAGGTAGGTGGGAAATTTGGGTAATTGGTGATGGGAATGTCACACTGGTGAAGGGGGGTATTCTTTATATGACTGAAACCCAACTATAATCATGTTTGTAATCAAATTGTATAAATAAAGACATTAATAAAGAAAAAAAAGAAAAAATGTTCGCACTGGTGAAGTGTTAGAACAGGACTCCTCATATAGTGAAGATTCAGTTAGTTCTCACTCTTCTGGACTTTAAGCTGTGTCCACTGGAAAGAGCAAGAGCCCCATGTTTCCAGTAGGGTAATGAAGTTTGAGTGACATGGCCACCTCAATGTCACATCACTCAATCCCAGACCTTGAGGAACCAGGGCTTGTGCTGAAGACAGAAACATCACCCTGAGTTGGATCCATTTGGGAGCAACCAGACTCAGGGGAGAACAGGTTCCTGAACCCTTGGAGAAGCCAGAGCACCAGTTCAGCTGATCACAGGAATAAAGAACACTGTGATCAAGTGTTTTTTCTTTGTTCTCCAGTTAGTGAGCTCCACACCTATTCTAGTCAACTCAGCCCCATTAAATGCTCCCTGTGCACTGTATACCTCAGCATGCACTCTCTCAGCAGCCAACACTCAGGAAAGAGGCCAGGGCCCTGCAGGAGACCCCCCTTTGAGGAAATCCTCCTCCAGTTCCTTCCAGGCTCCTCCCCTGAGACAGTCAACAGTAAATCTGTGTGAGAGAAGCCAAGTGTTGACACACAGAGGCGCTTTGTGAATGTTCCTCCAAGTAGCCCTTGCTGAACAAGTGCAAAGACCTAGCCTCCTGCACCCAGGGAAAACTTCACCCATTTATCAGGGGGTCAGATGATCACCAGACACTGGTGGCTACAGCCTCATGCCAAGCACTCTCACATTATCCTTGTGTTCTCATGAGACAAGCTGTGAAATGGGCCTATTCCTGGCCAAGTCCTGACTGTGTTGCTAATCCCATTTAAAATCTTGGGCCTAGGATAGACCACTGTTTGATCCCCCCATATGGTCCCCCAAGCCAGGAGCAATTTCTGAGCGCATAGCCAGGAGTAACCCCTGAGCATCACAGGGTGTGCCCCCCCAAAAAAAATTCTTGGGCCTCTCTGTGCTGATAAAACTACAGAGTTTTGAGCTCTTCCTGACTTGGCCTTGTTTTAAGTTACAGTCATTAATGCCTTATTCTGTCTTACCCAAGATTTGAAGATCCTCAGCACTAAAATGGAGCCCCTCCACAGCATGTATGCATGCATGCATGTGTACACACACACACACACACACACACACACACACACAAAACAATTTGATCAGTCCTTGAGGACTTCATAGAGATGATACCTGGGCTGATCCTCACAGGATGAGCAGGAGTTAGGCTTTCACCATGTGAACTGAGCAGCTATATTTAGACTAATGTGACTGAGAAGGTACAATTCCACAGAAGAAAAGTGGAGGGGGTGCCAGGGTCTAGAAGAGTTGAGGGCAGGTAGGATCCAGGTGGCCTCTGGGCATCTTGACTAGAGCTCACTGGAAAATGTTCTGTACTGGCCATGAGGTTGGTAGGGAACTTGCTTTGCATACAGCTGACCTGGGTTTGATCCCAAGCACCCTATATGGACTCTCAAGCCTAACCAGGAATGACTCCTGAGTACAGAGCCTGGAGTATGCCCTCACCAACATCAAAACCCAAACAAATTATTCTGCAATGGGGTTAAAGATTGTTCAGGCTGCAGCTGGGACCTGAAAGCAGGCAAGATTTAACAAAGCACATGCAAAGAGGACCTGCTGGCTGGGGCAAGGGGAGAGAAAGTGGCATCGAGTAGAGAAGAGAAAAGGCACAGACAGCTTAGGAGCCATCCTCTGCTTTGCTCACAGGAGGACAAGCATCTTGAGGTCTTACACAACCACTTCATGCAGTGCAGGCAGGCTTGCAGCTGGCACTCAACATGTACATGCCTTTTAAAATCAGTTCATTAAAAGATTATGGAAAGCTAGGAGGAATTGGGGAAGAGAATCCAGAGGGGTGTGGACAGCTGGGAGTGAGAAGCAACCTCCTACATAAACCCTGTGAAAAGTTGCTGCCTTTCTGGGTTGGACCCAGAAAGAGATTGGTGGTCTCAGTGGCATGGGGTAGGGTGGGCCCAAGGAGAAAGGAATAATTGCAAGTAAAGATATGGCAACTACACAGAAAACTCTCTCTTTCAAACTTTTAATGGAAAATAGATGAGAAAGTTGGAGAAAATGAGGTGGGAGAAAGTGAGAGAGGGAGAGTAGTAGTTGGAATGCTTGTGGAGCCCCAGGAAAGTTTTCATTCCAATGGGCAATGGCAGAGAGATGTTAGTGGATCAGGTCACATCCTTGAGCCTCAGTGTGCTCAATTGTAAAGCGGGGGAAAGCACCTCCTCCCTAAAATGCACTGGGAGCAGAGGATGACTCACTCCGCAAAGCCCTAGAGGGTGCCAGTGTGCCACGGGTATACGGCATCATCATTGCTCTGGATCCCCCGAGTCATACAAAGAAAGAATCATAGAAAGAGCAGTGGTTGCTAGTCATTCTATTCAAACTTTCCCCTGGAAACACAGGGTGGCACTTCTCCTTACTGGTATAGGGAAAGTCTTGGCACAGAAACTGAGACAATAAACATCCATTAATTGAATGAATAGAAGAGAGTGGGATTGAAGAGGAATGGCAGCCCTGGCCTGATGACTACAAGGCTATCAAATAAAAAGAAGGCACTTGTTGGTACAGTCAAAGAAGATGCCTGTCCTAGACTTGTTCTTTAATCTCTCATACACACATGTTAGAACACACACACACACACACACACACACACACACACACACACACACACACACACCACTGTCTGAGTAGTGAGTGCCATCAGGTCATGCCAGACTGAGCTCTGTCCTTATTAGAAAAAAAAAAAAAAAAAAAAAAAGGATACCCCAAGGTAGCCTATAAGTAAAAAATGAAATCAGCTAGTTTGGGGAGTCTCACACTGTGTGGGGGGGGGGCTCACATTGTCCTGAGAGCCTGTTCAAACTTGAATCCCTGACCCTAGCCCTGGACCTATGGACCTTTCCAGAAGAAAGGCTCCAGAATTGGGCTGGAGAGATAGCACAGCGGCGTTTGCCTTGCAGCAGCTGACCCAGGACCTAAGGTGGTTGGTTCGAATCCTGGCATCCCATATGGTCCCCCGTGCCTGCCAGGATTTCTGAGCATAGAGCCAGGAGTAACGCCTGAGTGCTGCCGGGTGTGGTCCAAAAAAACAAAAACAAAAAAAAAGAAAGGCTCCAGGTTCACAAACAGGCCTGCATATGAGGTCACAGTGCCTTACAGGCTCCAACTCTTCTGCATCCCCAGTGTCTGCAGGTGACCTGCAAGAAGGTCAGGAAAGGACAGAGGAGACAAAGAGACAGTAAAGGGTAATACGGCACATCAAAAGCAAGTCTGAGTCAAGATGCAACAGCCTGGACACCAGACCCCAGTGCAGCTGAGTCAGACAGGACCCCAGATCTATCTGAAACTGAAATTGGCAACACCCTCCCACATGCACTCACCACCTCCCAGAAAAGTGAGAGAAGGGAATGGAGGGGACAGCAGCAGAAGGTCTTGCAGAGGCCCCAGAAGAAGAGAATCTTGATGAGGAGGAGTCAGTGTACCTTCTGTGCTAGTTGCTTGGGTGTGGGGGGCAGGGAGCACCTGCCCATCTTGGTGCCCGTGGTTGCCATGCTGACCCCCAGACTGTGTTTGCGGATGTTGTATTTGATTTCACACATTTGGAACTCCAATTACGTCATTTCGCAACACAGGGTTGCCATGGCAGCTGGCTCCATACTCCTTGGTAGCTCACACCTTGGAGAGGAGGAGGGGCCAGCCAGCTGCCCCCTCCAAACTTCAGCTTGGAGGCTCAAGGAGGGAGGCCAGGAATGTGGGGCTGTGAGGACCACAGGGATAAACCAATACCTACATTTCCTTGTGGGGAAACAGTGGTCTGGGTGGTGAGCTGTAATTCTAACCTGGCTGGCATGCTCCCCACACTCCACACTCTCCTTGCTGGAGTCTTTACATACCTGGTCACTCACAGGCTAAATTGGTACCTAGCAACCAGTCTGGCCATCTGCCCTAACCCAGATCTCTTAGAGGTCAAAGCCTTTGATCAGTCGTGCTACAAGTCTAGATGAGCCTCTCCCCAATATGCATGGGCAAATGTGGGTCCTCTACAATGTTGCTGAGAATACCCACTTTGGTATCAGACCTGGACTCCAAAATAGCTCGAATATGTGGCTCAGGATATATTGGGGTCACTTCTCACAGTCCTCTTTCTATATATGAATACAATTGCTGATACTGACTCTAATTTTCAGACCCTTAAGCATGAACAGTCTTAGGACATTTGAGCTGCACCTCAAGCTAGGTCAAGGCACTAGGTTCCTCCTTTCTCTTCTCTTCCTCTCTCCTTTTACCTGTCTCCCTCCATTCACTCTCCTCTTTCTCCTCTCTCTTGCTTTCCCTCGCTCTGTCATTTCTTGCCCTATGATTGTAACTAAATTCAGGTCTTAGCCTGCTCTGGGATTTTATGCAATTGACTTTCCCTCCTGGGCCTCTAAATTAGTAATATGATTATCTGTCTACTGTGTTAAAGCCCCACCATTAAATTCTACATCTCTTAGCCCAGGATTTCAGTTACTTATTTATCTCTGCTGACTTTCTTTTGTGTGTGTGTGTGTGTGTGTGTGTGTGTGTGTGTGTGTGTGTGTGTGTGTGTGATTTTTGGGTCACACCCGGCAGTGCTCAGGGGTTACTCCTGGCTCCATGCTCAGAAATTGCTCCTAGCAGGTACGGGGGACCATATGGGACGCCGGGATTCGAACCTATAACCTTCTGCATGAAAGGCCTTACCTCCATGCTATCTCTCCGGCCCCCTCTGCTGACTTTCATCTGTTGAACTTAGTCCTAAAGCCTCAACAGAGGTTCCAGTTCCTTTTACCAGAAATTGCATCCAGAAGCTCAGTCTTTCTTACCTATAAAATGGGACAAGCTATCCTCCAGCCATCTTTGGGTCCTAAGAGGATGCAAAGCCACTGGAAAGGGGATGATACCTTTGTTTCATGGGAAGAAACAAAGCGATTGTGTCTGAATCAGTATGCTCAGGCTGAGGGCAGAGTCACTGTGAGCATGAGCATACAGACACAGGGGCAGAGGAGAGGGACAAAGCTTAGGGCACTTGAAAATCACTGGGCCAAAAAAGAGGGAGGTGCTGGGTGCATACTAGCTAGTGCAGATCAGGAAGGACCTTAAAGGTCAGGCTTAGAATGAGTCTCATAGGCAATGAGGAGCCGAGTGAGGTTCTACAGAGGGTTTAACATGAACAGATTCAAAGATTAAAAAAAATACATTGAGTAAGATGAGGTTGATTTGTAGATGCTGAGTTAAGTAGAGACAGTAAGATTTAAGAGAGGTTCTACAGTAGTCACACTAAAAATAAATGTGGTAAAACAAAGAATGGATTAAGACAATTTAGGAAGTAAAATTGCTAGATCTTTTTGTTTTGTTTTGTTTTGTTGTTTGGGGTCACACCCAGCAGTGCTCAGGGGTTACTTCTGGCTATGAGCTCAGAAGTCACTCCTGACAGGCTCGGGGGACCATATGGGATGCCGGGATTTGAACCACCATCCTTCTGCATGCAAGGCAAATATCTTACCTCCAAATTATGTCTCCGGCCCCCTGCTAGATCTTTTCTTATGGAATAAAATACATATATCAAAATTCATATTTTAGGGATAAGGTATACAGGGGTTAAGGCACATACATATAGTTGATGACAGTTCAATCCCTGGCACCACAGGATCCCCAAGCATTGCTGGGTGCAGGATCTGGAGGCCCCAAGCACAACGGGTGTGACCTAGGCGATCCCTGACTCAGACAGAGCTAACAGCATTGAATCCTTAAACCCTTGCACTGAACCACCAGCTGACTACCTAAAAATTATGGGAGGCCCCCCCAAATTTGCCTTTTTAACCTTTGAAAAATGGGTACTATTGTTGCATTCAGTCCTTTGGTTATGTGCCCAGCAATATCCTCCATCTACAAAACATTTTCTTCTTGCACAACTAGAATGTTGTCCCCATTCAAAGCTAAGTCTTGTCTCCCTACTCCCAAACCTGGAAACAAGCTTTCAGCTTTCTGTCTCTATAAATTTCACAGATACTCATTTTAAGTGGCATGGTACAATTCCCCATGTTCTTTGCTAACTGACATGTTTTCCATAGTCTGACTTTGTGGTTCTTCCAGGTTGTGGCATGTGTCAGAATTTCTTCCTTCTAAAGGTTGATTAATGCTCTGAATATGGAGACACCACACTTTGTTTATCCATTCATCTGTCATCAGACATCTGTGTGGCTTCTACCTTTGGGCTACTGTGAGCAATGCTGCTGTGAATGTGGCTATATAAATCTCTCTTCCATCTGTGGTTTCGGTTCTTTGGATGGATGCTCAGGGCTTACGCTATAGAATCATGTGGCAGCTCCAGGTCTAACTTTTGGAGAAGCTACTGAACTGTCTTCCACAGTTGCTGTGCCATGGCCACCTCATGGCCAAATCGTAAGGCTGCCATTTTTCCACATGCTTGCCAACACTTGTTATTTCTGGATTTCAATAATAGCCTAATGAGTGTGAATGGTAAATTAATTTGCCTGATTCTAATGAATGAAGGTGAGAAGCTTGTAAGGGGGTAGGAAAGGGAGGACAGAAAGAAGTAGAGAAAGAGGGAGGAATGGCCTAGAGCCATAGTATAGCAGGTAGGGCATTTTCCTAGCATGCAGCCAATCCAAGTTTAACCCCCCGCACCCCATATGATTTCCCCACATACACACCCAGGAGTAATTCTCAAGTGAGGAACCAGGAGTAATTTCTGAGTTTTGCTGGGTGTGGCTCAGAAAAAAATTTAAGGAAAAGATAAAAGAAAAACAGGGGATAAAAACTCCTGAGTTTGCAACTTAGCTAAGCAAATGGCTCTGTTTGTGCAGGATGCCCTTGGAGGGGAAATCAGCATGAAGAACTTGTAGGCCAGGGAGTGTGAGGGTTCTGTGAGATGATCTGACTGGATACTGGGGTATAGGGCTGAGATATAATGCAGATTGGATGTAAGAATGAGAACTACTGGCCAGAGTGATAGCACAACAGGTAGGCTGTTTGCCTTGTACATCGCTGACCCGAGTTCAATCCCTCAATATTTCATATATTTCCCCGAGACTGCCAGGAGTAATTGTACCAGGAGTGACCCATGAGTGCTACTGGGTGTGCCACCCCCCAAAAGAAATGAACAAGAATTTATTTAGGAAGCATGAGATACTGGAGGGAAAGAGACCTAGAGATCCAAAAGAGAAACCTAGGGGCCCACATTTTAGGTCTGAGCCAATGAAAACCTCCATAGTGGAAAGATAGAAGGAGAAGTGGAAGGAACGCCAAGAAATGGTTCTGAAACTTCACAGTCTAGTATTGGCTGCTACTATCTTCAATAGAAAATCCAAATCAGGGGCCAGAGAGATAGCATGGAGGTAAGGCATTTGCCTTTCATGCAGAAGGTCATTGTTTCGAATGCCGGCATCCCATATGGTCCCCCGAGCCTGCCAGGAGCGATTTCTGAGCTTGGAGCCAGGAGTAACCCCTGAGCGCTGTCGGGTGTGACCCAAAAACAAAACAAAACAAAAAAAATATAAAAAGAAAATACAAATCAATAGCTCAACCAAGGTACAGTTTCCATTTCTCCTCTACTAAGAAAATGCCATCAAAGACATGGGCATTTCCTATCACTTGATTTTATTCCTAGCCCAGACACCCTCATTGAAGTTTACTTAACAATCACAGAACAGTGATAGCTCAAAGTGTAGCTTCACTGACTTTGGTTTAATCCCTGCCACATACTCCCTTAGGTACCACCAGAAGAGACAAAACAAATGAAGAAAAACTCTACTCTTCATGAAGGTTTTCCATACTTCACCATCACAGTTCATGCTCCAGCAGTAAGAAGAAGGAAGAAACAAAGCAAACCTGCAACTAGCAGAAACAGACCAGATTCTTTTTCTTTTTTAGTTTGTTTTTATTAAGACATTGTGATTTACAAAGTTGTTCATAATAGAGTCATTTAATGCATACAATATTCCAACACCATCCCATCGCCAATGTCCTCCCACCTCTATCAATATTCCCAGGTTCCTTCACACACATACCCCTTGACAGGTATATAACAAATTCATTTCATATTGCTTAATTCAGCAAAATTTAAAGAAATGGCAAATAAAATTATCAGAAAATAAATCAATAATGTTAATATATGATGAATTACTGTTATTTTAGCTTATATAATAAAGAAATCATTTAATACAGCATAGTATAGTGCCTAGTCTTATTTACAGAACTAAAATTTCAACTTTAGCATCTAAAATATATTGCTTTAAATTTTATTTTGTACTTGGATTTTATTGTGGTTATTATCCTATCTTCCCTGTTATAAAAAAAACTATTCTCGTTTGTTTGTTTGTTTTGGGGTCACACCCTGTGGTGTTCAGGGGTTACTCTTGACTCTGCACTCAGAAATGGCCACTTGCAGGCTCAGGGGGGACCATATGGGATGCCCTCCTCCCCCCTTCCCCCCCCACCCCCGTCATCCCAGTTCAGCCATGTGCAAGGCAAATGCCCTCCTGCTGTGCTATTATTCTGGCTCCTATTCTCTGTTAATATATTTCAGAGTCTATGAAACAGACTCTACAAGTAGAAATCTACAAGTACGAAACTTATTAAAAGTTAAGATAATTTGGGGGCCGGGCGGTGGCGCTGGAGGTAAGGTGCCTGCCTTGCCTGCGCTAGCCTAGGACGGACCGCGGTTCGATCCCCCGGCGTCCCATATGGTCCCCCAAGAAGCCAGGAGCAACTTCTGAGCGCATAGCCAGGAGTAACCCCTGAGCGTCACAGGGTGTGGCCCAAAAACCAAAAAAAAAAAAAAACTTAAGATAATTAAAATAAGTTAAGATAATTAAAAGTTAAGATAAGAAAATTTAAATAGACCTTCAAAATGTTTTATCCTTCATATAAGAATACTGGTTTTATATAAGAAAACATCACTAATAATATATGCATAAATATCTGCATTAATAAGTAAAAGATTGCGGGGCCAGAGAGATAGCATAGCAGTAGTGCATTTGCCTTGCAAGCAGCCGATCCAGAATAGATGGTGGCTTGAATCCCGGCATCCCATATGGTCCCCCTGCCTATCAGGATCTATTTTTGTGTGCAGAGCCAAGAATAACCCTGAGCACCACTGGCTGTGATCCAAAAATAAAACAAACAAACAAACAAACAAAAATAAAAGATTGCAATAAAAATCTCCATAGATGTAAAAATAAACCTGATTGAAAGCTGAAAACTCTGGGATGCTCTTGGAAGGTGAGTGAGCCAAATCCTCATTTTTTCAAAGACTCTGCAAATGCATCCCACAATGGCTGTCCCACCAATAGCCCACCTTCACCACTTTAGCACTGATCTCTGCAGAAACACCTAATTGTGACTCTGAAAAATTGTGACTCACAAGACTCCAGGTATGTCATTTTGGGGTCTTCTCATAGTGAGGTGAGGCATCCTTTGCCCAGACCTCTATGGAAGCCCTGACAGCCACAGATGTCCCACAGCCACTGCCATGTCAGCTCATATCAGCTCCACAGACCCTGAAAAACTTGGCATGCATGAACACCTCCAAATTTTTAAATACTGACACCCCAATAGGAATGCACCAAATTAATATCAAAGCATCATCGAATTCACCTTAGATCAGCAAATAAATCCAACAATACAGGTTGTTCAACTAGCAACAAACAGCTTAGTCAATCTTTGGACAGTGACTTAGTGACCCAATTGTAAGATCTAACAATTTGTCTGATGGGTATTGGGTGAATAGATTCTCCCACTCAGTGAGTGGCTCTTGTATCCTGGGCACTATTTCCTTTGAGGTGCAGAAGCTTCTCAACTTAATATATTCCCATCTGTTAATCTCTGTTTTCACTTGCTTGGAGAGTGCAGTTTCCTCCTTGAAGATGCCTGAAGTCTCAATGTCCTGGAGAGTTTTGCCTATATGTTGTTCTATATATCTTATGGTTTGGGGTCGGATATCGAGGTCTTTAATCCATTTGGATTTTACCTTCGTACATGATGTTAGCTGGGGGTCTAAGTTCAATTTTTTGCAAGTGGCTAGCCAGTTGTGCCAACACCACTTGTTGAAGAGGCTTTCCTTGCTCCATTTAGGATTTCCTGCTCCTTTATCAAAAATTAGGTGATTGTATGTCTGGGGAACATTTTCTGAGTATTCAAGCCTATTCCACTGATCTGAGGGTCTGTCCTTATTCCAATACCATGCTGTTTTGATAACTATTGCTTTGTAGTACAGTTTAAAGTTGGGGAAAGTAATTCCTCCCATATTCTTTTTCCCAATGATTGCTTTAGCGTGTTTTATTGTTCCAAACAAATTTCAAAAGTGCCTGATCTACCTCTTTGAAGAATGTCATAGGTATCTTTAGAGGGATAGCGTTGAATCTGTATAACGCCTTGGGGAGTATTGCCATTTTGATGATGTTAATCCTGCCAATCCATGAGCAGGGTATGTGTTTCCATTTCCGCGTGTCCTCTCTTATTTCTTGGAGCAGAGTTTTATAGTTTTCTTTGTATAGGTCTTTCACATTTTTAGTCAAGTTGATTCCAAGATATTTGAGTTTGTGTGGCACTATTGTGAATGGGGTTGTTTTCTTAATGTCTATTTCTTCCTTATTACTATTGGTGTATAGAAAGGCCATTGATTTTTGTGTGTTAATTTTGTAGCCTGCCACCTTGCTATATGAGTCTATTGTTTCTAGAAGCTTTTTAGTAGTCTTTAGGGTTTTCTAAGTAGAGCATCATGTCATCTGCAAACAGTGAGAGCTTGACTTCTTCCTTTCCTATCTGGATTCCCTTGATATCTTTTTCTTGCCTAATTGCTATAGCAAGTACTTCCAGTGCTATGTTGAATAGGAGTGGTGAGAGAGGACAGCCTTGTCTTGTGCCAGAATTTAGAGGGAAGGCTTTTAGTTTTTCTCCATTGAGGATAATATTTGCCGTTGGCTTGTGGTAGATGGCCTTAACTATATTGAGAAAGGTTCCTTCCATTCCCATCTTGCTGAGAGTTTTGATCAAGAATGGGTGTTGGACCTTGTCAAATGCTTTCTCTGCATCTATTGATATAATCATGTGGTTTTTATTTTTCTTGTTGTTGATGTTGTGTATTATGTTGATAGACTTATGGATGTTAAACCATCCTTGTGAAGAAATGCTCCACATCACTAATCATCAGAGAGATGCAAATCAAAACAACAATGAGATACCACCTCACACCACAGAGAATGGCACACATCACAAAGAATGAGAATAAACAGTGCTGGCGGGGATGTGGAGAGAAAGGAACCCTTATCCACTGCTGGTGGGAATGCCGTCTAGTTCAACCTTTATGGAAAGCAATATGGAGATTCCTCCAAAAACTGGAAATCGAGCTCCCATACGATCCAGCTATACCACTCCTAGGAATATACCCTAAGAACACAAAAATACAATACAAAAATCCCTTCCTTACACCTATATTCATTGCAGCACTATTTACCATAGCAAGACTCTGGAAACAACCAAGATGCCCTTCAACAGATGAATGGCTAAAGAAACTGTGGTACATATACACAATGGAATATTATGCAGCTGTCAGGAGAGATGAAGTCATGAAATTTTCCTATACATGGATGTACACAGAATCTATTATGCTGAGTGAAATAAGTCAGAGAGAGAGAGAAAAATGCAGAATGGTCTCACTCATCTATGGGTTTTAAGAAAAATAAAAGACATTCTTGCAATAATAAATTTCAGACACAAAAGAGAAAAGAGCTGGAAGTTCCAGCTCACCTCAGGAAGCTCACCACAAAGAGTGATGAGTTTAGTTAGAGAAATAACTACATTTTGAACTGTCCTAATATTGAGAATGTATGAGGGAAAGGTAGAGCCTGTTTAGGGTACAGGCGGGGGTTGGGTGGGGAGGAGGGAGATTTGGGACTTGGGTGATGGGAATGTTGCACTGGTGATGGGTGGTGTTCCTTTTATGACTGAAACCCAAACACAATCATGTATGTAATCAAGGTGTTTAAATAAAAAAAAAATATAAAAAAAAAAAAAGATCTAACAATTTGGGGCCGGGCAGTGGCGCTAAAGGTAAGGTGCCTGCCTGGCCTGCACTAGCCTTGGACGGACTGCGGTTCGATCCCTCGGTGTCCCATATGGTCCCCCAAGCCAGGAGCAACTTCTGAGCACATAGCCAGGAGTAACCCCTGAGCGTTACGGGGTGTGGCCCAAAAACCAAAAAAAAAAAAAAAAAAAAAGATTAACAATTTCGCTCCTTTTTTTCCTTTGGTTTTTGTGTCACACCTGGCAGTGCTCAGGGGTTACTCCTGTATCTACGCTCAAAAATCGCTCCTGGTAGGCTCAGGGGACCATATGGGATGCCGGGATTCGAACCAGTGTACTTTTGCATGCAAGGCAAACGCCTTACCTCCATGCTATCTCTCCGGCTCCCACACATTTTTTTACTGACGCTTTTTTTTATCAATAATTTCTTTACCATTTAGTTGTAACAAGCAATATAAATAAATTATTTCATGCTTGCCAAAGAGGCAGGCTTGGGAATGGGTCAATGGAGGAGGGGTTGGTGGTAGTGAGATTGATGTTGGAACATGGAATGTCAGAAACAATGCTATTGTGGGTAACTTTGTAAATCATGGTGTTTAAATAAATAATAAAAATTTAAAAGACAACTGGTTAGACATAGAACAATCACTGTAAATGAGATATTAATTTATTATTGAAAATAGATCATCTCCCTTAGCAAGCTAGAAGTAAGCCTACATTTCTGATCTGAGTAGACAGTACCAGGAGTTTGTGCAAACACAATTAAGCCAGATTCTATTAAGACAGCACTATTCACAATAGCCAGGCTCTGGAAACAACCAAGATGCCCTTCAACAGACGAATGGCTAAAGAAAATGTGGTACATATACACAATGGAATATTATGCAGCCGTCAGGAGAGATGAAATCATGAAATTTTCCTATACATGGATGTACATAGAGTCTATCATGCTGAGTAAAATAAGTCAGAGGGAGAGAGAGAGATGCAGAATAGTCTCACTCATCTATGAGTTTTAAGAAAAATACAAGTCATCTTTGCAACAATCCTCAGAGACAATGAGAGGAGGGCTGGAACTTCCAGCTCACTTCATGAAGCTCACCACAAAGAGTGGTGAGTGCAGTTACAGAAATAACTACACTGAGAACTACCATAATCATGTGAATGAATGGGGGAACTGGAAAGCCTGTCTGGAGTACAGGTGCGGTGGGGTGGGATGGAGGGAGATTTGGGACATTGGTGGTGGGAATGTTGCACTGGTGAAGGGGGGTGTTCTTTACATGACTGAAACCTAATCACAATCATATTTGTAATCAAGATGTTTAAATAAAGAAAAAAATGAAAAAAAAAAAGACAGAGTCCTGCCTTCCATGGTACATCTTCCCTGAGCACCAGCCAATGGACCAGCAGATACAACCAAATGAGCAGACCAGAGGTTTTGGGGGTGTCTTTTTGTTTGTTTTGGTTTTGGTTTTTTGGGTCACACTCGGCAGCAATCAGGGGTTACTCCTGGCTCTACATCCATGAATCCCTCCTGGGTCAGGGGACCATATAGGATGCTGGGGATCAAACCCTTGTTCATCCTGGGTCAGCTATGTGCAAGGTAAATGCCATACTACTGTGCTACCACTCTGGCCCCTAGAGCAGAGAGTTTGAGTCTTTCTACACCTGCACACAGCACTAAAGCATGGCTTTATAAAACTTTATTTTATTTTTCAGGAGAGAGTGTTATACCCAGCAGTGTTCAGGATTTACTACTGACAGGTTCAGAAGACCATATGAGATGCTAGGGATTCACCTCAGTTCAGCCACCTGCAAGACAAGTGCCCTACCCACTGTACTAACTCTCCAGCTCCTAAAAAGCTTGATGAGGCAATAGACAAGATCACATCTTCCAAATGAGAATGTGAGAAGTAGCCAGCACCCCTGAGAAAGAGTGGTGAAGTGAGAAGGATGACAAGGACCTGAAAGAATTCCACCCTCTACAAAGAAGAGGTTAAAGGGTACTGTTGGATCCCAGACCTGGAAATCATGCATCCAGGTAGTCGTGATCATCAAGTAGCCATCTGCTTCCAGGCTCACAGGAGGTAACGAAGAAGAGAAGGAGCAGGACCAGAAGCTGTAGGAAAGAAAAAGGGGGTGCTTGGGCCTGACACCAGGAAACTGAACCAGTGATCTCAGGGCAAATGTGGATATGCCCAGAGGGTGTGAGATGGCAGTGAAGGATGGGAAATAGATCCAAGGAAGGAAGCTTAGAGGCTGCCAGCCTAAGGAGCCAACAGAGTATCTGGGAGCTACAAAGTCAGAGCAAGAAGAGGAAGGGAGACAAGGAGGTGAGTGTTGGAGAAATGATGTTTTGATTTTGTTTACAGTTAGGGGGCCACACCTGGTGGTGCTCGGGGTTGACTCCTGGCTCTGCTCAGGATCACTCCTGGTGGTGCTCAGGGGACCATATGAGGTGTTAGAGATATAATTAGATGTGCCTTAACCTTTACACTATCTCTCCAGCCTGAGAAATTCAGTCTTGGAGAAACTTTATTACCTCACCTTATGATGAGAAAACAGAGATCTAGAGAGGAGACACTCACCAGGGCCACTGACCAAGTGCAGGTCCTTTGTCCACTCATATCCTTCTGTTCTCTAGGCCTCAATTTCCCTACCTGAGAAATAATATCACCTGGACACTGTTGTGAACAGTTGGTTTGGCAACCTCTCAAAAGCTTCTGATGAACAAGATCTCCTCCCACTAGTCCTGCCCTTTTAACTGAAGTTTTGGAGTTCCCCTGGCCCTGAAATTTCATGAGTGGCTGAGACCCAGGAAAGTGGGAACTGGGAGGACCAGTTCTGCAGTGGATCAATGCAGGTGATACACAGCTGCCTCCAGGATGACACAGGCATGCCCTCACAGAGGCTTCATCACCTCCACTGTGGCACCCACCAGTGAGTGTCTGGCCACAAGAAGCCCCTTTACATCAAACTGTCCTTAAGATCTCATGCCCACATCCCTGTCTTTATCTCTGATCCCACTCCACCCTCTCCATCAATGGCACTGTCCTCCCACCACTAGCTTGCATCCAGCTCATCACCTATCTTCTCATTGCCCATGAAAGAATCAGCAGACTTGGTCACCTAGGACCCACGTCCTATGCAGCAGCCTATCCCAAGTGCTCCACTCCAGTCTCAGGCTTCTTCATGCCAGGCCCAGGTCACATCATTCTCCATCCCTCTGCATATAACATCCCTTTTGTCTCTGCTAATCCCAATTGTATGAACACAAAACAGTAACTCCAAGGTTCCTGTGTCCCCTGGTTCACTATGTCCTTAATTTCAAAATAAAATCCTTCAAAATTTTATGGCACAGTAGTAGGGTGATGTGTCAGGAACTGGCTTAGTACCATAAGCACCTGATGTGCAAATATGAAGCCATGAATTCATGTGTGGTTGCCACCCACATGTGTAAGTGTGATCCCAACAACTCAGCACTATAACAAATGTGTGAGCCTCTGGGGCATCAAAGTCAGCTACGCACAAGCACCACAACCCAAGTGTATAATCACAGCACACATCCTGATTAAAGATACGTAAGCACAGGAGTATGGCCCTAGCCAGCATCATAGCCAAATACACAAGTACCATGACCAGATCTGGCGAACACAGCCAGGCACAGGTGTGGCTCCTGGTTATCGTAGCAAGTAGAATGGGCAGGAAAGAAAAAAGTACCCCATATCACAATGCCCTCAAAAGATTCTTCTGAGGCCAATCAAGTAAGTTTAGGGTTCCTGCTTCCTTTCACTCCTATCAACTCCCAGCTCCTCCTGTCTGTGGTATCCGGGTGCCCATCACCCTGCTCTGCTCCTGTTGAGCAGTTCAGCTGACAGAAAGCTGTGTGGACAGTAAACCATGCTGAAGGCTCAGACAAGGAGAGATCAAAAAGAGTCTTTATTGACAGTCACAGCAAAGTTGGTGTTTCCTTTTCATGGTACAATCCTGGGCACTGGCTATGAGCCTGCTCCCAGGTGCCGGTGGCTCCCCATTCCTGAACTCTGCTTAGTCAAGGAAGGCCCTTCTCATCACATCTGCTCAGAGTCCTGCAGTTACACACACACACACACACACACACACACACACACACACACACACAAGCACACGCACACACACAGTCTCTCTCCAGCAGCAGAAAATAGTTAGTTGCCAATCTTCTGTACTTTGCAATGACCCCCTTCCAAACTAGAGACCATACCCCTTGGCCACTAAATGGTTTTCTGAAGCAAAGATTCATTCCCTTATAGCCCCATCTCAAATGGCCTTTAGTTCTTAATGTGAGTGGCAATGTTTCTGTTTTCACAGAACAGATTTAGAGACTCAAAAGTCAATCAAGTCTAAGGTCAGCATTATAGAGTTGAGAAGTGGTCTGAGACAGAAGTGGCCCGGATTCTATCTAAAACGAAGCTCCACAATTTAGTGCTCAGTCTGGGGCAGGGTCTCCTCTGATTCCAAGTCTGAGCATGAGCTTCCCCTGCTCCTCTAGTACCAAGATGAAAAGCAGGGAGGAGAGAGGGAACACTTGCCCCACTTGCTCCTAATACATGAGAGGCATGATGTTCAGACTCTGAGCCACTTCATTTAATCCCCATGTTTTATTTAAAAGCAAAGGCAGCCCTTACTCCCATTTCACAGATGTATCAAGACCCAACGAAAAATCCCACAGTCAATTACCCAAAGCTTAACAGTTCAGAACCTAAAGGCCAACACTGTTCAGTCCTCTGAAACTTTACTCAGCTCAGGCCGGAGATGCTATGAGCCACCAGTGCCACACCTCTGCCTGCCAGACATGCACCCCAGCCCTCAGTTATCTCCCCAGCCTCAACAGAGGCCAACTCTAGGGACTTGTCTCAGCTTGGTCTGAAGCAGGTTTCTTATTATTCCTAACAACCAAAGCAAACACTGGGAGTCTTTGCTGGTGCCAAGCACCCAGTGTGAACACTTGACATAGCTCTCCTCTACTCAATCCTCACAACAATCCTAAGAAACATGCAGGATTATTCCCATTTGACAGACAAAAGAACTGAGACTCAGAAAGATAAGGCAATCTGCCCAGGCTTTCATAGCTAATTAGAGCCATTTGGCTCTTATCATCCCCTTTCCACCAGGACTTCCTTACTCCCTTAAATTCTAGGGAAGGATATGCTGTGTGGGGCCCCATCTGTGGTTGCCTTTTTTCTCTACCTCTTGCCCACTTTAGGGTTTCATCTATGCTTCACTCTAGGCACCAGGAATATGACTCTGATTATGGGACCCACCTAGAAGGGACAGCCCCATACAAGCTTCCATGAGCCCCTCTGGGTAAACTTTTGGCTGCTCCTGGTTCTGGGTTGTGAGCACATTTGGATACTGAACTAGCAGATCCCAGAGGCCCCATCCAGGGTAGCCTGCTCTGTCCAGTGTCTTCACCAACACCCTTGTCATTGGGTTCCTGGCTCTGGGCTCTGTCCAGATGCCATGAAAGCAGCACCAATGCCTCTGCCAGGTGCTGGTGAGAAAGAGATTTACAGGATTGAGTCCTCCCTCCCTGAGGACTCCTGTTACCAGTTACAAAGCCCAGTTTGATTTTCTTTTGTTCCGGGAGTATTGACGGGGAGGCTGAGGGAACACACAGAGAGCAGGTTCAGACTCAGGCCCAGGAGAGGCCTTGGGTCCAGCAACCCAGCAATGTCTCAGCTTGCACTATTGGCTCTGACTGACCTATCTTCAGTACTAAGGGAACTTGGTGACCAGGCTAAATAGGCCAGTTACATGTTCTAAGAAAAACTTTATGCAGAACAGATGGAGCAAAACCATGGGGCAAGAGAGAGACCCCAAACCTCTTAATGGAACTCCAACATTGTTCCTCCCTCACTGTAGAAAAGAAGCTTCTCTGGCTCAGTGCTGTGCCCTTTCCCTCATACTGAGCGAGAAGGGCCATGCCTCCACCTACCTTTAAGCACCATCAATGCTGGCACTGACTCTGACCATAGGCTTTCCCCACAAGCAAGGAAAGGGGCGGAAAGGTCACAAGTGGTTCTTTTCAATGTATGAGGATGTGATGCAAAGAACCCTGAGAGAATCGGATTGAAGGCAAGAGAGAATGGGGAAGAGGCTAAGGAATAGTAGAACAGCTTATTTCCGGGTAGCCCTGGGTAAAGCCCAGCCTCTTCTCTCCCACTGGGTCCCAGGCTCTGGCTGCCACAAAGTGCAGAGCTCACATGGGACATGCTCCCTGCAGATCTGTCATTCTTCCAGGACACCCCCAGCTCTTGGGTTCAGACCTTCCAGGCACACAGCCTGTGCCCATCCCCAGCAGGGCCAACTCAATAGCAGTGAGAGCCAAGCAACAAAGATATGGACACAGGAGACACCTGGGCTACTGCTCTGAAGAGACAGGAAGAGAAGCTCTTAGCAAAGAATGAAAAAAAAAATGCTGACTTTTAAACGATGCTAATGAGCTAAAGTGATCTGGAAAGCAAAATAATTGTTGCCTTTTAGCTAGATTAAAAAAACAGTTCTTATTTTTAATTCAATTAAAATGATCATTAGCCTAGTACCCACAGATTCACTGTGCTTTGATCACTGTGTTAACAATTACCAACCCCAGAGCTAGGAAGGAAACTGAAAGGACTGGAAGGCAATCTGGGGCAAACAGAGCCCCAGTTCGATTCCCAGCACCACACAGTCCTCCAAGCATCACCAAATAGATAAGCTCTGTGGCTTCTAGCATTGCTGGGGAGGTTTTCATCCCCAAATGAAGTCAATTACCAACCTAAATCTCTGCAATTGATTTTCCCACATGTCTCTCTGGATCGAGTCTGTCTGAGGTGTTGACAGCCTGTGTTTTGGTGAGGCCCACATAAGCCTGGACAGCTGGGGCAGATCAGTACAGCCCACAGCAGGCCCACAGCAAAGGTCCACTCCTAAGTCATAATACAGGCTAACTAAATCCTTCCTCCTGCCTTACCCACCAGGAAACTGTCCCAACCTTATTCTCAAAACCTGTAGAAATGTCCCCTCAACCCTTGCTTTTTTGCTCCAGGAGCAGGTCTCACTGGGCAGGCCTGACCCATCTCAGCCAGACAGAGACGCCGCCCAGAGACACAGCTCAGAGCTACAGGTGCTGCCAGGTGATGGGCTGCCCTGAGTCATGGCAACAAACAAAGACTGCAGCTTCCCTGCCAACGGCCTCACCACCAGGTGAGCCCATTTATCAGCAGCATCTTAGCCGAGCCAGCACTGCCAAGGCCAGCAGGGCACTTGATGGAGACCCAAGTCTGGACCTGCCAAGTCTACTGGGAGCAGAGCCACTAGGCCCCACTCCCTGGGCTGGGCCCATGGGACCTGAGTGGTGCTGGCAGTGGCGGGGGGTAGGGGGGTGGAGGGGACAGGACTCTGTGCTACAAAGCCTTCCATGAGGGGGCCAGCATGCCCACCCCTTGCCAACTCCTTCCTCCTTTCTTCTCATCAGCCTCACACTTCTGACTCACCTGTCAGAAGTCACACATTGCTGGCCAGACAGGTGGGCTCAGGAATCAAAGCAGAGCTCTATTGCCACATGCCCTGGATGTACAATCTGATCCTGCACTTTCTATCAACCAGTTGGTTATGCAAAAGAAAGAGCAATACCTCAGAGCATAAGTTGTTGTGTGAAAATGTTAGAACAGCTCACAGTAATTTTACCTTCTTTGAAAGTTGAATCACAGATTTTAAAATAAGATTTCACCCAAGAGAATCAAAAGATTTCGGGAGACATATTCCTGCAAGGCACCAATTGGCATTCCAGTGGTTCCCAGCCATACCTTAGAATCAAAATAGAATCACCTGGGAAGCTATTAAAATATTTTGCTGTCTGGGCCCCACCCTGGACCAATTAAGTCAGATTCTCCAGGGGTGGGTCCTGGAATCCTATGTTGTAAAAGTAACCCTGAGGATTCGAGTGGGTAGTCAAGCTCAAGGGCCTCCACTCTCCGCTGATTACAGATGACTCTCTGGCTGGCCAGGGGCTACTTGCTCTTTCCCATTTTATTGTGGCTCACTTTAATTAGAACACAATTATTGGAACCCTGGCCTTTTAAAGGTGGAAAATAGAAGGCAGACTTGGAAGGCCTTAGAATTTCTCTTACAACCGGAACACCTTAGCTCATATCTGACCTGGCCCCCCCAAAGCAGCAATTTGGTCTCCAGTCCTTCTTTAGCCAGTTTATTCATATGCTTTGTCAAGACAGTTAACTTTTTGTTTTGTTTTGTTTTGTTTTTGGGTCACACTCGGCAGCGCTCAGGGGTTACTCCTGGCTCTATGCTCAGAAATCGCTCTTGGCAGGCTTGGGGACCTTATATAAGAATGCCAGATTTAAAACGACCATCCTTCTGCATGCATGGCAAATGCCCTACCTCCATGCTATTTCTTCGGCCCCAAGACTTTTAAGTTCTTACCTCTAATCCAACCTATCTTCTGAGTCAAAAGGAATTCTGAGTTCACCCTGAACACCTCATACCTTGTGTCCCAGCAAACTTATATTTTTCCTGGCCTTTCCCAAGGACCACCTTACCCAGGAAGTCATTCTTAATGTCCTAGCCTATATTAAACCTCTGCATTAAAGGGCTCGCCTGCGTCCCAGGAGCATACTGTGCATCTTTCCACCTGCTTATTGAAGCATAGTAGTATTCATTCCTTGGAGAGCTAATGCCCACTGACTAGGAACTTTTCCTTCTTTCTCTGTGGTACTAGGGCTGACCAGGTTTTACATCTGTAAAGAAAGTGCTTGACTACTGAGCTGCCTCCTTAGCCTTAAAATGAGAATTATTTTAAAATTAAAGTCATATCGAAAGAACAAAGATTTTGTTTCCTAATCTCACCACCCCTGTGTCTATCCAACTTCCCTCCCATATGATTTCCCTTTACTCAGTCCCCCACTGGCCTCTCAGTCCCTCTCCCTGGGCCACCTTCTGTCCCCACTGCTGCTGTCCCAGCATCTTGAGTCTAAAGTCAAGGCACTTCATTGTTCTCTCTTTTTTTTTGGGGGGGGGGGGGTTTTGGGGCCACACCCTGTGATGCTCAGGGGTTACTCCTGGCTATGCGCTCAGAAGTTGCTCCTGGCTTCTTGGGGGACCATATGGGACGCCGGGGGATCGAACCGTGGTCTGTCCTAGGCTAGCGCAGGCACCTTACCTCCAGCGCCACCGCCCGGCCCCTCATTGTTCTCTTTGAGGGTGACAACCTGGCTTTAAATTAGATGCCCAGAGGTCAAGGGTCCTTTCTTGTCTAAATCTGCTGTAGCTGGGAGGATGGGGAGGAGCAATGACATGCTCCCTAAGCAGAGCAGGTATAGGAGTGCTTTCTCTTCCGGAGTGCTGTGACCAGAGGTCAAAGAGATAGACAGCAGGCAGGGCCCTTGCCTTGCACACAACTGGTCCAGGTTCGGTCCCCAGAATCCTTTAGGGTCCCCTGAGCCTCACCAGGAGTGATTCCTGAGCAGAGGCAGGAGTAAGGCCTGAGCACAGCCAAGTGTGTTTCCCCCCCCCCAAAAAAACCAGAGGGTCATGATTATTGTAGCTAGGGCTGCCCTGCTGAGTAAGCTCCTTTGCTTGTACAGGATCCCCATCTGCACACACTCAGTGAGCCCAGACCTCGCTGCTCTTCCCTCTTCGCTCCTTCTGCCCCACCCTGTCACTTAGCACATGTCCAGGCCCGCAGGCCCTCCAGGAACAGCTCACACCCACAGACCTCGCCGCCTCCTCCTTTCAGGAACAAATCTATACAGGACCACATCAGAAGGAGTCTAGGGTAGAAAAATGCAGGATACTCAGTTCAGTTTGGAAACACAGGGAATAATTATTTAGTACAAGTCTGTCCAAAATATTGCATGAAACATTTTTAAATAAATAATTTTATTGAATCACCATAAGACACACAGTTACAAAATTGGTTATGATTTTTAGTCCAACACCCTTCACCAATGCACATTTCCCACCACCAATGTCCCTATTTCACGTCCTGTCCTCCTTCCCCACTACTTGCCTTTATGGCAGACATTTATGTTCTCTCTTTCTCTTTCATTCATTCACACACACTTTTCCTTTTATTCCTTTTAGACACTTGTTTGCAATATTGTTACTGAAGGAGTATCATGCATATCATCTTACCTCCTTTTAGCACCCAGGTGTTACCCACAGTGATCATTTCCAATTATACATAAAAATTTTAATACTAAAGACTTAAACCCAACTACAGCCATGCTTATAATCATGGTGTTTAAATAAAGATTAAAAATAACAAAAGTATTATTGTTTTTTCTGAAATTAATATTTAACTGGGGTCTAGGGATTTAGCTCAGTAAGAGAACATGTATGAAGTTGACTCACTAAAAGAAAGAGAGAGAGAGAAAGAGAGAGAGAAAGAGAGAGAGAGAAAGAGAGAGAGAGAGAGAAAGAGAGAGAGAGAGAGAGAGAGAGAGAGAGAGAGAGAGAGAGAGAGAGAGAGAGAATATCAGACAGCCTGAATTTTCATTTGCTCAATCTGCCATCTCTACAATAGATCTGTCTCTGGGGAAGTTCATGGGATTCACACCTACTCAGGGAAGCTTCTGTCAGACTTGGAGTTATACTGAATGTGCCTTTTCCAACAAGCAAGCCTCTCAAGGTAATGCCATCTACATGCTTTTCTACAAGAGTCCCAGAGTCCAGCACTGCCCCTCTTTTACCATTGCTCTAAACCTCAAGTGGTTAAAGTCAAATGGGGGTTTATTCTTAGTGCCTGGGACTATGGGAGATGGAAAGTGGGATGGTTCAGCAAAACCTGAGCAGAGATCCAAACTATATGTCCAGGCCCCCGAGACCTCTTCCTCCAGCCCAACCTGCTCTTTCTTGAGTCTCATCATGAATGAGCTTCCCCCTCTAGGGCATGGCACTATATCTACCCCATTCATTGCTCATTTTTTGTTTGTTTTTTGTTTATTTGTTTGTTTAGTTTGGTTTGGGGGTCACACCCAGCAGTAATCAGGGATTACTCCTGGCTCTCTGCTCAGGGATCACTCTTAGTGTATTGGGAATTCAATTGGGTCGATTGCATGCAAGGCAAGAATCCTACCCACTATTCAATATTATTGTTCTGGAGCCCACCTTACTGGCATTTCATGCTTACTTGAGTCCTCAAGCCACCGTAGAAGTCTTTTGTCTACAGGCCTGTGGCCACCCCTGCCCATCTCAATATCCCATGTATCAGGATGAACTTAGTTAGCATTTCCTCTCTCCTAATGTTTCTTTATAAAGATCAAACCTAGTTCTACACCTGTTACAGCCTTCCTACCCCTAACCTCCTGACTACACTATAATCTCAGGCCAGGGACTGCACTGCTACAGGCTCTTGGTTACAGTTCTTGGTTGAGACCACTTTCCTCTACACCCAGGATGCCCAGGTCACAGGCTAGTCAAGTGTGTACAAAAAACCTTTTGGATATGGCTGCAAAATGATAAAATACAATATAATGGGGCTTGAGAGACAACTCAACAAACTGAAGCTCATGCTTTGAATGCAGGAAGCCTGAATTTGATCTCTAATTTTACCTGGTCCTCTGAGCACATTAGGAGCAATTCTTGAGCACTGAAAAAGGAACACTGAACACTGTCAGATGTGATCCCTCAAAAATAATTAATCCAGTAATTCCTTAAAAATAATTTCTATTGTAGGGGCAGAAGTGGTGGCACAGGCCGTAGGGTGTTTGCCTTGCACATGCTAACCTAGGACAAACGGCAGTTCAATCTCCCAGCGTCCCATATGGTCCCCCAAGCTAGGAGCAATTTCTGAGCGCAGAGCCAAGAGTAACCTCTGAGCATCACCAAGTGACACTCAAAAAAATTTTTTACTGTATTTATCCCTTTAACTTCAAAATTTATGACTGTATATAAAGACACTGCTGGAAGCACAGTGATGTTGCAGGATCTTCTCGGTTACCTAACTAAATAGGGGCCCAGATCTCCTTCCAAGAATGGTCCCATCAAATGCAATCAAAAGCTTTATAGGGAATTACCCAATGTGGACAAAGCTTCTCAATAAGTAATAGACTTCTCTCACCTTATCAGCCCCTTCATTAGATACATAAGTGAGGATTCCTTAGTAGCAAAAACAGAAAGCAAACTTGCTGGCATCAGCCAAAGAAAATGTACTTAGAGGTTGCTGAGCACTCACAAGATCGAAAGGCCTCAAGCATGCTTAAAGATTGAGACTCAAGCATGCTGTAGAGTTTCAAAAGCAGAAGGTACAGCATCAGATTTGCAACCAGGGAAATATGTCAAAGATCTGATTCTAGAACAGACAGACGGTTCAGCTCCAAATTCAGTGCCAGTAAGAAGCTTCTGTTTAGCCCACCTCTAGCTAGTGAATGGGGGACCCCAAGTTCCAGGAAACGAATCAGAGTACTGGCCAGTAGAGTGCTAGGGGCTGTCAGTGAAAGGCAAGGGGCTTGTCCTGTAGAGGTGACGCGACTGGCAGGTGTCTTAGGTTTGGATCCACCCTTTTCAGTCTGTAGGGAGGTGGTCAATTATTTTGCTATTAGTGTTGCCACCACTTTTTTTTTTTTTTTTTTGGTTATTCTGGAAGCATTCACTTGGATTTTCCCTGCTCTGGTTTTCTTTATGTTTCCATAATCTTTCGGCTTCTGGGTGGTCTGGTTTCCGACAGGCAGCAACGTCAGCTGGTTCTCACAGAGTCCATGTCCTCATGGAGGAAATGTGGCCTGAGCCTATGTCACTCCACCCACGGAAAGGAAGTGACAGCTACCCAAGGTGGAGAATGTATGGGTTGTATCCATAAGGATAATTTCGGTTACTAGGAACATAAAACCCAATTAAAACAGCCATAAACAATATAGGCAACTTATTGGCTCACTTTTTTTTCAAAGTCCTTCAGGAAAGTCTTGATCCAGGAGCTTAACACTGCCAGCGAACATTCCATTTATTTCCTTCAGGCAACTTGCCTTTTTCCATACTGGCCATTTTGATAGTCCCAAAGACCCCTTGCAGCAACTTCCAAGGCAAAGATTGCTTCATTTGTGCTAGTAAACTATCAGAAAGCATTAGAAGTTCCAGAAACATCCTGAGGATCTCTGGGATATGACAGGTCTAAGTATCATTTTCAAACTTAAGCCAATCACTAAGTCAAGAAACTAGAATAAACTTAGTAACCTTAGCCCCACTCCTGCTTGTACCAAACAGTCTCAGTCCCTGGAACACCATCACTCCCCAAGCCCAAATTAAGGATATGGGAAAAGTTCTGGGAAATCCGTGTCCATGGACACACACACAAGCTCACTGCACCAGGCAGCCACGTGTATGGGGATTAACTGATTAATCATCAGAACTGCACATTATTAGGCTTTGGCCTGATTGAGTTACATGATTTAGCAAATCAGTAGAGAATCCTACAAAGTGCCTTTTAATCTTATCTGGCAGAAAGGGAAGCAAGTTAGGTGGCTGGACTCATCAGAGTTGGTATGAGTCACAAGCAGGATATGAACTGAGGTCTTTCCAAGCCCCAAATCCACTCTCCTAACCTCTACCCTATCTGGGCCCTGAGACAAGCAAGGCACTACTGAGGAACACTCACTCCACAGTCTCCCCTGAACACCCTCTCTGGCAGGCATCCTCCAAACTCTGAATATTTAGAGGCCACTGAGCTCTAACCGACCTTTTGAGCAGGTCCTGGCTTACACAGGGACACAGGCACAGAACTATAATGACAAGCTAGCAGGAAGCACCTCACGGACATTATTCCACTGAACCCTAACAACACACTCTGAGGAAGAGGATAATATCTCCTCTGGATTCCTACTGAGAAACCAGGAGGTTAAGTCACTTCAGGTCATTGGCTGATTGGGAAACTCTACCTGGTCTCACTTTCTGGGCAAAAGATCAGGTCGGTGAACAGACAGCCTTAAAGGTACAGAATTCAAGGTCTGGAGGAGATCAGGCGCTCTGGAGATCGGGTGGGAGGGAGACTTGCTGGAGGGGAGCAAGCTTTACTGAGCTGTGCAGAGGGAGGGTAGAAATACAATTGCTCAAGCTGGCGCTGGTGCCCTTCATTTCCCCTACCTGCTTCATATATGTCTATACAGATTTTGAATTTCTGGGAATTTCCATTCTAAAACACACATAGGGAAACTGCTTGAGTCTCCTAGTATTGCTCAAACCCCAAGATGTACATAAGTCTAATACCTATGTGTGCACACCCCTACTTGGAGCCAAGGATACACCCCTGTCTGCACACTGCCATGTGGGAATTGTAGAAACTGTTCCACAAGTAAGGAGCCTGAGTCATGGGGGCCAGGATGCAAACTCCAGGATTGCCCAGTGTCCTAACTCATCAACTTTACCCAGTTTTGACATGTATATTCTCTCTCTCCCTCTCTCTCTCTCTTCCTCTCTCTCTCTCTCTCTCTCTCTCTCTCTCTCTCTCTCACACACACACACACACACACACACACACACACATACACACACCACACACATACACACACACGAACACATATAACGGACACACAGATATACAACACAAATACAAACACACATACACACCTTTCTGTGTGCTGGCTCCTAGGAGGGAAAAGACCTCTACCTCCCCCCCCCCCACACACACACACCCTGGGATCCTACTGTAGAATTTCTAGATTTTTCAGGAACTCACTGAGTTTCTAGTCTCCAAATATGCCACTTGATTTTTCAAAGCCTTACAGAAAAATAAAGGCAGCCCAAGAACAGTGAGAAGACACTGGAGTTTGTCCTAAAATATCCTGAGAATCTTGAATATGACAGATCTAGGTATCATCCCCAATCATAAGTCAAGGAACTAGAATGAACTTAGTGACTTACGTCCCACTTCTGCCTGCACCAGGCATGCACAGTTTCAACCTAAACTCAACCACTCACATACTGTATGTTTAGAGGCAGGCAAGCCATCTTGTGTCTGAGTCTCAGCAGTCAAAGCTGCCCAAGCAGAGCCAACCTTTCTGTGGGATTTAGGGCCAGCTAGAACCTTGCACTAGCTTGCAAGTCTTCTCTTCTTGCCCGCCCCCTCTTCAGTCAGGTACCAAGGTTTACTAATGTTTCCCAAAAAATGTATTTCAAATTCATCCACCTCCATCTGTCTCCTGTATTTTGTCCCTCCTGCAGGACACATCGAGGCAAACAATTGGTCCCTTGACCCCTACTTGCCCCTTGCAGTCACTTTCCATTGTGCAACCAGAGAAATATTCAATGAGGCCACCTCCCAGTTAGAGCTCCCCAGTGGCTTTCAAGAAAATGCCAGAAATTCTACTGTCACCTTCACAGCTCAGAGGTTCACACGGATGGCCTACTGACCCACTCTCCTCTACCTTCTGTCCCCATCCTCATCCCTGCTCTGTTATTCACTTTCTGTCTGAAACACTTTTCATCTGTTCTGGTTTGGTCTTCTCCTACTTGTACTTCAAATCACTATTTAAGGGACACTTCTTTAAGAAAGTCTGCTCTGATTTCTCAATATAAATCTGATTTTTTTGGAGGGTCACACCCTGTAGCGCTCAGGGGTTATACCTGGCTCTGTGCTCAGTAATGGCTCCTGGTAGGCTCGGGGGACCATATAGAATGCTGGGATTCGAGCCACCATTCTTCTGCATGCAAGGCAAACGCTCTACCTTCATGCTATCTCTCTGGCTCCTAGATCTGATTTTTTAAATTGATTCCGCTCTGTACTTCTTTTTAGTGCCAATCACAACTACAATTAAACATTGACAAGTAGAATCTGTCTTCTTAGTCTTGGGTGTAAGAATTTCCTCTTGCCCAAGAGAGTGATTTCTCTCCCACCTGTGGATCCTGGAGATAGGTCTGGTTAAAATGAGATGTGTGATGGTCGAGAGAAAAGAGAAATCTATGGACAAGTGTCATCTCAGTGTTCATTGAGAATGTGTGGATGGAAATGAAGTTCCAGACTGAGAAAGTAGAAGTAAGAGACAAGAGAGAACAGCTGGACTAAAAAATGTTCTCAACCAGATTTCCCAGGGCTGTGTTGTATTCACTTTGCTTTGCTTCAGCTGGTTTCTCCTTGCAAAGAGTAAACAAGTGAAGTCAGGAGGGATTTTCTGGTCTGAAGCTCCGTGGTAAGGAAGACTGTCAGTCCTATGTATACTGCACCATAATAACAGGCTACTTGTGACCTGCTTCTTAGCTGGGCATAAAGCGAATTGACCACCACAGATGAGATCTGAAAGAAATGTGAGTGTTAAGAAAGGTGAGGTTGGGCTGTAGCGATTAACACAGCAGGTAAGGTGCTTGCCTTGCATAAGGCCAGCCCAGGTTTAATCTTTGGCGTCCATTATGGTCCATCAAGCCCCATCAGGAGTAATTCCTGAGTGCAGAGCCAGAAGAAAACCCTGAACACTGCTGGGCATAGCCTAAAAACAAACAAAAAAGTGAGCCAGAGAGAAGGTACAGTAACTTGCCTTGCATGAAGCCAACCTAGGTTTGAACCCTGGAACCCATATGGTAGCCAAGTCCTGCCAGGAGTGATTCCTGAGTATATAGTCAACAGTAAGCCCTGAGACCCACGAGGAGAGGGAGAGGGAGAGGGAGAGGGAGAGGGAGAGGGAGAGGGAGAGGGAGAGGGAGAGGGAGAGGGAGAGGGAGAGGGAGAGGGAGAGGGAGAGGGAGAGGGAGAGGGAGAGGGAGAGGAGAGGAGAGGAGGGGAGAAGAGAGGAGGGGAGGGGAGAGGAGAGGAAAAGAGAGGAGGGGAGAGGAGAAGAGAGGAGAAGAGAAGAGGAGAGGGGAAGGGATGGGAGAGGAGAAGAGAGGAGAGGAGAGGGGAGGGGAGGAGAGAGGAGAGGAGAGGAGAGGGGAGGGGAGGGGAGGGGAGGGGAGGGGAGGGGAGAGGAGAGGGAGGGGGGAGAGAGAGGGGAGGGGAGGGGAGGGAGGGAAGGAGAGGAGGGGAGAGGAGGAGGGGAGGGGAGGGGAGGGAGAGGGGATGGGGGGACAGGAGGAGAGGAGAGAGAGAAGAAAGAGAGAAAGAGAGAAAGAAGAAGAAAGAAAGAAAGAAAGAAAGAAAGAAAGAAAGAAAGAAAGAAAGAGAAAGAAAGAAAGAAAGAAAGAAAGAAAGAAAGAAAGAAAGAAAGAAAGAAAGAAAGAAAGAAAGAAAGAAAGGAAGAAGAAGGAAGGAAGGAAGGAAGGAAGGAAGGAAGGAAGGAAGGAAGGAAGGAAGGAAGGAAGGAAGGAAGGAAGGAAGGAAGGAAGGAAGGAAGGAAGGAGGAGGGAGAGAGGGAGGGAGGGAGGGAGGGAGGGAGGGTGGCAACTTCTCTCTTGGCTCATTTGGTGCTGTAAGTTACACCTGAGCAGAAACACTCCTTTTCCCATGGGCAAGTCCAGGGCCCTTTTCCCTGAGGAAGGGTGGCCCCAAACTGGCTACTATAGCTGGAGGCTGATCAGATTCTCCAGCTCATGCCTTCCACCCTGCTCTCAGACCCTAAGTCCTCTGGTTTCCCTCTGTCACTTCCCTGAATAGTCCAGAAAACGCCCATCACCTCAGGTGCACACCCAAGCAAGTAGCCCAGCATACTGTTTATGCTCTGTCCTTGGAAACCATCTCTGCTGTGGTAGTGCGCACCCCCGGAACTGCCCTCTGCCCACAGCTTGGCAGAGTGAGCAACCGTGTTTCCTGCTGGGAAGGGTGGAACTGCCAGGATAGGTTTCTTCAGGCTCACTCCATACACCACCCCCCACAGCTCCACAGCCCCAGAGTGCCACACAGTTACCTCTGAGCCTGTGTGGGAGCCAAGGGTAGCAGGATTCTGGATTCTTCTCTTCCTGCTCCCGGGTTTTAGCCAGCCCTGGAGGAAGGATGGCGCTTTTGGCTCTGTGCCCTGGTCACAGCAAGCACTTCTTCACTGAGCCATCTCCACCTGTAGCTGGAGGATAATAACTATGCTGTTAAGACAATGATCTCAGGCAAAATCAGCAGAGTCTCTGGCAGGACCCTGTCCCTTTCTTGGAGGCTATCAAGTTCTCAGGCTCTTCCTGAGGCTTGCTGAGGGTGAGTCCTGTTAGAAGGGCATCAGAGAGCTGAGCTGAGGTGAATTAGGTTAGCCCCCCTTAACTAACCTGACCCAGTATTTATCTGGGGAGGCCAAAGAAGATATAGATGTGATTTGGACCAACCCAGAATGATCTTTTGTTTGTGAAGTATAAACACAATGATGGATTAGCGAATGTTCAAAGACAATGGAAATAAAGAGCATGATAAAACAAAGAGAAAATAAAGAGCAGTAGAAAACAAGTCACCTGAGGGCTGGTGGATAGGACAGGTGTTGGGGGGACAATAACTATGGTGGAGGGAAGAGTTTAACCAAGAGGAGGAAATGGTGCTAGATTCTAGAAGGTGATAAAGTGTTAGATATGAAACCTTATCAGCAACAGTCCTATGAACCATAGTGCAAAATCTAAAGTAAATTAATTAATTAAGTGCCACCTAGAAGCAGACTGATGGGTAGAAGGCAAAAGGATGGGGTGAAGGGCATAAGTGGACAGAAGTGGACACTAGTAAAGGGATCACTGATGAAACATTGTATGCCTGAAACCTAATCATAACTATAATCTTATGGTGACAAAATTAAAAATAAATTTTTTGTTTTATTTATTTATTTTGCTTGTTTGTTTTTGGGTCACACCAGGCAGCGCTCAGGGGTTACTCCTGGCTCTATGCTCAGAAATCATTCTTGGCAGGCTCGGGAGACCATATGGGATGCAAGGATTCAAACCACTGTCCTTCTGTATAAAAGGCAAATGCTCTACCTCCATGCTATTTCTCCGGCCCCTAAAAATAAATAATTTTTAAAATGATATTTTAATGTGACTTGGGTGTACGAGATCCCCAAGCTACCCCAGGACACAGCTGAGCTCTGTTGGCCCTAATTTTCTGTGTGTCCAGGCATGCCCCCATAAACCCAAGCAATAACCCAGAGCTTCACTGATCTCTGAGAAGCAGCACCTGGGAACATGGCACTGGAGGTATAATTGATTTGCACCACGTGGCTTGCAGAGATTCCCCACTCCTAAGAACTCTGCAGTGGGGATTCAGCCTACACAGACCTTGAGGACTACCAGCAGTGGCCAGAAGGAATGAGGAACACTGCAGCAGAGAAAGCTCACAGAGTTCCCTGCACCTTTGTCTGGATCTCAATCAGGGATGTGCCAGCCTAAAGCTGAGAAGCTCAGAGAGGGAAAGGGAGGAAGGGAGGTGAAGAGAGACAGGCGCCAGGACCAGGTACAGGAGCCCAGATGGGAACGAGACGAGGTTCTGCCATACCTCAGAGCAAGTGTGGAGGCCCTGCAGCCTACCCTCGAGTTCTGAGCTCCATCCCAGACGACACATCCAAATCCTGCACAAGCCCCCAACTTGTGCTCTGCGCCCATCTCAGCCTCGCAGTGCCCACACCTCCAGCTACCCTTTGGGCTCTCACTTGCCCACACACAGTTTGTGCCTTGAGCACAGGCCTCTGCAGGGAGCAGCAGAGTTTGGGTTTGACTCTGGTGGGTAAACCCTCTAGTCCCTCACCCTGTGAGTAGAAACACAAGCAGAAGAGACCGGGACAGGGACAGGGCTGTCCTCACCTGGATATAAGCACAGTTTCCCATCCTTTGGCCTCTCTGAATTAATTACAGAGAATAATCATTAAAGAAAAAAAAGTGGTACAAATCATACTGTAAAGAGCCTGGTTTCACTGGGGGCCCACCTGATACACCTCATGGAGGGCCCTTAAATCCTCTATTGCCACAGACCCCAAAGTAGGGTATTGAAGGAGTCACCCTCACAGCATAGCAGTCCTACCATATTCTGGGTTCTGCTGGGGATACCTCCCTCCACAAAACTGAAGATTCTTGCTCCCACCCCAGACCCATGGAATCAGTCTTTGGACAGGGCGCAAGCCAGCCCAATCTAGGGTTGCAGTGGGAGAAAGCAGAGAAGTGAGAATGCGTCTGCCACCTTGTCCAGCCAACGGTTCTGAGGTGAAACGGCGGGTAAACTGCTCGCAGTCAGGTTTGTGGAAATATTAGCTTTATTCAGTGGACAAGACTGAAGTCCAAAGACTCAGCATAAGTTTCAGCATAAGTTCCAGCCAAAAGCCTCTCGCCTTCCACAGACCCTTGTTTTTATCCCCCAGAATCAGGTACCACCCAATGGTGGGATCAGATACCACCCAATGGTGGAAGCAGAATCAGGTACCACCCTAGGGTGGGGGCAGAATGCCAGGCAGAATGCCCTAGGGTAGGGCACAATCACCGATCAGGGTAGGGTCAGTAACATAATAATCCCAAAAATATTTACATACACAACAGTTTTGGTTCTTGACCCACTTGATCAGGGGGCCTTGGATGCCCCCATATTGCCAGGATGGCCAACTTACCTCTTTTTTTTTTTTCTTTAGTTTTTGGGCCACACCTGGCAGTGCTCAGGGGTTACTCCTGGCTGTCTGCTCAGAAATAGTTCCTGGCGGGGCCGGGCGGTGGCGCTAAAGGTAAGGTGCCTGCCTTGCCAGCGCTAGCCTTGGACGGACCGCGGTTCGATCCCCCGGTGTCCCATATGGTCCCCCAAGCCAGGAGCAACTTCTGAGCACATAGCCAGGAGTAACCCCTGAGCGTTACCGGGTGTGGCCCAAAAACCAAAAAAAAAAAAAAAAAAAAAGAAATAGTTCCTGGCAGGCACGGGGGACCATATGGGACACCGGGATTCGAACCAATCACCTTAGGTCCTGAATCGACTGCTTGCAAGGCAAACGCCGCTCTGCTATCTCTCCAGGCCCCAACTTACCTCTTAACACTGCAGAGCCTGAGCAACTCCCATCCTTGTACCCTTGGGTCTTCTCACTAAACCTCAGCCCAGAGTCAAGAATCTTAGGAGACCCCTGAAAAAAAGAAAAAGAAAACATGTATCTGGGGCTCCTTGAAGTCTGAGCAACCCTGTTGGTGGCACATGCTCCTCTGAGCTTTGGCCCAGTACCTGCCACATGCCTGGCCCTGAGGATATGGCAGAGACCAGAGCTTCCCCTGGCCACAGAATTGCTCTCCCAGATGATGCATCTAGGACAAAGAAATGCTTGATAAGGGGCCAAAGAGATAGCACAGCAGTAAGGCATCTGCCTTGCATGCAGAAGAACAGTGGTTCAAATCCCGGCATCCCATATGGTCCCCCGAACCTGCTGGGGGCATTTCTTTTCTCTTTATTTTTTTGGTTTTTGGGCCACACCCGGCGGTGCTCAGGGGTTACTCCTGGCTGTCTGCTCAGAAATAGCTCCTGATTCGAACCAACCACCTTTGGTCCTAGATAGGCTGCTTGCAAGGCAAACACCGCTGTGCTATCTCTCCGGGCCCGGCATTTCTGAGCATAGAGCCAGGAGTAGCCCCTGAGTGCTTCTGGGTGTGACCTCCCCCCCCCCCCAAAAAAAATGCTTGATAAGGTCCTCTCAGCTTGGAGCAGATCATGCAGAAACAGCAGAATAGGCACTGAAGTCTAGCTGGACAAAGTGGCATTGGTGCTGAGAACTTAGCTAGTCAATGCCAGGCCTATCTTAATCTGCACCCTGCACCAGGCACAGCCTTTCTTTGTCCAGTTGTCCCCACACGAAGGAGCCAGGAAAGGATGCTGGTGGAGACAAGGCCATGTTCCCTCCCGCCAAGGAAAATTCTGTCCCAGGTCAGCGTGGAGGGAAGTGGTGATAGACTGCCCACCACATCTAACTAGGCTCAGCCACTGCAAAGTCACCCTGGCAACCCGTGGTCAGTGTGGACTTTGCTTAAGGCTGAGTTCCCTGCCACTAGGAGCCCAAAACGGCTGAACAAACTTCAGGCCTCACATGGGACCAGCCCTCGATGAGTTCAAGGCCGGAGCATGTCTCCAAAGGCTCAACCGCAACAGGAAGGCCCGGAAACGTTCTGAGAGGCCAGCCTGGAGCAAGGGCTCTGATCTACTTTCCTGAAGGCCCCCTGGAGCTGGCCCCATGGATCCAGGGAGCCTAAAATGCCCACATGGGAATTAGGCTCAAGATGGAGCACAGATTTCAACCTTGCTGCTAGAAGAAGCAGTACATGGAGCCCCTCACAGGGCATGGCTGGAGGCAGGAATGCTCTTGCAGCTTCCTTGGGTTGACAGGGTATCTCCAGTTATCCTGGATGGGTTTAATTCAGATCATTTACTCCCATTTCCCCGGGGACCAACTGGTGTTTTGTAAAACAGACACCTCCTGGTCATTCTGAAGGGATCCTGGTGGGAAAACAAGCTCATCTGCTTGGTTCTGACTCTGCCCCCTTGGACAAGTCTCTCTTCCAGGCCCGGCATGTAAGGGGCACTGTGGCCCAAAAGAAGCATGAGGAGCCTGATGAAAGGGATGGATGTGAGTTCAAGATGAACCCAATGAGAAACTTAAGGAGAAGGGAAGGACTCAGAGAAAGGATAAAGGACTCCCTTCCTAGTGGCATCAACACCTGAGGCCCATTCCATGACTTCTTGCCCTGTATACTTAGGTTTTGAACCCCAGGAACTGGAACTCATAGTCCCAAATCACACAGAGTCCCCACTTCAGTGGGGCAATGAAGCCAAGTGCCAAGGCAAAGTCTACCTGCTAAGGCTGCAAGGTCTACCCTACCAGACATGCTGGGAAGTTGTCACCATGGAAAATGAGACTGATTTGTTACCCTCTTCCTCAGTACCCAACACTTTATACACTCTTACTCATTCCTTCACAAAACAAGATACTCACAAAAAAAATCCCACTTTATAGATGTGAATGATGAGGCTCAGAGCTGTACAGATCCTGCCCAGGGGGAGTGACACACTGCCCATATGTTTACCTCAAAGTGCCCTTGTTCTCAGATTTAGTGGGACCAACTACTGGGACAACCCAGAGGAAACTGAGCAGGTCTAACTGATTCCTTTTACCAACAAGCATTTGACAATTTATTAAAACTCTAAGGAGAATATTCATTTCACAGCAGGTAATGCAGTTAGTTACTGTGCATGCTGTCAACCCTAGTTTGATCCTCCAATACCCTATATTATCCTGAGCACCACCAAAAGGGATCTCTGAGCATAGTTAGGAGTAAGCCTTGAGAATCGTCAGGTATGTTCCAACACCCCCCCCCAAATAATATAAATTTCATCTATGTTAAAGCACTCTCTCTTCCTCCTTTTTTGTTTTTCAGAATAAAACCTGGTTTCCAGTGGCCCCCAGCATGTAGGACAGAGCACCCAGAGCATGCCTGCCAGGTGGTCATGATTGCCAGCCCCAAAATGGACATGTAAGGCCTGCCAAGGATGAGGATTCCTAGAAATATAACTTTGGGGCCATTTTGGGCACTCAGTCCAGAGGCCACTGCTGGCAAATTCCTATGATGCCACAGCTCTCTCAGAAATCACAGTTGTAACTAGTGAACACATGTGTGAGCCAATGAGCCAAAGGGATGCCAGGTCAGTATGTCTTCCCACCCCCCTTGGCACCTGGGAGCTTGTCAGAGGTTTCCTTCAGAAGATGATTAAACATAACCTTGAGAACAGAGAGGAGTCAAGTAGATATTGAGATGGGCTTGTTTTCTTCAAAGAGGCATCCTGGGACACTGGTCAAGTTTAGCTATCATGGTCAAGCTGACATAACTTGGAATCTTTGGATGGCTAGATGATTGGGAGGATGGATAGATGAATGGTCAGGTATATAGAAGAGGGTGTTTAGATAGGTGAGTAGATAGATAGATGAATGATTGGGTGGGTAAATAGATATATGGGTGGGGAAAATGGTGATTAAGTAGATGGATAATTGGGTGTGGATGGATATTTGGATGGATAAGATGAATAGATATATGGGTGGCCACATATACAAAAAGAAAACAAGAAAAGGGACCTGAGAGAAGCATGGAGGTAAGGTGTTTGCTTTGCATGAAGAAGGATGGTGGTTCTAATCCCAGCATACCATATCATCCCCTAAACCTGCCAGGAGCTATTTCTGAGTGTAGAGCAAAGAGTAACCCCTGAGCACTGCTGGATGTGACCCCCGAAAAATAAAGAAATCAAGAAAAGAGAGAATAATCATGAATTGGTGAATCCTGCAGTTTCTTGCTGTCCCATATATTTCCCATACCAGAATCTCAGTTGGAATTCACAGAAATAAGCAATTCCAGGGGTCAGAGCAGTGGCACACGTGGTAGGGCATTTGCCTTGCACATGGCTAACTGCGGTTCAATCCCCCGGTGTCCCATATGGTCCCCCAAGCCAGGAGCAATTTCTGAGCACATAGCCAGGAGTAACCCCTGAGAGTCACCCGGTGTGGCCCCAAAACAAAACAAGAAAAAACAAACGAACTAACAAAAAGAAATAAGCAAGTCTGGGGCCGGAGAGATAGCACAGCGGTAAGGCGTTTGCCTTGCATAAAGCCGATCCAGGACATACGATGGTTCAAGTTCTGGCATCCGGTATGGTCCCCTGTGCCTGCCAGGAGTGATTTCTGAGCACAGAGCCAGGAGAAACCCCTGAGCACCACTGGGTGTGACCCAAAAACCAAAATTTAAAAAAAAAAAAAAAAAGAAGAAGCAAGTCCAAATCCTTACAGCAAAGGTTTGGTATTTGTTCACACTACATGCATGTAAGTTGGGAGAGAGGGTTCTAGTTCATGTCATTCTTCCTCAGGACCTGCACCTCTGCCTAGTCTCTGGCAGGGGTCACGTTTCTTTGGCCATGTCAGTCATAAGGTCACTCAGACCTCTAAGGCATAGCAATGCACATCAACCACACCCAGAAGGAACAGGGCCTGAATGTTGGAGAGCAGCCCCAGACCAGATTTTACTCTAGCTGCAGGAGCACAGGTCCTAAAGTCTGTGGGACAGGGACTTGGAAGGAAAAGATCATCTCTTCAATCCAGAGGTCCCAAGAGGGCCTTGAGACAAGGTGGGAGGACACTCTGGTGGAGGGCATGGAATTAGAACCACATATATGAGAAACCCTATCAAGGGCAGTGTTGCAAATGAATAAAGCAATTTTTAAATAACATTTATAAAACAAAAAGAAAATATGGTTCATCACAGGTAGTCAGAGAGGCCTGGCCAGAAGTGGTATCTCCGTCATTCATCTCTAAATGCTGAAATGCTGAAAGGATCCCTCAGGACTGCAGAAGGCTGAGGGAACTAGTCCAGCCTAGTTTACAGTGGGCCCGGAAATGCCACACACATCACAGCACACTGTTCAATATTCCATTTGCACCTCCCCACAGGAATCTTCTCATGTTTTCAATGAGTAGGAGACTCAGATAATAAAAGAAGTTGCCCAGGACACACAACACCCTAATGATTTGCCCATGGATGAGAGCTTTCCTTTATAGCCACATTGTGGCAGTTCCAGTCCAGTAGCCCCCCTTCCGCATCTTACTTCGTCCCCAACTTACAGATGAAAAGACTGAGGCTCTGGAGAAACAGCGGAGACACATAATCAGTGACTCAGAAGCACCTCTTTTCTGCCCAAAACCTCAGCCTCTGATCTTAACATCCATCCACGGCCCCACAACAAGGATCTGAGCAGTGCCCCGGTCACCATCCGTCACTGCCAGAAGTGTCCATGCCCACACCTTGATCTCCACACCCAGATGCCGGGAAACCCCAGGAGGTGGCCACGCAGGGGTATTTATAGCAGCCACGCAGCAAGTTGCCGCCCCCTGTTTATCCAATGGTACTTGGGCTCTCGCTGACACTTTCAGCCCCGCCAGCCACAGACAGACCCTCAGAGCCGCCTCATCTATTTTTTCCTCCCCACTTAATTTTGCATCATCCCAGCTTCCAAAATAAACTTACCCAAACCAGCCTGGCTCATTCTGGCCCAGAAAACCTAACAGAGAGCCCCCTTCCTCCCCAACCCCCACATCGGCCCACAGGGCAGAGCCACCCAAACCCAAGCCGGCCCCTCGGCTGACTTTAGCCTTGATTTAGAATCAGCTGCTCCTGCCCGGCAGGGTTCTGACACTCCAGTGCCTGGGTGTCTGCATCCACGGGGATGCAGACTGGGCATCTGGTGCACAGCGCCTGGCTGGAGGCCATGGGAGCAGCCTTCAGCCCCCACAACTGCCACACACACACACACACACACACACACACATTTACACACACAAGTAAACATGCACATGCAACACAGACATGTATACTGCATACCACAACGTTACTGCCTTCCAAGATGTCCCTCATCCCAAGGGGCTTTCTATGCACTTGCCCTAGCTCTGCTGCCTTTTTCTAGTTTCATTACAGCAACCCCACTGCTCCATCTCTGCATCCCAGGCCCCACTTCCTCACTTAGAGCTAACCTGATCAACTGTTTGTTTGTTTGTTTGGGACCATACCTGGTTATGCTTAGGACTTAACTCCTGCAGAGATCATTCCTGGAAATGCTCAGAGTACTATAAGGGGTACTGCAGAACCCAGGTCAGTCAAATTCAAGGCAAAAATGCCTTAACCTATATGCTATTTCTCCAGCTTTGGTCAATCCTTTAGGCCCAAACTTATATGTCAGTTCCTCCAAGAAGTCTCCCCTGACCAATGCAGGGACAGATGTTCTGGACATTCCATTTTACTCCTCAAAACTCAACAAAAGCTGAGAAGCCACAGCCAGGGTAGACTAGAGCCCCCATATACCTCGTCCCTGAATTTCTGCACTCCAGAGAAAGTGTTTCCACTCAAGTCTCATGGAGACATTTTGTCCAAATCTTAATCAGAAAGTAGGAATGCTGTGTCTATCCCAGAACTGCAATTCCAGCTTCTACCATGTTCCCATAAAATCCAAGTGAACCACTGAAAAGATTTTCTTACTCCTTTTGATTCTTGTCTGAGCAGTGATACCAGGAAAGTAACTTTAATGCTATCACCAGCCCATTTTCTGTATAAAGAAATGAAAATAGGGGCCGGAGAAATAGCATGGAGTAGGGCATTTGCTTTGCATGCAGAGGTCCGTGGTTCGAATCCCAGCGTCCCATATGGTCCCCCAAGCCTGCCAGGAGTGATTTCTGAGCGTAGAGCCAAGAGGAACCCCTGAGAGCCACTGGATATGACCCAAAAACCAAAAGAAAAAGAAATGTAAATCTGCCCTTTACAGATTAACTCAGTACTAGGTGCCAGGTAGACAGAGGCATCAGAAGCCCTGTAGTGAGCTCTTCAAGAGATGAATCCACAGGTAGGGACAAATCACACAAAGAAGTTTACAAGAAACTATTTAATAACCATTTCAGTTAGGTTAATAGTATTTTAGAGGAAAATTCCAGGGGGCCCAAGAAAGAATATGCAATGAGGGATCTAAGAATGCCTCCTAGGATACATCATTTAGGATGGGTCCTAATGGGGATTAGTCAGTCCATCAAAAGGCTGGCAGATACGCATCCCCACTCCTGCAGGGCCAAGGCCAGGTAGGATATCAGAGGGACCTAGTCAATGATTTTCTGAAAGTCACACAGCTCTGGAGGAACAAGCCTGGGTCAAAGTCTATGGCTAGGTGACCCCAAGGCTTTTCCTTGTACCTCCTTAGCAGGACAGATGGGAGCTTGATGGAAAGACAAAACAAACAAACAAACAAAAAACAGAAAATAAAACTGGGGTTTGATTCCACCAATGTCTACTTGTCCAACTCACAATAAGCTGAATTTAGAATAGAAGCAAGACACACAGATTGAGAATGTGTTAGAAATATCTCTATTGAAACATCTCAGCAATTCATTTATTTTGAAGATCCTAATAAAGACAAGTCAAGAAAATAAACATTGAAAAGTGAGTAAGTATCAGGTGCGGTTAATCCTTAGCTGCCAGTTGCATCATTACCAGTAACTGAACAGAAAGCCTGTGACTTACCTTGAATATTTATGTCCTTACAAGCCAGGCCTTTCATCTGAAACTGCAGGGTTATAGACGTCCGAGGCCTTCTTGTGTGTTTGCTTCCTTTTAGTGGTCCATACAAGGCTAGCTTTTAGTTCTAGAGCCCTCTGGGTTTTTCCCTGGAAGGAAAAGTGAAACAGCTTCAAGAAAAATTCAAGTCCACTCTGTCCCACCTCTGCTCCCCCACTACCAAGCTCCCTTCAGCTATGAGCTGCTTTGGGGTTCTGCCCTGTGCAGAACTGGGTTTAACCCACCCCTAAGCAAGCGCTGCTCTTGCTAGATTGGTCCTTCTGGATGAAAGCTATTTTCACAGCAGCTTCCACACAGACTCCATCAAACTTCTTTTTTTCCATCAAACTTTTGATGGTAGGCATAGTGCTCAGGGAGTTACCATTTCCTCCATGTTCTCCTTTGTTTCATGAAGGAACCATCATCACTTGTAGCTCAAACATTTTACAAGATTACAGTGGAATACTTACAAGAAATAGTCTCACTACATTCCCTGATTGTGAAAGCTTGAAGAAAAGTGATCGCAGTTTATTTAATTACATGAGGTTAGGGCCCAAAGGAGCAGAAATTGGGTTGAAGTTGGAGAAAACAACTTCTGGAAGTCATTTCCAGAAGGAAGATCAGACAAGGATGGGAGGTCATAGGGGTCAAAATCACATCTTCAGGCTGGTCCCATGGTCAAGACATCAAACCTGCCAACCAGGGTCCATGGGGTTGCAGGCTCCCAGAATGCTGACAAAGATAAATTCTCCTGCCCTGAGGACCCTTGTCCTTTGGTGGAAGGTAAAGTTTTGTACAACTTTTCCTGGGTGGGAACAAAGAATATAACAAACAAACAAACAAACAAAAGCCACTTCCAGATGAGACCATCACTACCTTTACAGGATTTTCAATCCTCAATTCACAGGCTCTTTTTGGGGGTCTTCTCCTCAGTACTAGAAAAGACTTGAGGGAAGACAGGATAAAAAATTCAGGGTTTGGGGCTAGAGTGTTAGTACAGTGGGAAGGGAGTTGCCTTGCACACAGCCAACCAGGATTTCTATCTCCAGCACTCCATCTGGCCCCCCAGCCTGCCAAGAATGATCCCTGAGCACAGAGCCACGTACCATAAGATATACCCAAATATATACCCAATTAAATGCCAGAGTTTCAGGTGGAAAAACTGGGCTTCACCTGCAGCAGGAAGGTTCACAGCTAGATACAAGGTAGAGAGGCCTGAGCATCTGAGAAACCACATCCTGGAATGAATTCCCGAAGGCACTTCTCTATCCCTGAGACCGGAATGTAGCAAGACCTGCCCAGACTGGCAAGGCCCCAACAGCGGGCCCCACTTTCCCTAAATCTGATGACCCTTTCTTCACACCAGAGTTTCTCTATAAGACAAACTCATGGTACATCTGGTTGGAAAAACAACAAAAAGCTGCCATTCATTTAAAAATACATTTCAACAACTCCACATATTTTTGTTTTGTTTTTGGGCCACACCCAGTGATGCTCAGGGGTTACTCCTGGCTATGCACTCAGAAATCACTTCTGGCTCGGGGGACCATATGGACACCTAGGATCAAACCCAGGTCTGTCCTGGGTCAGACGTGTGTAAAGCAAATGCCCTACCACTGTGCTATTGCTCTGGCCTCAACAACTCTGCATTTTATTGATTGAAAAGTTATCTACCAGCATTGAACTTAAATGCATAGCCTAACACCACCTACAATATGTCCTGTTCACACCCTAGCCAAAATAATAAAAAAAGCTGAGCCCAATTTATTCAGTCTTTAAAGATAGGGAATATAGGGACCAAGGAACACATTCACTGACCTCTCAAAGGCCAGAAAAAAGGGGTGCCTCTAAGATCCACTCACCTACCATTTTTCACAATCACAGGCACGAAAGAAGTCACAGGGTGAGTCACACTATAGCTGGAGTCATAGTGCAGAGTTTAGGGTACCTACTTTGCTCTAGGCTCACCCAGGTTTAATTCGCAGCCACCCCTATGGTTTCCGGTGCCACCAAGCATAATCCCTGAGCACAGACTCAGGAGCAATTTCTAAGCACAAAGTCACAGAGTAGGGGAGTATAAAACTAGTTGAGATCAAGAAAAATTAAAACAGGGCCGAGGCAAACCTGGGCACTCCATATGGTCCCCTGAGTGTTCCAAGTGTGATCCCTGAGTGCAGAGCCAGGACTAAGCCCTGGCACTGTGGGATACAGCCCAACAACAAAAGAGAAATTAAAACAAAACACCAAATGTCACAGGTGGACTTTTTTGTGTCTTGATTAGACAAAACATGTTCTTAAAACTAAAGGGAACATTTGATTAGGGTATTAGTGCTAATTTTATTTGGCGAGATAATAACATGATAGTTATATAAGAAATAGCCCTTAAAAAAAAAAAGAAAAGAAATAGGCCTGTGTTTTAGACACTGGTGGGCTGGTGAATAATTAAACAACCAGCTCTCTGTGGCAGGATAAAGGGGGAATCCTGGTTGGCTGATTTTCATGCTGTGGATACTCTTACCATGTCTTATTTCAAGTTAACAGTGTGACATCTCTGTGAGAAGAGATGAATACAGCAAACTCTTAGTAGTAGAAACAGTAAGTGCCATCACACCCTGATTTTAGGGTCCCATGCTAACATAAGCATAGATGATATGACAAGATAACTGGAATGTGTATTTTTTAAATAACTCAGTAAAGAAAAAGAGAAGTAAAAAGAAAACTAGATAAAGCAAACAGGACAAAATATTGATAAGTGATAATGAATTTGATGCATGTACAGGTTTCTATTATATTTTACTTTCTTCAATTTTTTGTATTTTTGAAGTTTTAACTACAAGTTATATGTGCAAATAAAAGTTTGATTCCAAGAAGTCTAGGTATGCACCCTTACCTTAAATACCTTACCTAAGCCCTTACCCTAATTCCAAAGCCCAAGGGTCTAAAGGTAAAAAATAAAATGGTAACAATGGAGACCACCAAAGTAGTATAGGAAGTAATTGCTACCTTGCATGTAGCTGACCTGAGTTTGATCCCAAGAACCACATATGATCTCCTAAGTCCCAACAGGAGTGATCTCTGAATTCAGGTCCAGGAGTAAGACCTGAACACAGAAAGATGTGACCAAACAACAAAAAAACAAATGTAAAAGGAATGACAGGCTTTGACATCATATGTGCAAATTGTCCTATCAATCCATCCACAGAACAGATTTAAAAAACAAAACAAAACAAACAAACAAAAAAAACCTTTACCATGGACCTGTACTGAGATGATATGGAAAGATAGGTTTGAGATCCTGTTTGGAAGGTACACCGAACTATTTGAGAACAGTCATCTTAGGGCTTAACTTATCCAGCTTACTGAATCTCTATTTTCTCATTGGTGAGATAAAGGTACTCTTTACATGGGCCAGAGCAGAGAGGGTACATGGGTATAGCAGAGAGGGCATTTGACTTGCATATGCTGCAGACCTGGGTTCCATCTCCAGCATCCCATATGGTCCTCTGACCTGCCAGAAGTGAATCCTGAGTGCCATACCAGAAGTAACCCCTGAGCACTACTGGCTGTGATCCAAAATAAAATAATAAATAAATAAATAATTTAATTTTAAAGGTACTCATAACATATGGTGAGAATTAGATACAATTGTAGACATAACTCCCAACACAGTCCCTAATACTTAGAAAATTTTCATTTCCTTCCTTTCAATGGGGGTCTAATGGGAGTGCCAAGACATGAGTGAGCCCTTAAAGATGTACAAAAGTCACTTTTCATTGTCTTACCATTTGGGTTTTTTATTACCAAATCTCCCACTTTTCACAAGAAGTTTGGGATCTAGATTATTGTATGAAATCTTCCAATCTTAGAATATTTCCAGCAAAAAAAATGAGGGGGGACCACTCAAAGCAGTGTTCAGGGAGCCAAAGGCCCACTCCTAGTTTGGCATTATGACTGTTAGGTTGGTTCATCGATGTGGGAGTCTAGGCATTTCTGGGACCACTAGCATCTCCCTAGCAGTGCCTGGGAGTAAATAGGACCATAGTTGCCTCTCTCAGGAGTCACCAAGACTATACCTGACCATGCTGTGGGCAGGAGGAGCTTGTGGTACCATGGATCAAATCAAGTAAGGTATGTAAACTAACCTCTACACTCTCATTAGCCCTCCAAAATTACATATTTTATAAATTAAAATACTGAGTAGATCAAGGCAAATATTCCTGCAGACCACCAGGTGTGACTTCTGGTTAAAAAGATGGCACTGAGCACACTCAGTGGGGCAGACCTGATTCAGAGGCTTACATATGATATCCCATTGATAACAGGAAAATAATATCCCTTACCATCCTCCCATCACAGGAGCAGAAACAGGCTCAGAGAGCGAAGATCTGACAAAGTCAGGATCAAACCTATTCTTGAGAATTTGATGCCCCACTTCATACCATATCTCTCTCCCAGAAGGTCCTTTAGAGCAGGTAAGGGAGCTGGCCAAATCACACAAAACGAGCATGCCTGGCTGAGACAGACCAGTTAGCATCCCTGTTCCCTTCCTGGATATGGCCAAAGAGGTCTTCAGTATGGAAAGTACTGGAGGGGACATCTAAGCAGCCAACCCCAACGTGAAACAGCCACCTCTAACTTCTAATCTCCTTGAACAATGCACTTATAGGCTAACAGATGTTCTTGATCCCAAGCCTAGTTATCTCTACCTTAAAATTTTGGGAAGTTAGGTTGGAAATGGCCTACCAGTTAACAGATGCTCCCTTACTTCTTTTTTTTGTTTTTGTTTTTGTTTTTGGGCCACACCTAGCGGTGCTCAGGGGTTACTCCTGGCTGTCTGCTAAGAAATAGCTCCTGGCAAGCACGGGGGACCATATGGGACACCGGGATTCAAACCAACCACCTTTGGTCCTGGATCGGCTGCTTGCAAGGCAAATGCCACTGTGCTATCTCCCCGGGCCCTCTCCCTTACTTCTAAAGGTGAACTGGAGACACTCCATTGCTCTAGACCAGTATTTTGTTTTTTTTTTTGTTTTGGTTTGGTTTTGGGGCCACACCCGGCATTGCTCAGGGGTTACTCCTGGCTATCTGCTCAGAAATAGCTCCTGGCAGGCACAGGGGACCATATGGGACACCGGGATTCGAACCAACCACCTTTGGTCCTGGATCGGCTGCTTGCAAGGCAAACGCCGCTGTGCTATCTCTCCGGGCCCTAGACCAGTATTCTTGAATCTTTTTGTACCTGTAGTCCATGGACAGACAGTTAAAAGCAAGATGGTAGTCTGTGGTTTTTAATCTTTTTACATGTATGGCATAGGTTTGTGGATTAGTGGTTGAAGATCCCTGCTTTAGACAATTTACTATAAGTATTTTAACACATTTTGGGTCACACCTGGCAGTGCTCAGGGGTTACTCCTGACTCTATACTCAGAAATTGCTCCTGGCAGACTTGGGGGACCATATGAGATGCCGGGTTTTGAATCCCCATCTTTCTGCATGCAAGGCAAACGCCCTACCTCCATGCTATCTCTCTGGCCCCTGAATGTTATTTTTTTATGATAAAATCCTGGCCAGACTGCTCTTTATAGATGAATTTCCAAAGTTTTACTGGCAAGGAAATACACATCCTAAAAATGGACCACTACAAAAATGAATAATTAGCTGTTTTTAATTTTTTATTTGTTTTGTTTTGGGGGTCATACCCAGCAGTGCTCAGGACTTATTTCTGTCTCTGAGCTCAGTAATCACTCTTGGCTGTCTTCAGGAGTCCATATTTGGTTCTGGAAATTTAGACCAGGTCAATTGTATACAAGACTATAGCCTCTAGCTGCTATCTCTCCTAAAAGTGAAGGAATTGAGGCCAGGATGATAGCACAACAATAGGACATTTGCCTTGCATGTGGCTGACCTAGGTTTAATCCTCAGCATCCCATATGGTCCCCCAGCCTGCCATGAGTAATTTTTTTTTTTTAGTTTTTTTTGGGCCACACCCAGCGTTGCTCAGGGGTTACTCCTGGCTATCTGCTCAGAAATAGCTCCTGGCAGGCACGGGGGACCATATGGGACACCGGGATTCGAACCAACCACCTTTGGTCCTGGATCGGCTCCTTGCAAGGCAAACGCCGCTGTGCTATCTCTCCAGGCCCAACCCATGAGTAATTTTTGAGCACAGAGCCAAGAGTAATCCTTGAGAACCACCACTGGGTGTGGCCCAAAAACAAAACAAGCGAACAAAAAATGTGAAGGAATAATTTCTTTTAACCAAAAAAATAATAAAGGCACATAGATACAATTAGCTCTAGACTGTATATGTGGGGCACTTGGTTCACTAGGCACAACGCCTACCAAAGCTTTAAGAATTGGCAGTAATATCCAGAAGGAATCTATGCCCTTATTCTTGTCCAGTCAATAATCCTTATAGTGGGAGAGTCTTATCTATTGGACATTATACTGGGTATTGGGCATCTTTCTGTCTGCATCCCAGCCCTGATTAGAGGTTAAATAACTGTAGGCAGTCCATTTCACTCCAGCATGCCTCAGTTTCTCTATCTGTAAAATAAAAATAACAATAATAGTATCTATGTCCTCATTTTTTGCTGTGTCTTAGAGCAGGTGAGAGTGGCACCTGGGCTGGGAATAAGACCATCATCTACTGCCTACACGTGTGGTCTAGGTTCAATAAGTTCATACAAGTAAACATCTGGAACTGTGTGCAGCAAGCATCTCAGAAGCACCAGCCACATTTGTACTTCCATGAGACTATGTGACCATGTATTGAAGAGTTTTTGACGATTAAACTTTTAAATCAATCTTTACCATTGAACTGTCTTGAAAGTTCAAAGAGCATTCCCTCCAAGACTTTCACATGCAGACTTTCCGCTGATTCAGATCACAGGCCTCCTCCTCTCCCTTATCATTAGCAAGGCGGGCCCGACTGGCCTTGGGCCTCTTCTCTCCATGCTCTCAGCTCAGCAGTTCATAGGACTCACCCTCTGCTTCCTATATGTTCCCCAAGGGCTCCAAGAGAAGGTGATCAGACAGTGTCCCCATCTGGTAGGTATAGACACTGACCATGCACAAGCACCCCCAAGGCTGGAGCATGTGCTCCATCTAGATCAGAGCATAAATCCAAACTCCTAATTACTCGACAAGGAGCCTCAAGCAGGTGGAAAACATGGCTCTAGGTCTAGGCCAACCCCTATCCTTGAAGTTACTGACCTCTCCAACCTGCTTCTCCTAATCTGTAAAAGGGAAGAAAGTAAAGAACAACTTTGGGATTAAAGTGGTAGTACAGCAGGGATTTGCCTTGCATGCAGTCAAATTGGGTCTGATCCCTGGCATCCCATTATCCCTGAGCCCAACAAAAGTATACCTGTGTGCAGGGCCAGAGGGATAGCATGGAGGTAGCGCATTTGTCTTGCATGCAGAAGGATGATGGCTAGAATCCTGGCATCCCATATGGTCCTCCAAGCCTGCCAGATACTATTTCTGAGTGTGGAGCCAGGAGGAATCCCTGAGTGCTGCCAGGTGTGACCCCAAAACAAACAAACAAAAGTATACCTGTGCATAGAGCTAGATATAATCTCTGAGCACTGCTGAGTATGGCCCAAAATACAAATATATATATATATATATATATATATATATATATATATGACAAGTCCTCCCAGTTTCCTTGGTATGGTCTTAATCTACGTCTGATATTCCAATAGGCTTCCATTTAGAACCTTTGTCACTAATCAAGCATGTCCTAGCTTGGAAGAAAAGTATATGGCCACTCTGTATTGCCCTGTCTGGGTTATTATTGTTCCCCTTAGCACACTGAGACTACAGGATATGTCTGTTTGGGCTCAAAATAGTTTAGTAATACAGCATCAACCTGCTGGGACATCCCCACAAAACCTGCACTCTGTTCCTTCTCCAGCCAAGCTCACACCACAGGGTAGAAGAGACCAAGGGGACATACCCACATTCTTTAGCTCACATTCTGGGTTCCCAGTGTACCGAAGTTCCTGTCCAAAGACACATCCCTAAAGGGAAGGGGGCTCCTCCGTGGCTCCAGCCCCCCAAAGGACAGCATGCAGCACAGCTTTAGGAGGAAGAAGGGAGTAGTAGAAGTAGTAGTAGTTCCAGGAAAAGGGATGCCATGACTGCAGTTTATATGTGCTGAGACATTCCCATGTGCAAGCTGGCATGTTCTGTGCAGGAGCTGAGATGTTACCATGAGCAACTTGAGACATTCTCATGTACAGGTTAAGGCATTTCTGTGTGCAGGCTAAAATGCTCTGTGAACTGAAAAGTTTCTGTGTGTGGACTAAGATGATCAACATGTGTCTGGGCCGAGATGTTCCCAGCATGTGAGGCCCTGTACAGGAACGAATGAGGCAGAGCAGGACAGGAGGAACACCTGTGCCTTGTCACTGCTTCTGCACAGGGACACTGAGAAGTCTGCATACAAAGATAGCCTTCCAGCTTGTTAGGAAAGTCTACTTGTCAAGGTAGCATATTTTATTTCACATTTTGTTAGCTTGATTTATAACTTGCAAATATTTAGACATATGGTACGTGAGCCTCTCTCCATCTGTACTCTTGCTCAACTCCACAAATCTCTGCCACCTGCCCACTCTCGGTACCAAATGTTTGTGGAGTCCCTCCTGTGAGCTGGGCAGGGAGCACTCTGGGGGATCGAGAGCCTGTCCCAGACAGCACATTCCAGGTGGAAACAAACCTCTCTTTCGGCCTTAGTTCCCCCATTTAGACACCAGGTCCCTGCCCTCTCAATAGCGGTGGGACACAGCTTGAGGCTGGCAGAGAAGCAGCTCAGAGACGCCTAGAAGGTGTTGTGCTGGAAAGAGCAAACTCTTCTCAGTGATAGCCTGAATGAAGGGTGACCAACCCAACAGTGGTGCAGGAGGTGCTCCTGGGTCTAAGCAGTTCCACTTCATTCATTTATCCCTCACACATCACAGCTATCCAGCTGGACCAGTCACGGAGCTGGGGGGCTGCACCGAGGGAGAGCTTATATAAAACAAGCGCCATGGACACAAAAATTCAAACGCAGATTTAGCCCGTGTGCCCAGGAGACTTTTCCTTAGCGCCTTCCATACTTACAAAGCCCTCCCGAGTCCAATGTCCACTTCTCCAGTGAGAAAACGTACACCCCAGCCAGAGAAGTAAAGGGCTTGGTCAAGATTCTGCTGCTCAGGGCGCGTCCAGATTTCGTAGCTCGGCAGCAGCGAGGTTTCGGGTTCCCGAAGTCTCGGGTCACTGTCCCAAGCTGGGGAGGCCCCGTCCAGCTCCCGGAAGACTGGAGGGAGGTGAGCGCCAGGGAGGGGGCTGGGCCGGAGGACATGCTGGCCAGAAAGCTTGGGAGGGCGCGACGGGGGGTGGCCGGGCTGCACTGAGCGCGCCGGTGCGCTGCGCCAGACGGCCGAGCGCTAGCCGCTAGGTGCGCGCGGCTGGCAGGAGCATCGGGCATCCTGGCAGCCTCGATCGGGCCGGTGTCCGGCTCCGAGGCGCCAGCGGGGGGCGAGGCGGGGCGAGGCGGGGCGGGCAGCGCTGCAGTGCCCTACGCGGCGGGCTGGGGGAGCTGTGCCCCCCGTTCCCAAAACTCGGGAGGGCACCGGGCAGCTGAGTCCCTCGCCTCCGGGCGAGGAGGCGCGTTGCCAAGAGCGCCCGAGTTGAGCACCGGCCTCGAGTCCTTTGGACTCCCGGACTCGGGAGGCCCCGGGAGAAGCCGGGTCCCTCGGGGAAGAGAGAGAGGCTGCGGAGACTGCAGCTCAGGCCCGCCCCCGGGAGTGGGGGGGTGTCCCGGGCCGCTGGGCCCGCCCAGGTAACCCCATCCTCGGCCCGCCCCTGGCCCGTCCCCCCCGGCTGGCCGCCCGCCTCCGCCGCCGCTCGCAGGCTCTGGGGCGGCGCTGACAGTCTAGTCCGCGCCGGGCAGCGGGCGCAACAGCGGGCAGGGCTGCCGGCAGGCACGGAGGCAGAGCCCCGCGCGCGCGCCCCGGCCCACCCTCGGGGCGCCCACCTGCCGCCCCGACGGGAGGCCCCCCGCGGCTGCAGCCGCTGCCCCGGGCCGGGCGCCCGCGGCAGCACCATGAGTCCCCGCTCGTGCCTGCGTTCGCTGCGCCTCCTGGTCTTCGCCGTCTTCTCGGCCGCTGCGAGCAACTGGCTGTAAGTTGGGCTGGGACCGGGGCCGGGCTGGGAGCGCGTTCGGAGGGGGACAGTGGGCTGGTGCCAGGCGGCACGGGGCGGCGGGCGCGGGGACGCCCTGCAGGTGTCTCGACCGCGGGGCGCGGGGTTCGCTCGCTCGCTCGCTCGCTTTGCTGCTGCCAGGGCCTCCCTCCGGCCACCCCATCTGCCCCGGTCCACCTCGCAGCCTGGAGGCGACAGGCGTCCGCACTCTGGGGCAACCGAGAATGCAAGAGGTGCGAGCGCTGGGTGCAGGGCTGACAGGTCGCGAGGAAGCCCATTTCCAGGAAGGGCTCCAGGACAGAAGAGCAGGTTAATTCCGACAAGTTAAAGGGAGCCTTCGGGAGCTCCGGGCGCCGCGCTGCGGGGCTGGGCTGCAGGCGTGCAGGGACCTGTTTCTGCTTTGGGGGGCGGGAGCCAGGAATCCAAAAAGGAAAGACGGGGCGCAGGGCCTCCGAGAGCCCGCAGATCGCGCTGACCGGTTCTCTTCCCGGCCAGGAGGAAACTCAGCCCAGCTTTGCAGGACACCAGCCTTCATCTCCGTGGAGGAGGCAGGGTGGTGACCGCTCTATTTCCCTGACTGACTTGGCTGGCTCCAGGGGTTCTCTTGGAAGGGGAAGTTTGCTGGGAGACGTGGGATGTCAAGGGGACAGTGACTGGTGAACATGGGTGCAGGAGGACTCTGGACACCCCCTGACCTGTGCTCAAGCTCAGCCCCGGCTCCTTCCTCCTGCCCAGAGCTCTGCCCCTTCTGCTGTGGGCAGCCAGCAGGGAGCCAAGCTCCAATATTGATCGGAAAAGCATGAGGTGGGAAGGGGGATAGCCAAGAGTGTCACTGGTGTTTCCATGGAGACAGTGGGAGAGGAAAAAATCTCTGTGAATCAAGACCAAAGAACAAATATCTCCCATGAAATTGCCCCCAATGCCCAATGGCTGTTGCTGCGAGGTCATTGTGGCCAACCAAGGCCCTGCGGACTTAAGGGGGGGAGTGCTGGTTACGGTCAGAGGCACCCAGCGATGGGTGGGAGGAGGTGGAGGTGATGTAGAACTCCCCCAGCTGTTCTGAGAGCAGGCGGGCGAGGAACTCCCGGGCAGCCTGGAGTGGCCACGGAGCTTTTGTTTTTCTTGGAGCCTTCATTTGATTAACACTTCAGTAATAGTGGCAAAAGGGGTTCAGAGACTGGGACACCATCCCTCCTCCCACTGGCTCCTCTAGGTCACCTCTCCCTTAAGTGTGGTCTGGGCCACTGATTTAAGAAGGAACTGATGGGCTGGGGAAATCTCAAGTTCCTGGCCCCAACTGTGGAGAGCCTGGGTGCAGAACAGGGGTCTCCAAAATAAGTGTGTATCAGGAAGAACAGAAAGTGGGTGTGATCCAGTGCCCAGAACTGTGCAAAGGCAGAAGAGAAGTGACTTGGCCCAGGTGGTCAGGGAAGAGAGCAGCAATTACCATGGAGTTTGGCCCATGCACAGAGGCCCTGGGACTGCCAGTGTGCCACTGGCCCAAACCAGGGCTGCGACTGGCCCCAGATACCACCTGTTCAAATGCAGAGCTGAGATTGAACCGAAGCTTGAGGACTCCCAGGCAGCGTCACTCCACCCACCTGCCCTGAGTCAGTCCCAGAGAGGAGACTATAACCACAGCATCCCCACCCCAACCTCTCAGCAACCCCAGCTAGGGAGGCAGCCCCTAGGCTCTGGATCAGCCACCTTACAGGGAATTTCACAGTTCGGGTCTGGAGCACCACTGCAGGGGTGGGGAGAGGGAGGTGGGCAAACCTGTTCTCGGGGCAACAGGGATGGTTCAGATTGCCGCAAAGCAGGGCACTGGGTGACCCGGTTCGTTCCTGCTCCACCCCGGGCTTCCAGCCAAGGGTCTTTGCTCAGCTCCAGGCAGGAGGAGCAAATGGGTACCCAGCCCCCTCTCAGGCAGAGGCTTCGATGGAGAGCTTGGTCAGGCACCAGCTGTGATAAGGCTGGCTCTGGGATAAAAAGATGGCATCACCTGGCTTCCTGGGAACAAGGACATGGGATCTAGAGAGAAGATGAGAATGAGACTTCACCTGGCATGAGTAGGACAGTGCCCAGCTGCAGCTGTCTAAAGGGAGATGGTGTGAGCTATAGCTTATAGAATCCCAATCATGAGAAGGATAGTAACAGCACCCTGGTACCTAAATCCTGATGATATCTGAATCTCATTTGACAGATGGAAAGATAGGGGATCACAGAGGTTGTGTCCCAAGTTCCCTAGTTAGTCCATGGCAAGTGTCAGTTCTGGGCTGCCTCTGGGAGTAAAGGCCCTGGGCAAGCAGGTTTCCTGCCAGTCTATTGGCTAGAGTTGTGTCTTTCCCAATTTAATGATGCTGAAGTCCAGCCCCGGAGGATGTCTGGCAGCCCTTGGAGAAAAGCAAGGCATGGCTGTCCACACTCCCTCCAGCCCAGGGTCAGCTGGCTGGCCCGTGGCAAAGCAGCCTGTTGTCTCTAGGGTGGGTAGCCTGGCAGGAAAAGCAGGTGTCCTGCTGTGTGCAGCTGTTGGGCAGGACAGAGCCGAGCTGAAAGGGCTCTGCAATCAGAGGCCTGGGCAAGCCCAGAGAAGCTGGGAACTGTTGATTAGATGTGTGTCTGGCACTCAGAGTGAGCTGACAGCTTGTGGCAGCTCCCTGCAAAGGGAAGTATGGATGGAGGAGTAGGGCCTCTGCTATAGACCCTACTAATCAATGCCTTGTGTACCTCATCCTGAGCCAGTGGACTGGACTTTAATCCTCATTCTATGCCACTTGCTGGTTGGCCCCCGTAGCCCTCTCTCCGTATCCTAGATGCCATCCTCAGCAGATTGCACTGAAACCCATGATAGTTGGAAAAGAGTGAGGGTAGAAAAACTTTGTTTTCATTAGTGTGGAGGTACTGGATGACAGTGGGGTTACCATAGGGAGATGAAGAAAGAGAGACAGTCCCACAGTACTATCACTAGTATGTCATCTCACCTGTCTGAGAAACCTGGACAAGGAAATTCAGTTTCCTCAGTCTGTAAGCAGCACCCCAGCATGGACCCAGCCATAGATAACAGGGCTCCCCTCTCACAGGATATCCAAAAAAACAGGCTTCAGCCCTGCTCCCCCACTGTTGTCAACCCAGATCTGTCATTTCTCCCACATACTTCTCCCAGGAGCCCCAAGAGCTGTAGTTGCCTGACATGTCCTCAGTGAACCCAGAGGGGACCTCACACTACTTGACAGATAAAACCCCCACTCTATATGTCTCAGCCAAGCTCTCTAGTGTCAGGCAGGGTTGGGGGTATCTCATGGGCATCAGTAACAAAAGGTTGACAGCAGGTCAGAAAGTCAATGTCAGACCCATTGGTAAAAGTGTGGCCTGTCTCCCCAGGCAGAGTTCCCAGCCCCTAGGTCTAAGGTTTCCCTCCCTCCCTCTCTTCCTTTATAGAGTCAAAGCCCACCTGCTTAGAGCCTCTTCTGGCTTGGAGCACTGAACTTCAGTCGAGACAAACCTACAACCCTCCACAGTTCACCTATCTAAGAGCCACAGTGGGAAGTAGAATGGCATCCAGAAACACCCTAGGGTCCACCAAAAATCTCTCCAGGGTTGGTAGATGATCAATCCTCCTCTGAGAATTAGTGGTTTTCAAAGCACTTTCTCCCCCTTTACCACATTAGATCCTTAGTTCTCCCCACCAGCCTTCACCAGAGAGGCAGGAGAAGGTTCTTATACAAATGCTTCAATCCATAGGTGCAGAGGGCCAGGCAAACCATGGCCAGTCAACTGACCAGAAACAACACTGGAGATTGATGGGCTTTCTCCTGTCCACCTCTCTCATGTTAGTGCCTACCTCTAAAATTGTTTCCTGTCCAGTAACTATAGTCCAGAATATTTCCAATAAAATATAAACACCTGGACACCATAACAGTCTTCCCCAGAGATCCTAGCTCAGGTCTGGCATGCATTAGGTGCTCAGCTAACACAAGACTGAAGCAATAAGGGCTTGGCTTACGCAGGGGGCAGTTAAAGTTCTTTGGTGCAACTCTAAAGTCCTCAAGAGGGCATGAAGTGCAGCCTCATGATATGAACATAAGCCAAAGTGGTTTCAGTCATTGTGGTCATTGCTCTGACCCAGCACTCTGCAAAGCTACAGATCTATCTGTCTGCCCCTCAGCTCCCATCCCTACCCTCTTCTGCAAGGCAGACTTCTCTGAGCCATGCATGCTACATGCTGCCTGCCCTCGCCCTGCACACAGGGCCCCTGGACCTGGCTTTGCTTGAGGCGCTCAGCAGTCATGACCCAGCTGTCTGCGGTGTCCTAACTCTTCCCTCAACCCGGGATTAGTAATTGAGCAACTCAGCAAGCATCTGACAAGACAGTGCTCCCCAAACCTGTTGAAACTCGCCCAATTCAGGCCCTGTGGGTGTATTTGGAAAGCTGAGCATTTGCACTGAGCCTCCTCCTCTAGTTCCTCCCTCTGGAAGAAGGGTTCAGCTGAGCCAGCTGGGGATAGGAGAAGGAGGACCACTGATGGGGATGACAGCTGCCTGCCATTGACTCTGCCAGTCACCCCCACTCCCAAGGAGCTTCAAGAACTGCTGCTGGTGCACTTGGCAGACTCAACTGGAAGGCAACATGGAGACCCCACGATCGCTGTCCAGATTTCCACCGGAGCTGCCAGGTTTTATCTGAGTCCTGAACTGCATCTTCTGTGACTCAGCCAAATTTAGGATAAGACTTGCTCCCTGCCGTGACCCCACCAGTTCCCCCTTTCCCAGCCAAACCCCCCTCCACCTCCCACATCTCCTGGCAAACTTGAAACCAAACTATATTTTAAAAATCCCCCTGCCAAGAAGTCAGACCCCCATGGTGGAGGGAATGTGGTCTGAGAAGAGAAGGGGAGTGAGGCAGTGGATGGAGCAGGACTATGTCCCAAGAGGCACCTCTGGCCAGTTCTCTGCTCATGGGGGCACCCAGAAGAGGCACACGAGAAGCAGCAGAAAATAGCCAAGGAGCCTAGAGATGCCCCTGACTGGAACTCCTGTGGCAGAAAAATTTGGCCCACGGCACCAGTTCCAGCCAGCATGGTGCTGCAGGGATGAGCCTTGAAAGCCAGAAAGCCTTTCCCATCAGTCCTGGTGGCTGTAGGTGGCAGTGTGGACACAGGCTCTCTGGATGGGCCTCTATATGGATCTACTGAGCACAAAAACCCTCTGGAATCCCCCAGGTATGCACTTTGCCTCCTCCTTCACTGATGAGCAGGGAGAGATTGCTGGTTTGGCAGCTGCAAAGGCAAGAATGGCAACTTGGGGGACACACAAGTGGGGTGAGTGCTGCCGGGAGAAGCTCTCTGGCAGCAGATTAGAGGGCAAGATCAGGTCAGGAAGGGCCCCCAGGATCAGTAGCAAAGTGGTAGGGCATTTGTCTTGTGTGCAGCTGACCCAGAATGGATACAGGTTCGATCTTCTGCATCCCATATGGTCCCCCTAACCAGGAGTGATTTCTGAGCGCAAAGCCAGGAGTAACTCCTGAGCACTGCAGGGTGCGGCCAAAAAAAAAAAAAAAAAAAGGAAGGGCCCCCAGTCTAATACCACTCCCCACCACAGTCACATTTGCCCCAGGGAAAGAAGGAAGAGTCTTCACAGGCTCCAGTCATTTTGTCATCTGGCCTTGCAGTCACCAGCTCCCAAGAACAGGTCCTGTGAGCAAGGAATGAGGGTGGAGATAAGGAGGATACTGGGGAGCAGAGTATGGGGGGAAAATCATGGAAACCAGGAAGCTGAGAGGTAGAAAACTGAGTACTGAGTCTTCTATGAATGGAAAGTAGAGGAAGCTGTGGATCCTGGGGAGCAGGGTATAGAGGGAATTATACCTAAAGGTACAGGAGTTGGAGTGCCCCAGAGAGTCATCATTCCCACCCCACAACTAAAGAAAATACACCTGCCCCCTTGTACCGAGTAACACTGAGAGCCCAAGGCAGCGCACTAATGCCAAGTAAAGAAGGGTGTGGAGGCAATAGTATCTCTCCCTGTATTTCTCTGTATATCTCTATTTCTCTCTGTCCTTCTCTCTCTCTTTCTTAATTTCTCTCTCTCTTTCTTAATTTCTCTCTCTCTTTCACACACACACACACACACACACACACACACACACACACATTGCTGTGAGCATCTCTGAAACTGGTACCTCCTCCATGGCAGCCTCCAGGATGTTTGGGCCCTTGGTAGCAGCAACTTCTTCCATGGCCCTAAGTGGCAAACCCTAATAGGGCACAGGCAGCTGATAGTACAGTAGGTAGGATGCTTGCCTTGCATGCAATTCACCTGGGTTTGATCCCTGGCATCCTATGTGGTCCCGTGAGCCCATGAGGAATAATTCCTAAGAAATAAAAAACTCGGTGCAGATAGCCCCTCAATGGACTTAGTCCTCCTGTCCCCAGCACACACACTCCAAATCAGCCCTTGGCCCCAGGATCACTGCTATAGCCCAGTCAGGAGCCTACATGTAGGAACCAGGATGACTGTCCATGACCCAAAGCATGGTCACAACCTTATGCCTCTCAGAGACAGTTTCCTTAGTGGTTCGGCAGAGGGGCCAGCCTAGAAGGCTGAAATCTACCCACCAGTAAAGCACCAGCCTTGCATGCATGGGACCTAGGTTCCATCTTCAGCTCTGTACACCCACAAAAGAACTGCAATAGACTATACTCATCGATTGGGTCATTGTGCAAATAATCCAAGTTACAGAATAGCAGGTTCCTTACCCAGTCTCCTAAACCCACAAACAGCTTCTAAGTCTGCCAGATTGAGCCTGTGCAGGAACCCCACTGTCCCTGCTCTCCTCAGCCCAGTGACCCCATGTAGATCTCCTAACTCCACACTTCTTGCCCCTCAGAGGATCCTTGAGTAGGTCAACACCCCTAGCACACACCTTCAATGGCCACATACTCAGCATAGAGTCTATTCAAGCTTTGCCAGCTGGGGTTGAAGTGGTCCATGTTCCCCAGAGGGCAGATATCCCCTCCTCAAATGATTTGAGAATCCAGCAGGATAGGACTGATGGAACCCAGGATAGCCCAGGGGTTCAGCTCCACAGACTAAGATGAGGCTTTGAGAGAAGAATGAGAATGGGTAGGATGTCTTAGTAGGGTAATCCCACCATGGCTGCCTGCTGAGTGAACATGGCTTCAAGGCAGCCCCAGAGATTAGAGCTCTCATTTTGCCCATTCTACACTGACCTCAGTAGACTTGCTGGTCTACTTGCAGGGAACACAATGACCAACCCTACTGGCCACACTGAGCTGCCAGGGTCTTGGGACAAAAGCACCTAGGGGAAGACAGCAGGGCTGGGGTCTTTGACATCTTTTAAGGGTAGGATATCAGTAGTTAGGTACAGAGAAGGTGCCATTTTCTCACCTCATTATTCAGTGCACAGTCTTGGCTGGGGTCTGATCTGAGTCTGACTTGAGACTCCCCATTCTGCAGACATCTTTCCTTCCTGCTCCTATCCACTTGGCCTCCTTCCTCCCCGGTGTCTCAGCCTGACACTCCTGAGGAAGCTCTAAATGTGGCCCAGGCTGGCAGGGAGGGGGCCCGGAGGCCTGCTGGCATGGCCAGGACCCACGACACTGAGACACTGATCTCTTTGGCCTCCAAAGCACTCCAGCTATTTCCCGTCCCCTCTCCTCCTCCTGAGCAGCATGGTAACAGCCAGTAGGAGTCGGAGCAGTAAGAACTTTCCTCTAGGAATTTGTATCATACATATTTTTAATATATTTTTTGTGGTGCTTTATTTTTTTTAAAGCAAGCAAACCTGGAAAAGCTTGGGACCAGCCCAGCTAATTTTAGTTTCTAATGAAAACAGCAGGTGGCTGAGAGGATCTGATCTCCCTGGCAGGGCCAGGCCCTCCAGCTGAGCAGGCTGCAGACGCAGACTGGGTGCAGTGAGGAGTGGTGGTGGGGGGGCCTCTTGGGAGGACCCTTCAGCCTCTCTATGAGGAGACAGGCACTGGCTAGCTGGCAGTGGCAGTGGGGTGGCCTGGACTGGTGGGGTAGCCTGACTAATGGCACGGCTGGGACTTGAAACCTGGTGGCTGGGCAGCTTGAGAAACCCTGATGGCAAGGGAAGGAAGAAATGCAAACGGGACCATGCAGGCAGGATGAGGGGAGCAAGCAGGGACACTAAGGGCCCAACACAGGCCACAGGGCCATTCTCACTCCCCCTAAAAAGGCTTGTGCATGGACATTTGAGCCCTCTGCAAAGGCTGGGTCAGCACGTGGCGTGCATGTCTCTGGGGGAAAGGTTGAACCACCTTATGAGACAAGAAGGGGACTCCTAAGGTCCTCAGGCTGTTGGCTTCACTCCTGAGAGTCTCAGTAGACCCATTTTGTCTCCATCCCACACCCTCACTCTCTCCCCCTTTGAGTGGAGGTGAATGCAACAGAGCAGCCAGGATGGAGCCCCACTCATGCAACATTTAGTAAACTCCACCCACTGTATGCCTTGCGTTAGTTGTAAGACAAGGGCCAGTTGCAACGAGGGACACTGAACCCCCTCTCTAGCCCTCTGCTACTCTGTAAAATGAGGCTCAGCACTTAACTGGGTCTTGGAACAAGATAGTAGGGTTGGCACAAGTTTGTATTGCCAAGGGGTGCAACTCTGGTCACCCATTCCTTGCCTGGCACCCAGACCTCCCTAGACAAGGCTGGAACCTTCAGAACCAGACTCAGGTGAACCAAGGAGGAGGCAGCTGCTGCACCAAGGAAGGAAGGAGATGTGGGTCTGAAGGAACAAGAGCCAGTCCTGGGTCCGGGCACACTCCGCCACAGAAATGGTTTCTCAGCCTCTTCCTGGATGCAGTCCTGGTGTCCCATGGCCATTGACAGCCTGACCATTCCTTCACACAGACAAGTCCCTTCCAATGTCATTTTGGCTGTGACCCCAGGGAGTGGAGTCCAGGAAAGAAGGGTGGATGTCACCTCAGGCCATCAGAGTGCAGTCTCACCTCCCAGTCCAGAGGCAGGAAGACCCTGTCTCCTGAGTCCAGGGGAGATGGCCCCAAGTGGATAGGGTGGCCCCCAGACTGCTCACTCTGCCCTTCTGAGCCAGACTCTACACAAACCCACCTGCCTCTCAGTTGAGTAAAGGAGACAGTGACTCCAACGGAGCTGGCCTACTATGAACAGGCCAGCTCTCTCTCTCCCTCCCTCCCCCCCACCTCTCTCTCTCCCTCCCTCCCTCCATCTCCCCCATCTCCTGGTGTCTGAGCAGGAAAACTGGGTCGCACCCTGTCCCTCGGCCTCTCAGTGTTGGCCTGGCCCACCGCCAGTTGCTGGGCTCTTGGCGCCCCCTGCAGGCCAATAGTATCAGGTGGGACCCACTCCTTCAGGGAACCCCTCAATTCAAGCAATACCCCAGCTTTTTCCAGAGGCTGCTCTGACTGATTTTCAGTCTTCTCCTTTCTGAGAGGCTCAGGCCCCTGTCTGGGCCTTGTTGGGACACTCACTACTCTCTTGAATTTCCTGGGCAGGTCCTGTTGTAGGAAACAAGGGCAAGGGCAGGGAAGTAAGCAAACCTGCCCTGATCACCAGTCTGGCACTAGCATACCGACAGGGAGGTGAGAGGTTCCCTCCATAACCTTCACCATTACTGAGGTCTGTTCAGCAAATCACTGGGGGTGGGGTGTCCAATCCCATCCAATCTTGCTCATTTCTCAAAGCCCCAACCAAACCATCAGGATCCCTTCTCCACATAAAGAAAGTCACATGCAACCAGGTACCACAGCCAGAGGGCTGAGGCAATAGTGAGAGGGAGACAGACTTTCAGATCAGAGGTCCACAAGCTTAGAAGGAAGTATCACCAGCAGTTAGGGAAAAGTGGCCCACTAAAATGTCCCTCACTCTCCCAGTTGCCCCTGGGTGTGGTCTCTAAGGCCACATGCCCAACACCTGTGCTGTCCATAGACCTCACACACATTCAAGCTTGGGGACCCTTGTGCTGGCCCACAGAATCCCACTATACATACACAGCTCAGGCTGGGGCACCCTCAACCCCACCAACTGTACCTTAGTCTACAACCTTCAGTGGAGTGAACCTAGCTCCATCCCTGACCCTCTGGCCACTGGGGCTGAGACTCATTCCAGGCACATTAGATCCAGTACCTAGGTCACTGCACATCTGACTATATAACCTCACAAACAAAGCAAAGTACTTACTGGCCCATGCCTCAATTTCTTCCTCTATCAAATGGGAGTTGTTTGGATGACAGAGAGATTGACATATTTAGGCAAACCCTAACTAGGTTCCATAAAAGATAGCTGTTCCTTTTACTTTCATCATAAGATTTCCTCATATCTAGGTGGTATTTTCTACCTCTATTTGGTCACCATTCACTCATTCATTCATTCAATGATCAAATGCTGAGTTCCTGTCCCATGGACTGAGGCCCATAGGAGACCTTCTCATACACAGGCTTCCTCTTGCTCACACACATCAGCTCACACACATCACTGAGGAAACTGAGCCTTAGAAAGGCAACCATCTCCACTCCTTCTCTGGACCAATATGAGCAGCTCCGTTATGGTGGACCTTAGCATTCTACACACACACACACATGCACACACACACACACAAAACTACACATACCCCAACCTAGGCTCACACACACCCTCAGCCTCCCACACATACCACAAATCTACAAACACACTGAATAATCCCTACATGCACCCCAAAAACTTTACACACTGAGTCCCCAAATGTGCTCCTAATCTACACATTGAGCTCCCACAGGTACTCAAAACCTACACACACTGAGCCTTAAATGCACCCCACAGAAGGAAGTAGAAGGGCCTCCCCAGTCTCCTGCCCACCAGCAAAGTGAGGATCTAGAGAAGATCCCCTCGGGGCACATTCCTAGTCTTTGGCTCTATGAAGCCCTGCTCCCCCAAGAGGAAACCTCCCCCTAAACTTACTTGGCCTGCCATGTTCTTTTCAGAGAAAAATAACACTCATTGATTCTGGAAATCTACCTTCTTTAAGAAAACATAGAAAATGCCCCCCAGTTGCACCCAAGAATCACCCCATGACCCCTGGAGACCCCAGCACCACAGGAAGTAGAACCACCCACTGTGGGAAAGGTTGCTCCAGAGGTCTGTGCTTGGTCTGTCTCCCCCATTAGGCAGCCATAGGGTCCCTTCCAGGTGTCCTTTGTCCTGCTCTGGAGAGGCAGGCTGAGCAGTAGGTACCACAGCAGGAGCTGGGGCTCTGACTCAGTCAGTGTCTTGAAGCCAGTCTTCCCCCTGAAACAGCCCCAGAACTAGGTGCTGAGCTTATGCCCCACTCTCCCTGCAGAAGGGCCACTCTTGCTTTCCCTCTTTCCACTATTGTGTCTTGCTGTCTGCCACCCTTGCTCCTGTGAAGATGGTACAGGAGGCCAGAGAGGTTGCTTTGGTTCCCCATAAGGCCTATGTCTCATCTCTCAGCCTGCATTTTTTGGGGGGCTACACCTGGTGACACTTGGGTTATTCCTGGCTATGGGCTCAAATATCGCTCCTGGCTTGGGGGACCATATGGGACGCCAGGGTATCGAACCACTGTTCATCCTAGGCTAGCGTGCACAAAGTAAACTTTGCCTTACCTCTAGCGCCACCACACTGGCCCCTCAACCTGCATTTTAGAATCCATCAAATATTCTCATATTTTCATCTCCCAGATTCTGGTTGGGGCTGCAACAGGGCAGTGCATAGCAGGTCCCAGGGCCAAGCAGTATGTGGCTCCAGATTCACACTGGGGAGAGGAGAGTATGACCCACTTGAGTCTGCAATATGCCCCTTACCCCTGCCTTGTACTGACTTTCCCTAGGTCCCACCCCTGATGTTGCAGTGATGACATGTTGCCCTTGCAGCTCAGAGTGGCTCTTATCACAGTGTTGGTGGCAGGGGTGTGAAGGGTGCTTGAGGAGTGGAGCAGGAGACCCAGAGGGTCTCAGACTCTACCTGATACCTCCACACAGAGTGGCTGGAGCCCATGGGCTGGATTCTGGGGTCATATCGGGCAAAGATGCTACTGACTGACACAGAGGCTACCTAGACCAGGGAGGTGGCTTCCCTGCCAGTGCTTTGCCCACCTCAACTGTGTAGAGATCCAAAGAGGAGTCAGTTCCCAGAGCCTGAGCTGGGTGGGAGCCTCCCCAACCCACACTCCACCCAGCTCTCCTCTCTCCAGCTACCTGGCCAAGCTGTCGTCAGTGGGGAGTATCTCAGAGGAGGAGACTTGTGAGAAACTCAAGGGGCTGATCCAGAGGCAAGTCCAGCTGTGCAAGAGGAACCTGGAAGTGATGGACTCTGTGCGCCGCGGCGCCCAGCTAGCTATCGAGGAATGTCAGTACCAGTTCCGGAACCGGCGCTGGAACTGCTCCACACTCGACTCATTGCCTGTCTTTGGCAAAGTGGTGACACAAGGTGAGAGGGTTATGCAAGGGGGCTTAGGGGAAGTAGTGCGCCATGGGTGAGGTGTGCAGGTGAGGATGGGGATTTTGGCTGGCAGCGTGGGGTGCATGGGTCATGGAAGGAAGATGCCATGCTTTATGCTGGGCTGAACGCTGTGGGAACCCCTCCTTTTTTTTTTTTTTTTTTCTACAGAGGGAGCAACTGAAGCATAGGCAGAGGACAGAGTTGATCCCAGGAACTAAATCAGAATTCCTGGGGCTCCAACCTGGCCTGTCCCTTCAGTGATTCCTACTGAGAATTCAGCATGGAACCAACTCTTGTCATCTTGGGCTATGACTGGTGGGAGGCAGGCCCATACCCCCAATTCAGCAGGGGCAATGGGGTTCGCAGTAACAGCACTGCCCAGGGACTGCTTGAAGTAATGACTAATTGAGCTGCCTTTGAGATGGGGGTCCATACTGCAAAGAAAAAAATGAGGCACTTGGGGGCTATAAGACCTTGTCCCAGACCCCAGAATTCAAAAGTGGCAAAGTCAGGACATAAATCAGCATCACGCTTCATTGGTACTCTGACCACCTCCTCCCCACAGGAAGTCACTGAGTAGGACAGGGACTTGGGACTGCGAGTAGACCTTCACACACACACCCTCCCCCGGCCTCGGCTGGGATGCTCAGGGAAGCCGAGATCAGAAATGTGAGACGCTGTTACACGAAGGAAGGTGGGCCAGGGCAGAGGGAATGTTCCGTGCAACTGGAAGGCTCTTGGAGAGGGCTCCGGTCAAGCCTCGGCCCTCGAGGAAGTGCTAAACCAGCTGCCTTTTTCCACTTCCTGAGCATGAAACTGACACTGCGGAGCCACCAGCCGTCCCTGCCCCTGCCCCGGCAGCAGGAAGGCGTTGCCTGTGCCAACCTTTGTCTTGGCACCTGTGGACGGATGGCTGAGGCTGCTGGGCTTGTGGCAAAGCATTTGGATGTTGCTGGAAACCAACTGTGATAGAAATTTGGAAGCCATTCTCCTGGGAGCTGGCAGAGGCCAAAGAGGCACGCTCAGCTTGGCGCAGCTGAGCACTGCCATTCAATGGGAGTGGCCAGGACCAGCCCGAAGTGTAGGGACTGACATGAAGGGCACCACTGCTGAGGGCCATGGGTGACCTGCTGGAGGAGGCCCCAAGGCAGACCCTGAATATGAGAAGTCCCCATGTACTGTGGTGCTTAGCATGTCAATGGCTGATGGAGAACTCACTGGGTTTCTTGTGCCCCTTTATACCCCAGCACCCCTGTACCCCTTTCTCAACTCCCTTCTTCAGTTTTGCCAGCTCCTGCCAGCTCCTGGAGGTGTCCTTTTCTCTGGAATCCAAAGCTCTGATCAGGTTGGAGTTCTCACTTTTTTGTTGTTGTTGGGAGACTGAGGGATTCACATCTGGTGGTGTTCAAAGTTTGTTTACTCCTGGCTCTGTGCTCATGTATCATTCCTTGTAGGATTTGGGGAACTATATGGGATATTAGGAATCAAACCACCATTGTCTACATGTAAGGCAAGTGTCCTATTATCTCTCCAGTCCCTGGAGTTTCAACCCTTATGGTAATTATTTTGTTTTGCTATCATTTCATATAACATGTAACATATAGAGGGACAAGAAAGATAGTACAGGGATAAAGGTTCTTGTCTTGCACATGATAGACTGAAATTCAATCCCTAGTACCATATATGGTCCACTGAGCGCTGGTGAAGTGATCCCTAATCACAAAGTCAGGAGTAATCCCTGAACACAGAGCCAGGAGTAAACCCTGAACACAGCTAGTTGTGGTCCAAAAAATAAGTAAATAATAAAATTGTACAGAAAAATTGCAATTGGGGCTAGAAAGATAATATAGCAAGCAGGGTGATTGCCTAGCATATGACTGACTTGGGGATCAATCCCTGTATAGTCCCCTGGGCATCACCAGTAGTGCCAGAAGTAAGTCCTGAGCACCATCAGGTATGTTCAAGACAATTTAAAAAAATTGCAAAGAAAGCTAATAAAAAAAAAAGTGGTTATAAAAAAGGGGCCAGAGAGATAGCATGGAGGTAAGGCATGCAGAAGGATGGTGGTTCGAATCCCGGCATCCCATATGGTCCCCTGAGCCTGCCAGGAGGGATTTATGAGCATAGAGCCAGGAGTAACCCCTGAGTGCTGCTGAGTGTGACCCAAAAGCCAAAAAAAAAAAAGGAATTACCATTTATTCTATATGCTGCCTAGATTTGCCAATTGTATCCAGATACTTAACCATCTTTCTTTCCTCTTTTTTATTCCCTCTCTTCCCTTCTTCCTTGCCTCTCCCCTCTTCATCATTCTCCTCTCTCTTAGCTCTTTCTCTCCCTCCATTTCTCCCCACCCCTTCTCTCACATACACACGTTTTCATCTTAGCCACTTCTGTGACACCTTTCAGATGACCAGTGGAGCTGTCTCCCCAGCCCCAAAGTGAACTTAAAGGTCAAAGATGATGGAGCTGCTGGAGTGATAGTGCAGCAGTTAGGGTACTTACTTTGTATGCAGCTGACCGAAGTTTGATAAGCTGTGGCCCCAAAAGCCTAAATCAAACAAACAGAACACAGAGCAAAGGTGATGTCTCATCTACCTATTCCCAGCACACAGAAATCTGGACAGGGCAAATACTCAAAAGTGCAGAGAAGAGGAAGCTTCAGTCTGTGCTGATCTGCAACTGGTGAGGCCCAAGAGGTGTCTTCCTCTCTGTCAGTGTAGCAGGAGCCCAGGAGGTCTGCCAACAAGTACAGACACTGAGAATCTTTTCCAACTCACAGCACCCTGGTCCTGTAAAGTCTACATTCTTGGTCAAGCACCTAGTGCCCTGGGAGCCAAATCCAGGTGTGTTCGAATCTCCAGTCATTAGCCATGGTGACTGGGGCCAGATTTCCCCTTTATCCACCCTTGTTCCTGTTTCACTTGCTCCCTAGTAAAAAAAAAAAAATGTTTGTTTTTTTTTTCTGGTTTTTGGATCACACCCGGTGGTGCTCAGGGGTTGCTCCTGGCAGGCTCAGGGGACCACATGGGATGCCAGAATTTGAGCTAGGGTCTGTTCTGTTAGCCACGTGCAAGGCAAATGCCTTACCACTGTGCTATTGCTCCGGCCCCATTTTTTTTAATTTTTATAGCACCAAATTATTCATAATACAATTGTTTTAGGCATTAAGTGTTCCAATACAATCCCACCACCAGAGTCCCAAGTTTCCCACCCATTACTCAACCTGACCCCTTGCAGGCACAAAAAACTTTATCTGAAAAATTTTTATTACGACCCAAAGGCAAGTGGAATTATCAAAATTTAGATCATTAAGTCAACTTGAAATTACTGTTATATTTCTCCATGGTATCTAGCTAAAATTCTTATTGAAAAAGTCTTCTTGGTGGTTCTGAGCATGAGAATGGGTTTGTCTGTTCCAAAGTGGGGCAGCAGGTTCAGGGAAGACTTGAGTTGGGAAGAGGGAGGCCATGAGCCGTATGACCTTAGATGGGGTGGACTTCAGTCACTGGCCAGTGCCACACTCAGGTGTGCCCCTTGGGGTTGTCATAGGATTCAGAATGTGCTGCATGGATGCCCCCAGGGCTTACCCCTGCCGTCAACAGTCACTAGTGTGGGCAACCTCTCAAAGCTCATAGTGATCCTACTTGTCAGTGTTTGGTTAGTGTCATGGCCTCAGAAGTGGAAGAAATCAGAGCTGACAGATCCCTGCTTCTGTAGCTCAGGCCCATCTGTGGAGAGCTCCTCAGTGTGTTCATGCTTCCCACTCACCACCTCATAGTGGAGGGAACTATCTTGACCCCCAGTGAAAGCTGAGAACAGACTGGGTGGCCTTGCATGCAACCAAGATCCCATGGTTAGGAGACCTTGGGCAAGACCCCTGTCCTCCATATCCTCTATACCTCACTGATGCTGAGCGAAAACCATTCCAGATCAACCTGCTAGCAGTCCCATCAGGATGCAGACAGGATCTAAGTAACCTATGAAGCACTGGCTGATCCAGAGCCCCCTGGGTAAGAGCAGTTTCCTTACTGCCAGCCTTGGTAGTTTTTACAGCCTCCGATACTACACACTTTCACCTCCCAAGCAGCAGAGGCCCCCCTTTCTCTTGGGACTATAAACATAAAATAAATGGTTAAGCAATGGTGAGCCAAGCCATGTGCTTTTGCCTGAAAAATTCACCAGAAATTTGACATCGTTGGGCAAGTGAACTTTCGGAAGGGATATGGGACCACAGGCTTTGTGCTCCAGGAAGGGAGCTGGGAAACAGATGTGAAATAATGGATGAGAAGGGTTTGCTGTGGAGACCTGCAAAAGTCTAGGATGCATGTGAGTAGACAGTGCCAGAGCCATGGGCAAGAAAAAAACAGAACAGACTCCTAGGCCTTTCCACATTTGCAAACACCCTTACAATGTCTCACTCTATGACTTCCATCATGCCCATGCCCTGAGAGTGGGACTCTGTGTCCAGAGCCCTCTCAGGCTCTGCCTGTCCAGCTAGAAGGCATTGGAGTTCCACTGGTTATGGCAAAATGAGAAATTAAACCCAAATTTATCTGTCCACAACCCACAGGTCTGGCTTTATCTTGGATACTTTGCTGGCTAATTACCTTAAACTGGACTGAGTAAGTGGGTACATGACTAAATGAGGCCTATCTTTTTTTGTTTGCTGGTTTGGTTTTGGATCACACTCAGTGGTGCTCAGGGGTTGCTCCTGACTTTGCACTCAGGAATCACTCCTGATAGGGCTAGGGAGACTATATGCGATACCATGGATCAAATCTGGGTCATCTATGTGCAAGGCAAATACCTTACCCACTGAATTCTCTTTCTGTCCCCCAAGACCTATCTTCTTTTTTTGTTGTTCTTTGTTTTTTGTTTTTTGTTTTTGCGGGGGGAGGTTGGTTGGGTTTTTTTTGTTTGTTTGTTTGTTTGATTGGTTGGTTGGTTGGTTGGTTTTTTGGGTCATACCTGGCAGAGCTCAGGAGTTAATCCTGACTCTGAGCTCAGAAATTGCTCCTGGCAGGCTCAGGAGATCATATGGGATGCCAGGATCCAAACCGCCATTTGACTGCATGCAAGGCAAATGCCCTACCGCTGTGCTATCTCTCTGGCCCCAAGATCTATCTTCTTAATGTGGGAATCCTATTACTCCACTATCAGTGGATATATGGCCTCTTCTGAGAGATCACTAAGGGCAGCCTTTTGGTGCCAACAGAGAAATTTCAGTAGACTGAGGGAAGGCCCTGGAGGACAGTCTCCCCCTACCCTCTACTGCCATATCTCAGTGCCTGGTTCACAACTGATAACCATAGTTGTAGAAGAGCAAGCAAGGGGGCCGGGAGGTGGCGCTGGAGGTAAGGTGCCTGCCTTGCCTGTGCTAGCCTAGGACAGACCGCGGTTCGATCCCCCGGCGTCCCATATGGTCCCCCAAGAAGCCAGGAGCAACTTCTGAGTGCATAGCCAGGAGTAACCCCTGAGCGTCACAGGGTGTGGCCCAAAAACAAAAAAAAAAAAAAAAAAAAAAAAGAAGAGCAAGCAAGAATGCCCAAAAGAAGCCATTCACTGGTGGCAAACACATAAATGACCCCAGAATGGTCCTGCCTGCCTGACTCTTACTATCAGGTGAATTAAGAGGCCAAGGTCCTACCACCACACTCAAAATAGCTGCTCTGTACTGTCTTTTATGTGCCTGGGACAAAGGAGGCACTTTCTGTCAAAACTCCTATTATCAGCCCTAGTCTATGGACAAGAGAATGGAAATCCCACATCTAAAAAGTGGTGGGGACAGGTCTAGTCCTCAAGCCTGGCCCTTGAGTATCCACTTCCTTTACTAAGGCCCACCCTACTTACAAGTAGCTGTGAATCTTCTCTGTGCAGCCCTCCAGGGTGCTGGTGGCCAGAGGTAAACTAGGAACAACAGCCTAGGCTTCCAGTCTCACAATGAAGGCACTTGGCGACAACAAAAAGAGCCAAATGTGTGTCCCCGTCCACATGGTGCAGGGACACAAAGAGGGAGTTGGTGCTATTTCCCCTGTCTGGGAGATGGAGATCCAGAGAGAAAAATTATGTCCTTAGAAAGTCTCAGCCTGGCTTTGATCAGCTCCCAAGTCTGATTTCTTTCCCTTGTTCTAAAATGTCTTCAATCCACAGATGCTTCCTTGGGGTAGTTTCAAAAGATGAGCTTTTGTGGGCTGGGGCAGGTTAGGGAGAGACTGAGGGTGAGGGACCTTCTCGGGACCAGAGCCTGGACTGACCTACTGCCAGGGCTAGCCACAGATCACTGAGTAGTGCTCAGAGTGGCCTTGTGCCAGCATTCCCGCCTGGTGCCCACAGCTACTTTCAGCTTCTTTCTCCTCCAAACTCAGCTACAGCTTAGAGGGCTTTCTCCCATGCAGGAGTCACACAGGAGAAGAGTATACATTGCTCAGAGGACTCAGACAGGCCTCCATGCCAATTCCTACTTGGTCATGATGGCCTGAGAGCCCCCAGGCCAGCAGTGGACCTCACTTTTCCCAGCACACAGCAGAGCTGCTGAGCTGGTTGCTGAAGGTGTCATGGCCCAATTCAGCCTGTGGAGAAGCCCTGGCACAGAGTGGCCCTTAGAAAGAATCCTATGTCACCTGATCCACAGATGGCTCTGCATTCTCAGCCTTCTGACTCAGGAAAGATGGCACTTCTGTAGGCCCCAGAAGTGCTGCATGGAGAAAGCTGAATGTGGGTCAGCAAAAATGACTTTATAGAAAAGGCAGAAGGGTGCTAGTTTCTGGCACCTTCAAGAATTTCACGTTACCCCAGCTTGTCTCAGAAAGATAAACCAGGATTAGTCCTGGTTATCTTTTCACTAGAAAGGCAAGATAGGATGGTCACTGTCCATATGGTAAGGAAGCCCCTCTACTTCACTCTCAGTGTATCCCAGTACTTGCAACTTGCAGTTGCAGCCCAGTTCCCCACTAGCCACACTCCAGTCAGGATCTACGGAAGGACCACTGCACTGGAACCAAGGAAAAGATCAATTAGAAATTTCTAGAAGGGCACTTCCATTGACTTTGTTTTTGTTTTTTTTGTTTTGTTTTTTTTTGTTTTTGTTTTTTTTTGTTTTTTTTTTTTTTGTTTTTGGGCCACACCCGTTTGATGCTCAGGGGTTACTCCTGGCTATGCGCTCAGAAGTCGCTCCTGGCTTGGGGGGACCATATGGGACGCCGGGGGATCGAACCGAGGTCCATCCTATGCTAGCGCTTGCAAGGCAGACACCTTACCTGTAGCGCCACCTTCCTGGCCCCATCTTTGAAGCAAGGTGACTTGGCACGTTCTCCAGACCTTTGGTGGCCTCCCTACCTCACTAATTTGGGAATAGAGAGATGACATAGAAGATCAGGCACCTGTCTTACATGCAGCTTCAACAGTTGCTATCCTGATTCAACCCCGACAGTGCATATAGTCCCCCAAGGGCCATCAGAATCACATCTGAACATAGAGCCAGATTAGCCCCTGAGCACCACCAGTTGAAGTCCCAAACTCAACACACACACAGAGAGAGAGAGAGAGAGAGAGAGAGAGAGAGAGAGAGAGAGAGAGAGAGAGAGAGAGAGAGAAAGAGAGAGAGAGAGAGAGAATTGCATTGGATGTAGAACACATGAGATTTGGGATTGTCTTAAGGAAAGCCCCTTGGTCTTAAATACAAAGGCAGGAAGAAAGCAACCGCCTACATATTCCTGAGGGATATGGGATCCATGAGGCAAGATCCTAGGCAAGTAGAATACTGGGGGGCCAAGCTGCCAACTCACAATTCTGACCCTCCCACCCAGTGGCTGGGGATTGTCAAGCAAGTTAATTCCCTGTTCAGTGCCTCTGTTTCCTTATTTGCAAGATGAGGAGTAGAAAGATCATTATGTTGAATTACCTTGGTGCCCAGGAAGCACCTCCACATCTGAGCTCAGGGTCTTTCTCTGTGCTAGCCTTGGAGAAGTTAGTGTCCCTGTTCTGAGAGGAGGGACTGGAGTGCATCCATGGTGTGTGGGTTTGAAAACAAGGCCAAGTCCTCTCTCTGAGCAACACCACAGGCTGCTCTATGCTTTGGGATGGCTCAGAGGCAATGGGTAAGCCTGGTGACTGCTTGAGAGCTCAGAGGAACAGAGGAGAAAGCAGCACACTGGCCAGGGCTGGGCTGCCCACCAGTCCCACCTGCCCCATCCCCGGCTTTCCCTCCCTGTTTGGTCTTCAGGGCAAAGAATTGTGCTGGTTCAGGCCTGGAAATACCAGAAATACCAGAAACTAAAGTCGTCTCTTTCTGGGCGGCCACAGCACAAAACCAACCAACATGATCCTGCTATTAACCTCGATTAACTTGGAGAAGATTCCCTCCCAGACTGCTGAGGCCCCGTGGCTCCAGCCAAGCCCCCTGAGGCCGGCCCCAAATAGCCGAGCCTGGGCAGAGTGGGCCGAGGTGAGTGGGTGGTGGGCAGCAGCCTTGACTCTGGGACCAACCAAGAACAGGGCGTCCTAAACCTTCGGGGACTGCACTGCCCCCCAGTCCAGCCCTCGGCTCCTGCTGCCTGTCCAGAGACACGCGCACACAGGAGGTGATTGTTTCCCTCTGACCACGGCAACTGCTCCCTGGGGCAGAGTGCTGGCCTGGGTGTCGCAGAGGTAATTGCCAACCACGGGGCCAAAACCGGCCCCTTCACTCCAGCGGACACAGGCACTCCTGCAGGACACAGAAGAACAGTCACGAGCAGACAGAGGCCCTCACAGGCTGGGGATGAGAAGAGCATGCGTTATCTGATCACTCAGTGATCACTCAGTGCTCCATGTGTGTGCACACACACGTGTGTACATGTTCATACACATGAAGGAGAATACACAGCAGCTGCACCCCAAGGCATAGTTCCGAGGAGAATAAAAACACCCATTCAAGCAGGGACCGAGGCAGTACCAGAATAGCACCCCTGACGAGCCTGGAAGCGGATGGGCCCAGGAAGGGGTGCAGGCACACCCCTGTCTGAGTCCTGCTCCTAGGCACTTCCCCTCCTTTCTGACTCTCCATGTGACTGTCTATGGGGCTGGCACAGAGCCAACCTGGCTTTTGTGCAGTAGAAACCCCAAATTTAGTGGGGTGATAGGCCACCCATCCTCAGTGAGGGAGGTAAGTAACAGGGGCTGATTCTCTGACTTTACTTTTTGTAGGATAGGGAGGCTTGAAGCTGCATCCAACTGTGTTCATGGATGACTCCTGCCACTGTGCTCAGGGATCACTCCTAACTCTATGCTCAAGGATGACTCCTGACTGTGCTTAGGGTCAATGATGGCTCTGTGTTCCCCTAAGGAGATGCCAGGGTTGAATCTAAGCCAGCTGCATGAAAGACCAGCACCTTACCTGCTAGATTATCTCTCCAGCCCCCTTCTTCACTTTTAAAGGGAGAAAGGAGCACAATGTTCTCTAGGAATATGTTCACAATGTCCTCAGCAAAGACTGGGCAGGACCAAAGGATAGGAGTCTCCTAGGAACAGGTGGGCAGCTGGGCAAAGGCCCCAGAAGAGCACAGCTCTGACAAAAGGGAGCAAGCTGAGCTTACCACAGCGACACAGTGGTGCCAAATCTGCCCACCTCCCATAAAATGACCTCTGGTATCTGGGGAGGATGGGAGCAGCGCCCCCAGTGGTCAAAGCTTTGAAGTCAGACTGCTGACTCGGCCTAGTGACCTCCACATAGTCACTCCCCAAGTGACTTCCATATGGTCACTCCCTCTCTGCCCGGTGCGGGATGATGATGATATGGACCTTGTAAGAATCTGTGGAGCTGCTGAGACTCAAGAAGGCTGTGGGTCTGAAGAGTAGGGTGCCTGCAGGGGTCACTCCTGGCCCAGGCAGTCAGCCTGCTCCCATCCAGCCCTTCTCCCATGTGGAGCAGGGGGAGCACTCTGGACCCAGCCCTGCTTCTATCTGCCTCCCACAGGGACCCGGGAGGCGGCCTTTGTGTACGCCATCTCTTCAGCAGGTGTGGCCTTTGCAGTGACACGCGCATGCAGCAGCGGGGAGCTGGAAAAGTGTGGTTGCGACAGGACAGTGCACGGGGTCAGCCCCCAGGGTAAGCACAAGAATAGGGAGTGCATAAAGGAGGGCTGGGGGCCTGGCCTGGGCCCTCACTCACTCATGGCCCCTTGTGCCTACCACGTCCAGGCTTCCAGTGGTCAGGCTGCTCAGACAACATCGCCTATGGTGTGGCCTTCTCCCAGTCGTTCGTGGATGTAAGGGAGAGAAGCAAGGGGGCCTCATCCAGCCGGGCCCTCATGAACCTACATAACAACGAGGCTGGCAGAAAGGTAGTATGGCTCTCCCCTCCCCTCCTCTGCTAGAAGAAATGCTTCCCTCCCTCACTCTGTTCTAAAATGTGTACTCGGGCTCTGAGCAGCACCTCTATGAGACCTGGGGTGTCGGGATAGAGGAGTAGCTGGGGAACAATATTACAGACCATGGAAGCCCCAATTTTGCACAACTCACACCACCCACAACATCCAAAGAATGGCCACTCATATGCTTAGTAAACAGCAGAGTTAGGGAGCCCTGCTCTTGGCCACCACAGAGATCCTATGTTGAACCCTACTACCATACTCAAAAGCACACACAAAACATGGTTATTCTGCCCCTTGTCAGGAAATGTGTCTCCCTCACCAACTCTGAGTACCTCGAGAGCAAAGATTGGGTTGGATTCAGCTGTTCACACATACCACAGCACACAATAGGTGCTTATCATGCAGCAGGCCAAGCAGACCATGGTTCTCCCTTCCCTGCCCCTGCAGGCGATCCTGACACACATGCGGGTGGAGTGCAAGTGCCATGGTGTGTCGGGCTCCTGTGAGGTGAAGACGTGCTGGCGTGCCGTGCCACCCTTCCGTCAGGTGGGCCACGCGCTGAAGGAGAAGTTCGACGGTGCCACCGAGGTAGAGCCACGTCGGGTGGGCTCCTCCAGGGCGTTGGTGCCACGCAATGCACAGTTCAAGCCGCACACTGACGAGGACCTAGTGTACCTGGAGCCCAGCCCAGACTTCTGCGAGCAGGACATACGCAGCGGCGTGCTGGGCACACGAGGCCGCACGTGCAACAAGACCTCCAAGGCCATCGACGGCTGTGAGCTGCTATGCTGCGGCCGTGGCTTCCACACGGCCCAGGTTGAGCTGGCTGAGCGCTGCAGCTGCAAGTTCCACTGGTGCTGCTTTGTCAAGTGCCGGCAGTGCCAGCGGCTTGTGGAGCTACACACGTGCCGGTGACTGCCACCCCTGCACCTGGCCAACATCTCGAGCTGGGGAAGGCCAATCATTTAAACAGTGCCCCCCGCCACCCACCCCCAAAGATACTGGTTGTATTTTTTGTTTTGGCTTGGTTTTTGGGTCCTCATATGTTATTTATTGCCGAAACCAGGCAGGAGACACACACACCCTAGCCCGCTGACAGGGCACCTGCTGTGGTCTCCCTGGAGCCTGGATCTCGGTGGCTGCCACTGACCAAAAATAAGGATGTTGCTCATGCCTCCAGCTGTCCACACGTGGCCGCTGCTGACTGCTCTGCTGTTACGTGTCCATCTTTCTACTTGCAGACTGAAGGTGGGTAACGAGAAGAGTTACAGCCACATACCTATGGACTCAGCTATCACAGGGATGAGGGGACCTGTGGCGGGGGGTGGTCCATCCTCCTGGACATGACACACCCATACATACACATGGACCCCTGGCAGCTTCAGCCTGGTCACCTTGCTTCTCAAGGATCTGGGAAAGATACTGGTTCAAGGGCCAAAATGTAAAGGTCAGCCCTCTGAGAAGCTGGAGGTCCCTTAAGGAATAAGAAAAGCAGGTGAGAACAGGGCAAAAGGAAGCCACAGTCCCATGGCAGAGTCCAGCCTCCCATTCCTCTCCCCCAAACAGGGGCACCCGTACACCTTTACCCCTTCCCCCAACCAGAGTGCAGCCACCTCCTGGGAGCCGCCACACCACAACACTAAAAATGGAAAGCAAAGCCCCACACACAAACACACTCATCAGACACACATGGATGGGAAGGCCTCCTGTGGGAGTGCTCTCCCCAGCCATCACTTTACTCACAAAACCAAGATCCCTGTGTTCTAAGCCTGGCACTGGTCATCTCACCTGATCACCATGATCTTGGAGGTGGACAAAAACCCTGCTGCACATTATGACAGGGGTATTGGACAGGGCCTGACGTTCTAGGCAGAGGCTCCTCCAGGACTCCCTGCCTATAGGCCCAGGATCTACAGGTCTCCTCGGTCTGAGTCTTGATTTGAACAAAGAGGAAGGGAGGAGACTGAGCTGAAGCCTGGTTCCTTCATGAAGCTAGAGCAGCTCTGAGGAGAGAGATAGCAGCAAGGCTGATGGAGTATGATCTCAGCAACTGAGGTTCCCCTCCCCTTGTGTGTTAGCCTATTGAAGAATGGCCCCGGCCCCACCCTAACACAGTCCAGCAGTCCCAGCCTGGCTCCATGTAGCAGCCAAACTTGTCAGGAGCCAGACCCAACATCTCTGGGCACAGCCAGAACTGATGTGGCTGGGCCCAACTGTTCCCAGATGGACTTCCGGCCAACAAAAGAACTGGCTGGCTACTGCCCTCCACACTCCCCCCACATTGGGGTTCTAGGTTTGAGGTTTGGGCTCCCATTGGAACTTCTCAAACCCCAACCTCTTAGCTTCAAAGTCTAAGATGCAATATATGGGCTCCAGCCTGGGGGTCTGTGCCTTCTGCTGTGGGCTCCCCTGGAAAGAGAGGGCCAGCACACTTGGCTCTGGTCAAGCTCTCTGCTCAATGTCAACCCAAAAAGGCCAAAGTACGCGAGATGCCGGGGACGGATCTGAATGTGGGATAATCTTCGGGCAGGCTGGCTCTGATGTGGATGAAAGCTGAGCTGACCAAGTGTCCCCACAGCTGCCCAGCTGGGCCCACTGCTCCTCAGGCGGGTCTGGCAAGCTGTCTGCTCACTGCCAGGGAAAATACTCTCCCTCTGGCCAAAGCCTGACCCAACCACAGGAAACAGGGGAGAGCTTTCCCTCCAGAGACAGCATTGAGCCTCTCCCCTCCCCCGTGTCCTGCCCCTGGAGCCAGGGGACACATGCTGGTTTGATGGGAACTGCACAGAAAGATGTGGGACAGCCTGTACCCATCCAGAAGCTTTGCCTTTCTGCCCACTAGGGGGCTCCTCCAAACCTGGGTCTGAATGATGGCTGTAACTTGAGCACAAACTAGACTTCATCTGTCCCCACCCTACTAACTCCCCTGAAGTCAACAGAATCCACAATCACAGGAGAATAGTACTTCCTTGGACTCAACCAGTTCAAATTGTTCCAAATGAAGACAGAGAGCCAGCCCAGGCCCGACAGCGCACTCACTCTGAAATCGGCTGGCAGGTTCACCTCTCAAGGTTTACGACTCCAGAGCCTAGCCCCAAGGCCAGGGCGAACCACTGGGAAAAGAAGTCCCACTTCTGGATGCTGCTACCCCTCTGCTGTTCCCATCTTATCCTCCAGTTTTATACCAGGTCCTCACCATTGTGACACCACCCCACTGAATAGCCTAATGCACGATAAATGATTATTTCTTTATCTTGCAATTGTGGCAATGGTTGTTTTGGGTTTTTGTTGAGTTTTGTTTTGGTTTATTTTTGTTTGTTTTGTTTTAGAAGAGAAAGAAGAGAGACTTGGGGAAGGACAAAGAAAAAGCAGTTAAGAGTAGTAAATTTTGGGGCCAGTGAGGTGGCGCTAGAGGTAAGTTATCTGCCTTGCAAGCGCTAGCCAAGGAAGGACCATGGTTCAATCCCCCAGCGTCCCATATGGTCCCCCTAAGCCAAGGGCAATTTCTGAGCGCTTAGCCAGGAGTAACCCCTGAGCATCAAATGGGTGTGGGCCAAAAAAACAAAAAAAAAAAAAAACAAAAAAAAAAAACAAAAAAAGATGCTAAAAAAGAGTAGTAAATTTTAGAGATGATGAGGCTCCCCTCCCATGTGCCCTCTTGTTTCTGACTGACTGAAGGAGGATTATGATATAATATAACATACCACACACACATACAACCTCTGCTGGCTTGTACCAGACAGGCATAATCTGCATCATCTCCAGCCCTCACCTAATGGCCTGACCAAAATCTTTCATGATGATGATGATGATGACCACAGAAGACAGTCTGGTGAAGAATGTAGTAGGCGATGCAGGAGAAAGAAAAAAAGATGGAAAAGAACCAGCTAGGATGTGGGATCCAAATAGCTCATGCTGAAAGTAAAGGCCCAGTCTGGAGAAGTCTGGCTGGTTGGGGAAATGTATTTAACTAAAGTCATGCTGATGGAAATCATACTCTTGATGTTGAGGAACCCTAGTTAGCAGGAAGGCCTTACCCAAAGGACCATGGTCCAATTCCTTAGGCAGCAATTCTTCACAGGCTACTGTAAGTTTAACATTTCCTAGGATCAGGGGACTTGCAGGAAAGGGGCTTGCAAGAAAGCAAGAGTACCTACAGATACTTGGAAGGGATAAACACACAGGGATGAGGTAAAGTATGACTGCACAGAGAAGGACAGCACAGCAGCAGCTGGGGTCAAAGGCCAAGAGGCACTGGAGCCAGAGCAATAGAATAGCGGATAGGGCATTTGCCTTGCATGCAGCTGACCTGGGTTGGCCTATGGTCAACTATACGACAGTACTATGGTCCACTGAGCCTGCCAGGAGTTACCCCTGAGAGCTGCTGGATGGGGACCAAATATACACCCTCCAATAAAAGTAAGAGAGGCTCATGGTAAGAGAAATAATCTATGATGGGAACAAAGACATTAGGTACCCATGTCCATAATCTAAGGTTTTTAATTTAGAAAAGGCCCTTGCCATTGGGTCAGACATAAGTGAGTTGGAACCACCATTCTCACACTTCTTTACCATAGAGTATCTTGAAAAACTCATTATCCCTCTTGGGATCTATTTCTTGGGGCAACCATCCTGCTCTGTCTTGATCTACACATAATAAGAGATCAAATAACCCAATAACAAGCAAACCTATTGGGTAGGAGCACAGTGTCCACTTGCCTTTCCCGTGGCCAATCTGGGTTCAATCCCCAGCATCCCAACATGGTCCCCCAGACTTGCTAGGAGTGATCCTTAAGCAAAGAACCAGGAGTAAACCAGATCACAGCTAGTAAACCACACACATACACAAAGAACTGAATTTACTGTGTGGGGCAGTTAAGATGACACATTTAAAGCTCACAATGACCATTGTACTGTCTTTCCCTTTTCATGAGTGGAGGAGAGGGCAACGTTGAGACTACAGGGGCCAGGAGGTGAGAGGAGACTAGAAGGAAACAAACAATTCAGTATGATTAGGTACAGATGGTGCCCTGGAGATGCTCTCTGGCCCACCTCAGAATGCAGAGCAGACAGAAGCCTCAGGAGACACAAACTCAGGAGAGAGTGAAATAGACAGCATAGAAGCAGGGGTCAGATAGAAACAATCAGAAGTAGGGTGCAGATGTCCCCATGGCAAGGAGTCACATTGGGGCTCAGGAGATCTCACCAGGGAGCAGAGGGGCTCCTAATGCCCAAGCAGCTTAGCCTGCCTGCAGAGGAGGCAAATCCAGACTTCATACCTGAGTCAGGCTCTAAAATGTGTGATCAAGTGGGCTCCTCAGCCCCTTTTTGATGACACAAGTCTGGGGAGACCAGAAGCAGGGTTTAAAATGGATCATGAGGGCCTCCAAAAGAGGAATCAGGTATATCCTTGCACTCAGCTGACCTGTGTTTGATCCCCAGCAGTCCATAAAGGATGGGATCCCATGCACACAATGAACATCACCAGGTATGGCAAAATAAAATAAAATAAAATAAAATAAAAACTTAAAAAAATAAAGTTGATTATGAGCTAACACAGGACTCCAGAGGATAAAAGGAAGCTCAGGGACTGGACACCTGGAAAAGACTAGGAAAGGCTGTAAGATAGACCCAGGAACAGAAAGACACAACAAGGCCCAGAAGAACCCAATGGCAGGGAAGGGGTACCTTGCTCCCCAGGAAGAAGAAAAAGTGCTGAACTTCAGGAAAAGGGGTCTGACTCAAAGAGAGGAGGGGTGTCTCTGTGACGTGGGGGAGGGTGTGGGGAGTGTGGCCTGGCCAGGCGATGACTTCATAGCATCTCCCCCCACTCCTTCCTGAGCCGCCAGCCCTAGTGACCCCCTGCCCGCCTCTTAAGGGTCCAGGCCAAGCAGGCGCTGACAGGAGAGAGGGGCCCTTCTGGCCAGACCCCCATGCCTGGCATAATGCCTGCAGGGAAGGAGGTGCCTGGAGGCCCAGCCCTTGTCAGCATCCAGGCCCAGCACTTCGAAGGCAATTAGCAGCCCAGCTGAGCTAATCCCCCCCGCCTGGTCAGGCCAACACAAACAGGCCCCAGCCGGGTGCACACTCGCCTCCCTGTTTGCTGAGGGGCCCAGTGGGCCGCCAAGAACAACACCAATAACCCAGGACCTTATATAGGTTAAAAGGAGGATCGGGGGGCTTGCTGAAGAGCTGACAGGCCTGACAGAGCATACTTTGCCCAGGCACCCCTGCTGCCCTCAGAAAAGTGGCCACTGTTGCCAAGTCTCGGGCCAGCCAGGAAGAGGAAGCCGGAAACAAGTAGCCATATACTCTTGACTCGGCACCCATCCCTGCCCTATCCCATGCCACCTGTAAGGGACAGAAGTTAACTCATGCTTATGCTGTTCTGGACAATCTGGTAAGTGAGGCTAGGTAGGAGAGGCCGAGCCCTTGGGGCAGAACCCAGGAATTCATGGTGGCCAGAGCCCAGAGAAATTCACACCTGGCCCTGCCCTCCAGGGGGCTCCAGATCCAGCATGGGAACTGGCACCAAACTCATCTCGAGCTCCACCAGCAAACCACACACACATACACACATACACACACACACACACACACACACACACACACACACACACACAGAAAGGCTCTGGATGAGCACTCACAACTGAGATGGAGAATAGGATCAAAGAGAAGAAATCAACCATCTGGGGCCTCCAGATGTAGCTCTGAAAAGAGCTCTCCTGATATCAAGGGCAAGGAAAAGTCCTGCCTAGTGGCAAAGCCACAGCTGCCAATAGCAGCCCTGTGCATCGCATGTTTTGTATCAGAAGACTTTGCATCCACTTCTAAGTTGGTAAGACCAGTAGGGGCAGCTTCTAGCCCACAGAAGGAAAGGGCAGCCAGGCTAGTAAGGAACCTCTTAGGGCTGCTCCAGTAGCTACTCTACAACACTTCACCTGAAACCAAGTATCAGGAGCAGTTCCTCCTGCTCAGTTCCAACAAAGAAGAATTTATTTTTCAAATAGATCATTTACTAGAATGCTGAAGAAAATAAGCAGCTTCCTTCACAGGACTTGATCCATCCCTCAGCCAGTCTTACAGAGGTTAATGCTCCCCTCCTCTGTCTTCCCAAAGTTTTTCCTTTTGGAAAGCCGGAGTCTCATTCTTGCTCCTCTGGTTGCAGCTCATAAGTAACCTCTGAATCTCTTCTGAAGGGTTAGAGCAATACTACAGTGAATATGGTGCTTGCTTCTCACACGAATCTGACAACAAATATGGTCCTTCAAGTTTACTAGGAATAATTCATCAGCCTAGTCAGGAGTAAGCCCTGAGCACCACCAGATGTGATACATAACCAAAAACAAATCATTTAAAAATGAATCTCATCTTGTAAAAGATTGACAGGGGTGGAGACTTGTATGTGTGAGGCTCTAAGTTTGATCACTGGCCAAAAAGAAGAAAAAAATAAAGATAATTGCAGCGCCAAGACCCAAGTCTGGTCCAAAAACCTCTGTTCATTGCTGCTTCTCTTGTGCCCATTCAGTATGACTCTCAGCGGATTGAAAGCAGCAGTGGACTGCTCTGTGATCCAGGTTCCACGCGTGGGGGTGGGGGTCATAGCCCTCAGGGACCCAGTGATAGTACAGTGGGTAGGGCATTTGCTTTGCAGGCAGCTGACCCAACAATCCCGGATCATCACTGGGTATGACCCAAAAACAAACAAAAAAGGACATTGCAGGCCCTCAGTTCCATTAGCTTAGATGTCAATAGAAGTTGCTAGGTCTCTCTGGGAGTCTTCTCATCTGTCATCCTCCCTTCCTCCAGCACCTCCTGCAGTACCTCCTCAACACCAGCTTCCACAGTGGTGGGAGCTACCTGGGAAGTATCAGGGATGGCCAATGGTTAGGCCATCACAACAGGGCAAGTGGCCGCCCCTCTGATTCATCAAGGAGCCGGAATGGGTCCAGAAGTGACCAGAAAGTTGTGGGACTGTGCTGGTTCACATTGCTGCAGTCCAGAAAGGGGCAATGAAGAGGGGACGCAATCTTTTAAGAGGGACGTTGAAATTTATCTTCAAAAGAACAGGCAGAAAGAAAACCTAAGAGTTGAGGTTGCACAGACCTGGAAATAAACCTCTTCCAGGACCCTTCCTCATGAGATGACCTCAGAGAAATTAACCTTTCGGCTGCACCTCCGCATCCCCCTTTTTACCATCTCCAGGGTGACTGTGGAGCTGAACAGAAAAAAGGTAGGCAGAGACATTTAGTCAACAGCTCTCTCTCAGTCCTTTCATTGCTTTTTGGCTTTCATTTGGGGGTCATGCCTGGCAATGCTCAGGGATTAGTCCTGGCTCTGCATTCATGGATCTTTCCTAGAGTGCTCTGGGGACCATAAGAGATGCTGGAATCAATTTCAAGGCAAGTGACCTACCTGCTGTACTGTTCTCCAGCCCCAAGTTCCTTCTTTTTAGTTGGAGTCATACTCTGTCCCTTCCTCCCAGGTCAGTGACCAGTCTCTTGTCTGATGGTGGTGGTCCTTATGCACATATCCCAGTTCCCCTCCCAGCACTCAGGGCTAAACTCACTATGCAAACAACCCTTGTCCATGCTATTCAGGACCCCATGTGCAACCAAAGAGCCATTTGTTTTGATGAGAAAACTCCAGCTAGGAGAAGAGAAAGGCAGGGTTATTGCCCTCTATCTGCCCTCAAGGGTCATCAAAGCTCTGTCCAATTTACCCAACAGAGACATTAGCTCATTAACGAGAAAGAAGTCTCAGCTTCTAACCCATACCCCCTGCCTCAGAGACTCTGAGTACTGACATTTCAAAACAAATCTGGTAACTTAAATAAGCATTTCAAATTATAGACACCATTTATTCCAATAATCCCACCCCCATGCAAGGAGAAACTAGTGGTTAGCAGCTATGGAGTGGGGGCCAAGAGGCTGAGAGCATGCTTTGCCTGAGTTCAATTCCTGACACTAGAGTCCCCTGAGCACTGCCAGGAGTGGCCATGATCACATCTAGCTGTGGCCCATAAACAAACCCAAAAAGTTCTGAAGTCTAATGATCATAGTTCTGCCACTTCTATCTGGTTTCTATCTAGTTAGGCCCATCATATGCCTGTCACTAACTGGCTACTAGCTGTTACTATCACTTTTAACATCAGACAGTGCTCCTATCTTCAAAAACATGAGACTCACTGAGCACGTGACCAAGGTGGAGTGGGCCTTTCAACACTCTAGCTGGGCACAAATACTCTACAAAAAAGTCAAGGCTTCTTTACAAACCTACACTTTCCTGGAAGTCTGCAGCACACCACCCACTGTTCAGACAGACATCCACTACCCCCACTGCCAAGGCTTCTTTAGGTTCAGAGCTGGATTTTTCTATTCCATTGAGTGGTGCTGGGAATACGCTGTATATCAAATGAATGAGGCAAGCACTCCAAAAACTACTAAATACCTCAGCATACAGTGGACTGCTGGCCACATGAAGCAGCACAGAAGTGGGCCAATAATACTAGATACTGTAATACTAGCTCTCTAACACTAGATCTATGGCTGCTCTTGACCCCTCAAAACCTAAGGAGCTAGGAGGGGAAGAGCAGTGGGGGAAGTGAGGCAGAGGAAACCATCTCCACCTATATAGTTCTATATAGTTATATATATAGCTCTTTACTATATAGTTCCTGGTCCATAAACCCCCATTCCCTCCATAAAGTCCCAGAAGAGCCTTGGTGTGAGTGCCCAGCTGCTGCACTCAAAGGGCCAGCCCATCATAAATGATGTTGTGGACCATCATCTGACCCATCCTCTGTATCTCCTCATCTCCAAGTTCCTACAGCCTCAGCCAAAGTCAACAGTGTGGACTCAGCTCTCCAGAGCCCAGGATGGAAGGATCCCCAACACCTGGGAGCAGCTGGAAGTTGGAACACAAGGATTCATCACTGCTGGCCTCCCCATCCCGTGCCAAGTGCATCTGTAAACAAGTCTTCTCAATGGCTCCACAGCTGCTCCCAATGGGTCAAATGAGAGAGAATGTGGGGATCAGGACTGCTCTTGGCTGTGTGAGGGATGATCAAGCAAAGCTGGTCTAAAAGATGGCCCCTAGGTATGGACCAGCCTGCACTGCTGGTCCTGAGCCCATGACCTTGGGCACGATTTTTGATGCCCATGACTGCCTTGCATTAGGCTCCTGGGACCCCAAGAGGCCCGGGCCTTGTCACACTGCTGTAGGTCCCACTGCTTTACAAGCTGGTGGAGAGAACGAGCTTGCAGGGGTGGAGATGCCTGTATGATGGGCTGTTGTGCGTGATCCTGTTTGCTATAAAACAGCCAGACATTCCTGGGACCTGGAATGGAGCCGAGGCCATGGAGCTAGCCTTCTCAGCCATATATCTCCAGGCGGGGGACAGGCCTGAGACATCTGAGATAATAAAGACATGATTGTCTCAGCCCTGGGGCTTGTCTCTCCTTTGTCCCAAGGCCCAGCAGCCAGCAAGAAGTTTAAAGACATCCTCCCCCTTTCTCCTGGGAAAGTACAGATGCATCTGATTCTGGAGCCCCTGGGGTGAGCTTCCCAAGAACCAGCTCAGACCCAGGATTCCAGAGCAGAAGACATATAGGGCCCCATCCATGGCAGCACACAGGCCAGACCATGGCGGCCAGGAAGTAGAATTCTTAGAGAGCCAGCCAGCTTTGTGCAAACCTCTCTGATTCTCATAAGCCCTCAGTACAGGAATGGTTGAGTTTAGGGATGAAAGAATGAAACCTAAAAGAGAAAGAGCAAGCTTGTCTCAGGTTAGCTATCAGATGAGATAAACTGACTAAAAACTAAGATTTGTTTTACTCAAAATCTTGCAAGTTCTTCAGTAACTCTACACACACACACACACACACACACACACACACACACACACACACACACACATACACACACATACACACACAAACACACACACATACACACACACTTTTTTTTAAATATACCAGCCTACCTGATGTTCAAGTTCTCAATCCTAATGTGAATAATTTCCCCATTAATATTTGAAGGGAAGAATTCACATGAACACAAAATCCAGATTCCTGAATCCAGAAACCAAAACAATTGTCAATTACTGATTGCTAATTACTGATCTTCCCTGAGACACGGCCAACCTCAACCTACTGGAAGGACAACAATGGCCCATCCCAAGAATAGAGGGCTTCACAGGGAAACAGATAGAGAAGGTGTTGGAGATTAACTGTTGGGTTGTGCGAATGCCAATGCCACCCTTACTAACCAGAGAACCCACTGGGCAGAGCATGCACACAGCAGTTGCCAGATAGTAACGGCTAAACTCAGAACCACATTATGGCTCAACCTGTGCAATCTGACAGGAACTCAGGATTGGAGGGCAGAGCACAAGTACAGTTGGCAATGCTCAAGAGTTACTACTGGCTCTGTTCTCAGGAATCACTCCTGGCAGTGCTTGAAAGACCATAAGGGGTGCTGGGGGGTCAAACCCAGCTTAGCTACATGCAAGACAAGTGCCCGACCCACTAAACTACTGCTCTAGTCCAAGCTCAACTTTTTATTTTTGTTTTGAGGCCACACCTGACAACGTCCAGATGTTTCTCCTGGCTCTGTGCTCAGAAATCATTCCTAGGGCACCGAAGAGATAGCATGGAGGTAGGGCATTTTCCTTGCATGCAGAAAGACGGTGGTTTGAATCCCGGCATCCCATATGTTCCCCTGAGCCTGCCAGGAGCGATTTCTTTCTGAGCGTAAAGCCAGGAGGAACCCCTGAGTGCTGCTGAGTGTGACCCAAAAACCAAAAAAAAAAAAAAAAATCATTCCTAGCAGGCTCAGGGGGCCATATGGGATGCCAGGGATCAAACTAGGCAGGCCACGTACAAGGCAAATGCCCTACCTGCTGTGCCAACACTCCAGCCCACCAAGCTCAGCTTTTAAGTCAGATTTCTTATTTGTAAAATAAGTACCTGCTCCACTCACCTTGCTTTTCTGATGATGAAAATAAAAACATTTTGATAAGTAGACAGTCTGATGATCTGTATGTATTTTTCCCTATTGGTTTGTTTCACATTCTTACTGTTTTTCCTTCCCTGCCTTTCTTTTGTTCAAATACCTAAACTCACTATGTGTACACTACCATGGTGAATATCTGCAGACTCAAAGGCTGAAAGATGACAGAGAAAAACCACCAGACAGAGCGAGAGCAACACCAATTGGCAACCAGTGGATTGAAAGGCCAGGCTGCTAGGAGTAACAAGGTTTATATAAACCTCAGACCTATCAATGCTCTGTCTGTTATGGAGCTTCATAACTAATCGGCCCTTAATTCAGAAAGTCATCTGCCCAAAGGCCAGGATCGTCTAGCCTCTACTCAAGGGTATTTGTAGGAACAGAAAATCTCAGCACAACTTTCTTCCATACGAGCAAAAAGAAGATGGGTGATGTCAAGCAGTAGGAAATCCTTTGGAATGGTCCAGGGTAAGCTGAGGTTTTCCCTTATTTACCCATCTGGCCATCCAGGTTCAGATAGTATAAGAATGTGGGTCACGATCTCTAATAGTTCCAGTAGAAATCTTTAAGAGAATTCTCTGTGTGCACACATTCAAACCAAGTCAAATTTCTTAGCTCAGAATGAAACTAGCTTTTTGGGGCTCCAAGGGGTCATACCTGGCAGCACTCGGGGGTTACTCCTGGCTCTGCACTCAGAAATTGCTCCTGGCAAACTCAGAGGGACCATATGGGATGCTGGGAATAGAACCTGGGTCCATCCTGGTTGGCCACAAGCAAGCCAAATGCTCTATCGCTGTGCTATAGCTTTGGCCCCAAAACTGAACTAACTTACCATCAAACCCCATCATACACATTTCTTTCTTCCCTGGTAGCCCAAATTCAGTGATACTGCTTGTAGGGACAGAACTGTTCATTTAGGCACAGCATATAGGATGTTTGCCTTGCAATGAACCAACCCGAGTTCAAGCCCCAGGACTCCACGTTGTCCCCTGAGCATAGCCAAGAGTGATCCCTTAGAACAGGGCTGAAGGTAAACCCTACAAACCATGGGTGTGACCAAAAACAAAAATAAAAACAAATAACCTGGGGCCAGAGAGATAGCATAAAGGAAGGGCGTTTGCCTAGCATACAGAAGGATGGTGGTTCAAATCCCTGCATCCCATATGGTCCCTGGAGACTGCCAGGAGCGATTTCTGAGGTAGAGCCAGGAGTAGCCCCTGAGCACTTCTGGGTGTGACCCAGAAACAAACAAAAAAAAAAAACAAAAACAAAAAATCAATTAAACTTTCCGTTTATAAGAGGACATGTTGGTATGAGTACTGGTACTTGGCTGAAAATTAATGAGGCCAGCGATTTCATGAGAATCAAGCAGAACGGGTACTGGGCAATTGGTAGCAATTATTTCAGAAATGAAGCAAAACTTGGCTCTGGGGCAGTTTACATTTTCAGAATTGAGAAGTCTATATCTGTAAGTGGTTAAATACTGTAGGCAGAGGCTCTTTTCCTAATAATTTTACAGTCTGTACTCTCTTCCAGAGGCAGTGAGCAACGCACTTAACAGAGATTCTTGCTAAGCCCCAGGTATACAACTTTTTTTGTGGATTCTCTGCCATCTAGTGGCTCCCCAGAGTAATACAGGCCCACCTAAAGACTTTTCCTTGCCCTCTGGCCCCCTCCCCAAAACGGGGGGAGAATAGGCCTATATAACCTCTTAACAGTTCTTACTTTTATCTTCTTAGCTGAAAGAGAAACGATCATTCTCAGGAAAGAAAACCTGAACTCAAACCAATATCCCATTAAAAATCAACTAAAGGGCCAGATTGAAAATTCAATGAGTTTAGTATATGTTTTGCATGTAAGAGGCCTGAGTTTGATTCCTGGTATCACATGATCACCTGAGCACCAAGAGTAGCTCCTGATCACCACAGGGTATGCTGTCATTCCCATGCCCATCAAAAAAGGTCAGCTAAGGGGCCGGA